>NC_140494.1:36524290-36874290 GCF_964271855.1 Acomys minous
TGCATGACTACAAAACAGCCAGATAATACATACACACACACACACACACACACACACACACACACACACACACACACACACACACGGAGGAGGAAGGATGGGGAGGGGGAGAGGGAAGGAGAGACCTTATGCTAGCCCAGAGCTGGGAGGGTTGCTCACACTGTGGACACACTTTTCCCTATAAGATTTTTCATTTCATACCTGGCGGATTAGGGTCTATACATATTTCTCTTCTTATCCCAGTATCAGAGTCCGTATCCCCCTTCTCATCCCTGTATCCGAGTTCCGGGGTTGCACCTTTCTGGCAGCAGATGCCGTTTGAGGAGGAATGGGCTACCCAGAAAGAATGTGAAGGAAAAAAAAAAAAAAGGGACAGTGTGACCATACACAGAGAATCTGGGTTTAAGGGCTAAAAAGGACCACACAGCTGTTCCCCAAAGACAGGAAACGAGGTGGTCCAGGAACACTGATCTATGTGAGAGCCGACAACTTCAGTGTGTTCTCATCTCAGAGTCCCGAGGGATGTAAGAAAATGAAGAGATACAGAGAGCCGGCAGGAGGAAAGTTGACAGACTGTAAAAGCTCAGTGGACCTCTCCTTCCTGCTCTGATGAATAGCCCAGTTGTCTTTGTCCACTTGAGCCGCTTGGACAGCATTATCTGTAAAGAGCAGGAATGTGCTTCTGATCTTTGCAGAAGCTGCAGTGTCCAGGACCGAGGTGGTGGCCCTCGGTGTCCTGTCGAGCAAAGGGAGGCTGTGTCCTTCCACCAGCAAGGTAAAAAGGGATAAACTCCTTCTATCAAGTCCTTCTGTAAGAGCGTGCATGCCCATCTATGAGGCAGGAGCACTAAAGACCCCGTCACCTCTGAGAACCATACTTCTTAAGTCTCCCATCGCCAACAGCTGAAATACAGAGGGGACATATTCAAATCCTAGCCGCCATTCATCCCCAGAGTACAGACCAATGAGGTATGTCAGAATTCCAACACAAGGAGAAGCCAGGTCCGCACTGGCTCCACTAAAGAGAGCTGAGCACGCGGCACACATCGATTGTATTGAAATTGCTCCTGGGGGAGGGGGTCGGCTCTTCCACTGCCTTGCATACATCCTGGAAATCGATGGGCACTATACTTCCCTCACTTGGATGTCTGCAAGCATAATTAATTAGCAGGGGTTTAAGCCTCTGGAATGAAGCTCACTTTTCATTACTCGCATTCTTAAAAGGCTTTGTGAAGATTTAATAATTCTTAGAGTCTTAAGGTGACTATTTCATATATTATATCCCATCCTGGGGAGGGGAAAACCCTGACTTTCGTGTGTTTGCCCTCCTCTTCACTGTAAACTTCACAGTGTGTTCAAATCCTACGACGACACTGAAAGTCAACATTCTTTTCTTTTCTAATTTCAGGAAATTTCCACACTATAATTGCAATCACATGGTTAGAGCTCGTTCTTTAGCAGTTTCTCTCTCTCTCTCTCTCTGCGGTTATGGATGATGAGAATTAATATTAGAAACCTTGTGCTGCTGAGTTCCCAATTTTAAGACTTGTGCTGGAAACTCGGCGAGATGTGCAGAGTAATTTATGTACAGCTTCTGCTCTCTCCAGGACGTGTCCCCTCCAGCTCTGTCCTCTCCATGATGTGTCCCCCTCCAGCTCTGCCCTCTCCAGGACGTGTCCCCTCCAGCTCTGTCCTCTCCATGATGTGTCCCTGTCCATCTCTGCCCTCTCCAGGACGTGTCCCCCTCCAGCTCTGCATTTTGCCTCCTGTCACAGTGTTCATTGTCTAAGCACAATTATACACAGCTTAATAAATTGTTGATGCAGGCATGTTCCTCAGTCTCACAAACACTATCTATAAGAAAACACTGCCACTGCAGATCTCACCTTGATGGCCGAGTGATAGCTGCAAGTGCTCAAAACCCTAGCCTCAATACCCACCAAAACAATGCAGTCCTCCTTAATAAAATCAGTGATGAATATTAGGTCAGCTGGGGAGCAACGTGAAACTTTAGTTTTGAACTAAGGAACAAGATATAATATGCCTTTCAGTGTTGTATTAGAACATTAAGTTAGCACAACAGGACTGAATTAACAGTATAAAGCAAAGATATAGGGAGAGGACCAGGCATGATGGCCCAGCTCGTAACTCCAGCAATCAGGAGCTTAGCTCCAGGTCAGACAGCATGGTCTACTGTGTGTATGGGCTCATTACAAAACTCTGTAAAGGAAATAAGGTGGAAAAGAGGGTGGAAAAAGGAAGGAGAGAGGGAAAGTGGGAGGGAGGAAGAATAAAAATAATGTCTGTGAAAGGGAGATGATATGGTCTTTGAGACATCATTTTTATATAGAAAAAAAATCTGTACATAACTGATTAGAACTTAAAAATAGTTTGGTAAAATTTAAGTTTTTTAAAACAAAATGTATGAAAACAAATTTATTTTATGTGACAATAAGAATGCTGTAAAACAAAAACAAAAACAAAAAAACCCTGAAAACTTTTAACTATGATAGCAAATAATGATGAAATAATTTAAAACATGTGAAATAATTAATAGGGACGTTTTTCAATGCTATTAAGACATAATAGAAAAAAACCCCCCCAAAAAAAGGAAAACCATCAGATGATAGGCTTAGTTTTACAAAGATTCTTCTCAACTTTTTCTACAGAATCAATTAAACCCAATTAACATCAGAAAATAATTTTGAAAAACTTGACCAAAGTATTCTAAATTTATTCGGAAGTTACTACAGCTTTCATGTTGATGCCCTCTTAAGGCCCATGTGCCAAAGGCCTGGTCAGCAGGGTGGCACTGTGGAAAGTTATGAGCCCTTCAGAAGCTGGGGGCCTGAAGGGAGGTCGTTAGGTGACATGTCCTTAAAGAGATGTTTGGGGCACTAGTCCCTTTCTCGTTCCCTCTCTGCCACTATCACAGCCCTTACATGCAGCCTTGCCTACGTACCCTTTATCAACCCCCCTATGAAGCTAAACTGTGAGCAAAATAAGCCTCCATAAGATCATGATATCAGAATCCATTACAGCTGTGGGAAGCTGACAAATATGGGAATTTTGGGTGCATTTGGCTTCTGAATTAGTAAAGAAGAAAAGTTGTGGGGTAAACTTGCCTATGGTACCTGAGGCTTTACGACAAGCTACCATGGCTGGACAGTGTGGTTCTTCGATAGACTAAAGGGGTGTGGAGAAGAAAACTGTGCCCACATACAGCCTTGTCCATCAATTGATCTTGACATAAACTCAGGGGACACTAGAGACCAGTGAGGAAATAGTGTCCTTTCAATAAACGTCTTTAAAATAGGTATCCATATATAAAAGTGCATTTGATACCCAGCTCTGTCTCATGTGCATGCACCTGTTCTCACCTAAGAAGCCAACCTCTGTGGCTACAGCTTACAGAATGATCTCACAGAATGATCTAGTCTTAGCACTTTGGTTGCATCATCCTTAAGTACATTTGAGTCTTGATTCAGTAGGTGGGGCGCTGTTGTGGTCAAAGACACTGCATCTCATGACCTCATGGCACCCCATGGCGTTTAGCAAGGAGTTTTGCACATAAGAGATGGTGAGTAATAATGGAATGAAGAGCAGGCATGTTGTCAGTTCCCGTGAGCACTGGATTTTACATGGAGATGGTGGGTCAAAGTGCCACTTTAAAAGCATCCTCCTTGTTTTTAATAGCTGAGTAGTATTCCATAGTGTAAATGTACCACAGTTTCTTTGTTCATTCTTCGACTGAGGGACATCTAGGTTGTTTCCAGATTCCAGCTATTACAAATAAGGCTGCTATGAGCATATATCCTTGTTGTGTGATGGAGCATCTTCTGGGTATATTCCAAGGAGTGGAATAGCTGGGTCTTGAGGTAACCCTATTCCAAGTTTTCTGAGAAAGTGCCAGATTGATTTCCAAAGTGGTTGTACAAGTTTGCACTCCCATCAGCAATGAAGGAGTGTTCCCCTTTCCCACATCCTCTCCAGTATGTGCTGTAACTTGAGTTTTTTATCTTAGCCATTCTGATGGGTGTAAGATGGAATCTCAGAGTTGTTTTGATTTGCATTTCTCTAATGACTATGGATGTTGAGCATTTATTTAAGTGTTTCTCAGCCATTTAATATTCCTCTGTTAAGAATTTTCTCTTTAATTCTGAGCCCCATTTCTTAATTGGGTTACTTGGTTTGGTGGTGTTTAATTTCTTGAGCTCTTTATATATTTTGGATATTAGTCCTTTGTCAGATCCTGAAATTTGCAGGCAAATGGATGGAACTAGAAAAGATCGTCCTGAGTGAGTTAACCCAGACCCAGAAAGATACACATGTATACACTCACTTATAATTTGGACACTAACCCAACAGAGATGTTCCCCAAAGTCTTTGCTTAGGAGGTACTAGGTAGCAACAGATACTAGGACTTCCTATTGGGACTCCAGGTGAGAGAGGTAAGGGAGAATGGATCGAGAGGGCCCTAGAAACCTACAAGAAGATCATCAAGGCTGGTGGATATGGATCCAGGCAGGTCTGCTCAAACTACTGTACCAAGGAAGGACAATACGTGCAGTAAACCTGGAACCACTATCCAGATCTAGCCAATGGACAGCACATTTTCCACAGTTGTGTGGAGAGCAGGCACTGACTCTGACATGAACTCTGGTGCCCCCTATTTGACCACTTCTCCTTGTTTGGGAGGCCTGATGGCACTCAGAGGAAGAGTAAACAGGCTACCAGGATGAGACCTGACAGAATGTGATCATATGGTGGGGGAGGAGGTCCCCTTCTGTCACAGGCCTAGGGGAGAGAAATAGGGTGAAAGGGGAGGGAGGGGGAATGGGAAGATACAAGTGAGGGGATAACAATTGAGATGTAATCTGAGTAAATTACTTAAATTTTTAAAAAAAGCATCCTTCTTCTGGGTTCCGTGTCTTATGCACATCACCACACTGATGAGCACATGTTTGCCTCTGAATAATCAAGGCTTCAAGCAGTGACCCAAAATACTCAACATCCTCCCAGTGTGGACAGAGAACACCATAATAATTAAGACATTTGTTGTCAAGGACATTACTAAGAAGTCCAGGTAGTAATGAATTACCATTAGTCCTTTCCCCCCTTGGTGGAAGATGATGAAAGAGAAGAAACCATGGAACACAGCCAGTGATTACACCCTCCATTAATTTCACCCTCTCTGGAAGAAAGCATGCCTAATATAGGCCAGGTTTACAGTGACCTGGGCTGGCTATGCTCAGGTGTCTGGGGAGTCAGCAGAAAGAGGTCATATGCAAACAAAGTCCTGGATTCTCAGAAACAGTCATTTCAGCCACTATTCTGACTGGGCCACATCTCTGTCACCTAGCAACAGAGAGCTTCTGTTTTCATTAGGTCACCCAGTGAGCAGAGGCAGGTATAAAACATGTAACACAGACTCTGGAGGGGCCTTGGTGTTCTCCTAGGGAGGAGGACCATGTATGCCCTTTGCTCTTTCTAAAAGTCTTGTGCACCTATGAGTCAGCACAGGACATCGAATGCTCCTATTAATCAAAGATAGTGCCTATTTTCAAGCCCTCTGGGCACTGAGAAGGGAATAAGTCCAGACTCCTGGGAAATCAGAGTGCTCAGCAATTCTGAAAGGGCCCAAATTCCCTGATTTCTTCACAGGGAAACCCCACATACCAGCTCTGCCCTTAACCCTAAGAAGTGTTTCCCAGCAGCCTGTGGAAGGTCCAAGCCCTCACTGCAGCTCACAGTGCTGATAGAAAGCCCTCCCCACCCTCAACACCCCAGCTTCCCTTGGGAGCGCACCGAGGGTTGCTTATGCCATCTCTTTCCTGTGACCTGGCATTGTTCTACAGCTGCTGAAGAGTCTCACGTGTGAAACCAACATCCCCTGAAGTCTGGACTTCCCAAAAACCATTCCAGCTCTGCCTGACCTTTACGTGTCACTTAGGGAACACATGATATGGTGGCCCTGACTGAGAAAAAGGAATGCATCAGGCACAATCCCCACGGAGTAGAGACTATCCCAGGCCTGTCCTTGGAGGCCAGGTTTTTTTATAGGCACCTATTTCTGGATCCACTGGCTAGGCCTATCTGCAACAGTAAAGAAGGTCACAAGTCCTCCTGTAGGTCTCAGACAGTAAGTATGGTATTGACTAACTCTGGCCTCTCTCTTACAAACACATCGAACCACATTCTTTGTATATGGGAGGAAAAAAAGGTATGAAAGAAGAATAAGTAAAACACTCAATGGTGTAGACTTCACCAGCGGGTGGGGCAGGGGAAGTTAACAGGAAGAGGAAATGAAAGAGAGAAGGGACAGACAATAGAAACCGGACAAGAATCTTGTCCAAAGTCTTGCTGATTAAATAGCTTCCAAATCCCACTATGCCTTGGGCCACGGTTCATAAGGACAGCTGTCAGTGGTGACTCTTCACAGGCTTGTTCATGGTATTCAAGGACATTGGCGGGAACTGGAGTTGTAACACGATTGACAAGGAGCTTTGGAATGCCACAGACTGCAGTCTCCTGGCCTGGAGTTACAAATATTCAAAAGACTCTCTCTTGAAAGAAAATTTTGAGTGAAAAATTTCAAAGGGATCTTGTCAGAGCACGCACCTCTTTCTCCAGGATCCCAGAGCGAACTGAGCCATCGGTGTTCCAAGTGTGATGGGGCACACTCCCAAGAATGTCCACTGAGCCCCAAACTCTGTGTGTGTGTGTACACATGTGTGCACCTGGAGAAGCCAAGAGGACATCTCTTTCTGCCTTGTTTTCTTAAGATAGGGCCTCACACTGATTCAAGACTGTAACTCACACCTTTAATCCCAGCACTTGGGAGGCAGAGGCAGGCAGATCGCTGTGAGTTCGAGGCCAACCTGGTCTACAAAGCGAGTCCAGGACAGCCAAGGCTACACAGAGAGACCCTGTCTCAAAAACAAACAAACAAACCAAGACTGCAACTCAACTTGTTTCTAGTAGACCAGATGGAAAGTGGATTCTAACTTCCTTAGCACCCCTGACCCTCACAGGTTTGTATGATAGCTATCTGCTCAGACCCATTCAACTCTGTACATGGGTGCTGAGGCCCAAACTAGGACTTCATGCATGTAAATCAAATGTTCTTACCTACTGAACCATCTTCCCAACTGTGGTGGCTTAAATGACAAATGTCCTCACAGTCTTTGGGATTTGGACACCTGGTTCTGAGTTGATGGTGTTGTTGGGGTGGGGGGGGAGGAGTTTAGAAGGTGTGGTCTTGACACCAGAGGTAGACATTGACAATATAAAGACTCACACCACTTTTAGTTTGTCCTCTGTGCTCCATTCTTGTGTGTAAAGATATGAGTTCTAACCTTCTGCCACTTGCTGCCATGGTGGACTCTCCCTCTAGAACTGTAAGCCCAAGCAAACCCTCTCTTCTATAAACTGCCTGGTTCATGGTGAGTTATCACAGCAAGGGGAAACATCAGCTCAGCCCCAACTTCTGACCGTGCTGTTCCAGGTGCTCACTGGGAACAGACTATGTCTCCCAATCCCACTGGGCTGCCTCCCAGTGAAAACAACAGCTCCCACAGGAGCATCTTACAGTTTCCACGCAAGCACTGCACCTCAGCTGACTTTGCACAGTTCCACTTTGGGCTCATCACCGGTCACTGACTTCATGCTTGGATCTGTTAAGAATGCACATGTGTGATGATGAATGTGGCTCGTCGATCCGACTTCTGCTTCCTCATTCTAAACCACGGGGGGCTCTCGGCCCATCTTGCTTCTAACAGTTTAGGGGGAACACTCTCCACTCTGATTCCAGTCTAAGTGTGCAGGGCTGTATCCCAGATACTTGGAAACCCTTCATTACTGTGTCACTCCTTTTAAATGCAGCTGGCTGGTAACCCTGACCCTGTGAGTACCATCTGCACGCTGCCAGGAACTCTCAGCACAAAATAGGTCTGCTGTAACAAAGAATCTATATCATTTCTTATTGAAAAATAGAACACTTTTGGAGATCTAGTCACATTAAATCAATAGTGGGTGCAGGATAGACCCCAAAAGTAGAGTAAGCCAAGCTGAGACTTGCATCACTATTGCAGGATTAGCAAGTTCCAAAGACGTGCACTCTGTGAAAATGTAATCAAGTAAGATGGGCTGAGGGAAACACAGCCACCCAAGCCCACACTGTGTAATTAAGTGGTAAATTGAGTAAGTCAATCAATATTGTAAGAATGACCAGATCTATTCATCCATAGCAAGTGAGGAAGTGAAACAACCACCTCTGCTTTTTTCTATCTGTGAAGGGTTCATGGAGAAACAGTTCTAGAGGCCACATAGATTGTGTAAAGCTTGTGGCTAAAACTGAGTCCTCTGGTACAGGAGCACATTAAATACACAGAGGGCAGCTCAAATTATCCTCCATACTCCCACCTCATTAGGAAAAGAGCAAATGTGGTGACCTGACCCACACATTCTCCAAGTGAGGGTGCAGGATCATCCCTTGAGTAAAGCTGGTACTCGGAGGGAAAGAATCTTACATATTAAAACAATCTTTGGACCTTCACAGCTCAGTGCTAGTCAACAAAATCTATTCCTTAATATTTAATTTAACTCATTAGATTAAATTAAAGATATCTCCTTAGGGGGTTGGTAATGAAAACAACTTCATAACCTCTGATGTAAGCCTTTCTAGAAAAAGTTACCCAGAGCTCTCAGCAAAGATTCAAACTTCTGGTCATTAAAAGATGTTATTAGGGAAATCAAAAGACAACCTAGAGAGTGAGAGAAATTTGTGGAAATCACATATTCAGTGTGGGTCTTGTATCCTTGATAAATCTATGGGGCATTTAAAATTCAACAATAAAAAGACAAACAGGCAAAAAGGCAAATGATTCAAATAGACATTTCTCTGAAAAAGATTTATTAGCTTTACATGTACATGTGTACACACTCACACACACATGCACACATACACACTCACTCACACATACACAAACATGCACATGCAAACACACACACAAAGTAGTGACATTTACAACAGTCAAACAATTAGGAATGACCCAAAAATCTATCAGTGGGTGTAGAGATAAACAAAACATAGTGTATCTATAGAGTAGAATATTATTTTTATTTTGGAGCCCCAAGGGAATTTTATTAGAGCTTTAGAGCAAAACCCCAGAGCACACAAGCTGCAAACCCTGGCAGCTGCTCAGGAGAGGAGAATGAGAAAGCAAGGGAGGGAAGCCAGCCACCCCATCCCAATTAGTCCAACACAGAACTGAATTATCCCAGACAAGCAGCTGTGTGGTGGGAAGGAGAGCTTTACAGCAAGAATGAGAAAACCCCAAGTACCAGAGCAGGAATACTTGGGCTCTGACTAGCATCTGAGAGGAAGAGACAAAAGGGAGGAAAAGGAAAGGTTATGTCTTTCTAAGTGAAGACAGACCCAGACAAGCATAGGAAGACATTATGTTATCACAAAAACTAATACACAGCTCAGCACAACAGATCAGAAAGATAACTGTGCTAAGTGAAAAACCAGCAAGCAAACGTGCGTCACAGGACTCCATCTAAACTACACATGGAATCACGTGACTCAATTTGAGCAGCATGCATCACATGACTCCATTTAGAAAGCATGTCTGTACAGGACAAGTCAATTAATAGCGACAGAAAATAGATTAATGGCTTCCAGGAGCTTAGGGGGAGAGGGAGTACAGCACTGCCCAGTGTGTGCATTTCTCTTTGGAATGATAAAAGTTGTCCGCACTTGAAACAGTTATTACAGTTGTACGATGTACAGTTTTATCTCAGTAAGACAAAAATCATTGAAATACATAAGTTTATGTGGTCTGATTTGTAATATGCAAATTTAGCCTGAATTAAACTAATTGACTTTTTTTTCTGAACAAACTTGATAAGCGCTCACAACAGCTTTGAAATCGGAAGCGGGGAGTGGAGCCGTGATCATGAGGAGATTTCCACTGGCTTGTTCCACCCCACACCGCCTCACCCCAGACACCACACCATCCTCGACGTTTACAGTGTATGAGCTCAAGTCAAAGACACATCTGGACGCCAGGGTGCAGCTCCTACGGTCTAATTGTTCAAGGCTCCGTGATTCCTCTATTGATTGTTCCCATCTCCTTCACTAAGCAAGCATGGTCTGCCACTCCTGATAACTGCTGCGAAGATCCATCACCAAGCAGGCGCGGCACACGAGAGCTGAATGGGCGGGTGAAATGAGAGGAGAGACTTGGATTTATGAGGTTAAGGGAGACAAACAGTCGCTAGCTACGTTTACTCTCTGCTCTCAGCAAAAGTTCAAGACGTGATGTCTCCTCTCCCATTGTATTGTTCTAAAACACGATGGTCATCGCTAACAGCAGCCTCCAGGAGCCGACAGTTTCTCAGCATTGGGTGGACAGGATTCACCATCCTTTACACGTTAGAAATTTTACTCCTAATGTAGTCGGTAGCTAGCAAGTCCAGGTGTTTGCTACTTCAGAAGTCAGTCTTTCTCCATCACAGTTACCCCGGAAGATGACTGGGAGCAGAAGAGAGAACGGAGATAAAGGGGGAGAAGAGAAACACAGGGGGCACCTCCAAGGTGCCCTCCAGCCCTCAACTGCAGTGTGGTCCAAGCACAGCTGGTTCTCCCCTGCTTCCCGCTAGGACACATCTCTGAGGCTGAGCTTCCTCCCAGCCCTGCTGTTCTGAGCTCCAGAGGGGAGATCTTGTCCTCCAGCCATGGAGGATGAGGATGTGTCTCAGGCTCTTGTTGCGATACTAAATCTGAGCCCCAATCTCCACCTGTCCCTGGTCCCTGTCAGCCCACAGTCCCACCCCATCCCCACAGGCGCTGTTCTCTGAGTTGAGTTCACTTCCTCTTGTTTCAGCACCACCATGCAAAAGGGACATCTGCTCACCCTCCTCTGCACAGCAGCCCCCTTTTATTTTTAAGACTTGCTCTTCTGTCACCAGAGAAAATCATTTCCCACCACCTCTTCTTCACCGACACAGTTTTTCCAGCACTGCAGCACAGACACTGTTCCCTCATTCTGTGCGCTCTCCAGTGGGACATCTTCGTTTATTGGCCTCTCATTAGGGGAATAAGGAGGGAGATTTAGCCAAAGTCTTTCTGCCTGCATTTTAATTCCAATCCCTGCTAATTCGTCCATCTTTTCCCTCTGAGGGGTCTGCTTCTTTAGCCCCACAGACCAGCAAGCCCCTCCCCTCCCCCCTTAATGAGCACTTTCTATTGCTAATTGACCCTCCACCTGCTCCTACCCTCCTTTTCCCATGTCTCAGCCTGAGGGATGCTGTCTGCCCACAGACTCCATCCAGGCTATTGCTGCCTTCCTCCCCCATGCAGGGAGTCAGCCAGATCCTGACACAGCAAACTTTTTATTTCCTTCCTCCCTAGATAGATAGATAGATAGATAGATAGATAGACAGATAGATAGACAGATGATAGATAGATAGACAGACAGATATCTCCCTCCCTCCAAATCCCCTGGCACAGAAGAAAAATTGCAAAGCAATGCCCAAGAGAACTGCCCTCCCTCCTTTAGAGCTAGTTTTCTATTTTGTTTTAAATTGACTTGGATTAAGGGCTATAAAAGGAAAATAATCCCAGTTGTTTTCATGTCACTCAAAGGATGTCTCAGTATATTACTGAAAAAATGTGCTCCATGGACCGGAAACTGTCTGCATGTGGCCTGATAAAGGCTCTCTCTGACTCTTTTTTATTTTTGAGATTTATTTGGTTTTTGTTTGTTTAGACTGTTGGTTTTTTTGTTGCTGCTGTTTTATGTGTGTATGTGGGTGGTGATGGTGTGTGTATGTGTGAGTGTGTATGTGTTTGTGTGTGTGTGTGTGTGTGTGTGTGTGTGTGTGTGTGTGTGTCTACATGCAGGTATGTAAACATAGATGATGCCTAGAGAGGCCTTTCTCTCCCTTTTCCTCTGTCCTTCCTCCCCCCACCCACCCCCAGATATGATCTTTTTTACACAGCCCTGGCTGTCTGGAACTCTCTATGTAGACCATGCTGGCCTTGATCCTCCTGCCTCTGCCTCCTTTGTGCTGGGATTAAGGGTGTGCACCTCTGTGTCTTCTCTGATCATTCTTAACACCGTGTCTTTTTCTCCTTCTGTCTCATTACATGGTGACTGCACATTTTCTTTCTTAGTCGGTGTATATTTGTTGTACATAGTCCCGGCCCTCATACAGACATCTTCCTACAGCTATGTAACGTACTTATGTTTTCCGCCACACTTCCCTTCTGTCCCTCTTCCACTAACCTTCTTCACCTCACCATTCTCACTTCTACTTTATGCCCTATTTGCATAAATTATTAATATATTAATAAATGGGTGGAAATGTGGCATTTGCCTTCCTGTGTTCTACTTAATCTTCTAAATGTGATCATTTCAAATGGCATCCATCTTTCTTCCTGTAGGCAAAGCTATTGCACCATTCTCTATGGCTGTATATAATGCTATTGTGTGTCACTTTTCCCTTACCTATTCCTCTGTTAATGGACACCTAGCTGATTCCAGAACTTATCTGTTGTGAGTCGTGCTGCAACGGAAATCACTGTGCGTGCAATATCTGTGATCTATTGGCCTAGAGTCCTTCAGGCAACTCCCTAGGAGTGCTAAGCTGGGTCACACAGTAGCTCTAATTTTAGTTTTTGAGGGAGCTCTATACCAATTTCCTTAGTGAATAGACTAGTTTGCATCTTTACTCACTTTTCTCCATGTACACTCCAGTACTTAATGCTATTTGTTGTCTTAATGACTGCTGTTCTTGCTGAATTGAGTTGGAATCTCAATGTTGCTTTAGTTTGCATTTCCCTGATGGCTAGTGATATTGAACATTTTAAAACTTATTTGGCCATTTGTATTTCATCTTTAAACAAATATCTATTTATCCCATTAACCTACTTGTTGCTTGATTTCTTGGTTTTTAGGGCTTCCAGCTCTTCATATGCTATAGATATAAATGCTCATTGAGATGTGTAGTTAAGAAAGTTTGTCTCCTACTCTGCAGGATATGTCTTTACTTGATTGGTCCATTTCCTGCTGCTGTGATGATGTGCCACAAATTTGGTAATTGATAAACAATAGTTGTGTATTTGCTTGATAGGTATAGAGGCTGAGAGTGCAAGATTAGGGTCTGTATATATCAAAGACTCTCTTGTGTGTCAAAACATGGCAGAAGATATTGCTGAGAGAGGAGAGAAAGTATCCTTTTATATCTCCTCACACCCCACAGCCCAGTTACCTCAACAGGTCTGCCATCTCTTGCTATGCCAGTGGCAGTTAAAACATCAGCATGTGTTTTCAAGGAAACATGGGAACCACACAGGTGGGGCTGCCTGTTCACCAGCATCTTGCTCTCAATGTATCCCACAGAGTCAGGTCCCTGAAGCCCTGTAAGAGGAGCTTCTGATCAGTCCTTTACCATATGTGTGACCTGGCGTTTTCCCCAGGGATGCTCTTGGTTTCCTGATGCCCATGTCATGCAATGGTGCTTTGCCTATTTAAGCTACTGTCTTCAGAAGCTCTCCCCACTTAGGCTTCCATAAACATCTTTTCCCTTTACTGTTTTCTGAAAGTCCAATAAAAGGTGACACTCAGAGGAAGAATAGCGGGCTACCAAGAAGAGACTTGATACCCTATAAGCATATAAAGGGGGAGAAAATCCCCCTCAGGCACAGTCATAGGGGAGGGGAGTAAGGGGAAAATGGGAGGGAGGGAAGAATGGGAGGATACAAGGGATGGGATAACCATTAAGATGTAATATGAATAAATTAATAAAAATGTATTAAAAAAAAAGAAAAGGTAGGAAAAAAGAAACACTTGAACTAAAAAAAAAAAAAAAAAAGAGTTAGCAGTCTCCTTTGTCTTGTAGCTGGCTGTTCTCAATAACCAAACCATGACCACTCCTTCCTTCACAGTATCCACTGCTCAGGCCTTTCTAATTTCAAAGGCAAAAATTGCCCTCAGATGAGGTGTTTTCTTTGGCCTGCAGGCTAACTAGGGTGTAACTGACCAGGGAGAGGATGGGCAGGGCAATTCCCACTGCAGGCAACAGACTGGGCTGGCACATAGCTTGGCTTTGTCTCAAGTTCTGGGAAAGGGTCTGTGATTGCATTTTCCTATCCCTGTGGCAGGATCAACTGTCCTCATGCTAAATCATGACAGCGCCGTCTTTATTGCAGGCTTAATCCATGCACTAAGAAATTATATGGGGATCAAATGCTCACTGGCATTAGAGACGAACTCCCGATTGTTCTCAATGGTAGGATTTTATCTGAAAATAAGTGCTGATTTACATGAATTTACATCTAAGATGCAAATCACAGAGTTCCCCCCAATGGGAAGCCAAAGGAAATTTGAAGGCAGCCAGTTTCCTCCTTTATTTAAAAAGCAAAGGTTCCATTGGGTTTTAGAGTAGGGAAAAATAAAAAATAAAAAGCAAAGCAGCGTCCATAGGCAGTAGCCATCACAAAATGTAAAGCAGCTTGTAGTGTGCATGTTGAGAGGGGAGCTTTATCCTGCCCCATGCTGTCTGGACTCCTCATCTCCCATCTGCACCTTATTTACATGGCTCCCCTCTCAACTGTCTGTTGGCACCACAAAGGAGAGAGGCTATGCTGGGGGCGAGGGGGGTGGGGGGGCTGCTGCTCTTGCAGAGGAAACCAAAACCCTGTGGCTAGTACTAGCAAGGGTCCCTGGGTTGTCCCCTCACTTCCTTCAGAGAGAACAAGTCAGTTGGACATCTTTAGCTCAATGCTTATACCAGCACTGGCCTTAGAAGAAGCATAATTCCACTGGTGTGTGGAATCATGACTGATGTGGTTGGAGGAGGCATGGTTGTGTGTGCGTGCGTGCGTGCGTGCGTGCGTGCGTGCATGCGTGTGTGTGTGTGTTTGGACTGAGCCTGTGTGTTAAATGCTGCTCTCAACTGTTCATGGCGAGTGAGACCATCCAGTGATCAAAAGCTGACTTGTTACCTTACTAACAATAAAGAGAACAGTACACGCGTAAGAAGGCGAGGCAGGTGCATTCACTGTGGCCTGCCCAGGTGCCTGCCTGCGGGCCGGTTATAGATGGACCAAGGGTCAACAGAAACTCCAGGTAAGCCTTGCTGAACAACCCAGGAGCTAGAAAGCAGGGACTTTATGATTCCAGTCCTCCCAGAGAGGGATGGGAAGAGGAGACACCTTGGTAATTAGGCACAAGTTCTTCTTCAATGGGAACGTAATACTCAGAGTGAAAATCAGTAGCAGACCTTGATAGACTGCATGTGGGCCTGTTCTTAGAGTGGAGCCCTTGCAGGCAGACAAGCACCATGGGGACGAGCATTGCGTTGTAGAGGGAAGGACCCACAATCCATTTCTCCTCTCTGACCGCAAGGTTCCTTAGATGGGAATAGTTCTCTTCTTCCACAAAGTGGGTCCCAGGGATCAGACTCAGACCCTTAAGCTTGACAGCAGGTGCTCTTAGCACACAAGCCACCCATGGCCCTGTGACAGCTTCTGTGAAGGCCAGCAGCTCTAGGCACACACGCAGGAGCCAGCAGAGTCCTTAGCCCTCCTCACTGAGTTTCTCCACTACTCCTCACCCAGCAACAAGTTCTTAGCTCTTACCCTGCCTTGCAGCTTCTAGGGGAGTTCCTGCTTAGGTTAACTTGCATACACTTCAGGCTATTTGATCTTTTCATATGTTTAGGAATCATTTAGACTTTCACTTCCCTGGAATTGCTATGCAAACTTCACCCAAGCTCCAGATCTAGGGAGAGATGGGCTCATTTGTTTCCTGCATCTCCTGGAGCAGGGACACTGTGTTGAATGAACCACAAAGGAGTCTTCCAGAGGATGTCATCTGCCAGGGACCAAAAGGCCTGAGGCCGACCCCCACCCATTCAGTATTTGCAGCAAACATCCTGCTGGGCCACTCATTAGGTATGCAAGGCATCTGGCTTAGTCCTGAGAAGATAGCGATCTGATCCTAAGATAACCACAGAGACATCCTGCTTTGTCTCACCTGGAAGACCCCTCCCCTTGCAAATGTTCCTGGGGCTCAACCCAGAAGATTTTGTACTTTTCCACTACTCTCCTTGCGTACCCCCGCCCTCACTAAAGCAGGTTTTAAAAAGCCTGCCATTACCTTCAATAAATGGCTCTTGACAAGCAACTGTTCGCTTGAGCTCTACATCTCTCTCGCCCATTTCTTTAAATACAGGTTGCGACCCCCCTCGGCCCCCCAATAACTGACCAGCTGGACTGGTCGGTGGACTAGTTATCGTTACATGGACTAATTAGTCATCTGTGTCACCCCCTATGCCCTGTCATACACTTCCACCACCTCCTCAAAATGAGCTCCGTGTTTTTGTCCAGAGATGATTACAGCTCTGAGGGCTGGATCCAGGGCCAGTGCAGCCAGCCCCGGGATAGAGCCCACAGTGGATATCACCGAAAGGTGAGGGGGGGGGGGGAGAGGAAGGGGTACCAGAAAGAGAGAGAGAGAGAGAGAGAGAGAGAGAGAGAGAGAGAGAGAGAGAGAACAAGAACTAGAAAAGTAGAGAGGAGAGGTAGAGAAAAGTAGAGAGGTAGAGAGAGAGAGGGGAAAGGTAGAGAAGGAGAGAGAGAGAGAGAGAGAGAGAGAGAGAGAGAGAGAGAGAGAGCTACATGAAAAGTGTCTTTTATATGGCCCAGGGCAGGGCCATGCCCCCGTGGTAGGTAAGCAGTGATGTCACAGGTAGGCAGACTGAAGCAGAATCCTAACATTCCTACCTTTTCCTATATTTAAAAATGAGGAACATTGGATTATTTTTATATAAGGCAAGTTAAAGTATATAGATGTAGGTAATGGAGAAAAGAGATAGAAAAAGAGCTATAGCAACAAAATGTCCAAATTATATTGTGAAGAGGAAGGAAAAGTTCTGCCCTGAAAATTCAAGGTAGAAGGCAGGCTATGTCAGCCATGTCCTGTAGCAGATAGGGACCGAGGAGTGCTGGGGGAACCTGAAGCACACCATTTCAACCTTTTGTAAATGGATAAGGGGCAAAGCAATCGTCTTAACTACTTCCTATTGACAGTAGGGCAATGATAGGGGATTCAAAAGGCTGAAATGTTGGCCAGGTTCCAGAAGAACAGGCTGTTGCATTTGTTGTCCAGGGTCTGAGAACATCTGCAGCTGGGAAGGGCAGTGCAGGTCCAGCTAGGAGAAACAATTCAGGTCCGGCTGGCATGATTTCTGAGGTTGGACAGGAGCACTTGTGTGTAACTGCTTTGAAGATGTCTCAGATGTAGGCAGTCTAGCAAGATACTGAAACATATACATGTGAGCAGAAGACAAAGTTAGTAGGTCAGAGAGAAAATTTTCTTTAGGTGTACATTTGAAAGTCTGGGGAGAGCAAAGAAAAGGTCTGGATATGGGAGCTTCCATTTACCCGATTGTTGGCAATAATTAAAACAGTTTAGTTCTGGATCTGTCCAAGTTTGGTTGCAGAGGCATGTAAGCTTTAAGGTGGGTGTTTCCAAAGGTGTGTCAGGAAGAAAAGGGGACTGGACGTTTCCCATGGAGAATTGAGGTCAGTAAGCCATCAGGGTGTCCCCCAAAATGGATAGTGACCCAAGGGACTGGTGCAGACCAATTAGTAGCTTATCAGCACTAACTAGCGACCAATAGTCAAGTTCAACAGATGAGTTAGCCACAGGGATGTAGCTACAAATGTACTCAAAATTTTCAGTGGCTGTCACAGAGCAGCAGAGAAAGCTACATCAAGAAACTCACCTGATGGGGATGAGCCTAGCTGAGGGTCAGCGAAGAGGAACAGGGTGTCCCCACCCCCACCCCTGCTCCCAGTCAACCAGAGAGGGCAGCAAACACTCTAACTAGAGGGAAGCATTTATGCAACTAGGAAGGGAGAATTTAGCTGGTGTTGGGTGTAGAAAGGTGGTAATGAGGTTGTTAGGGAAAGGGGAGTCCCCGCCTCTGCAGGGACAGATCCTCCTCTCTCTCTCTCTCTCTCTCTCTCTCTCTCTCTCTCTCTCTCTCTCTCTCTCTCTCTCTCGTGTGTGTGTGTGTGTGTGTGTGTGTGTGTGTGTGTGTGTGTGTGTGTGTGTAACACATCTATGTGTATAGCACATGTGTGTGAAGGTATGCTCCTCAGTTCAAGTACATGTAAAAGCCAAGGCTTATATCGGGCTGCCTTCTCAATCACATACCTTATGTTGTTGACTCCAGGCCTATCATTGAACACGAAGCTTTCTGCTTGGGCTGGGCTAGCAGGCTAGAGGGCCCCCAGGATCCTTCTGTCCCTATGACTAGGATTACAGTACTGTGTGTATAGCTGGATTTTCCCCTGAGTGCTGAGGACCAGAGCTTAGCTCCTCCCCTTTGCAAGCAGGCCATTGGCCCATTAGGCACATCCTCAGCCCCATGCAGGGATTTCAAGGAGCAGTGCTTAGTGTTGCCCAAGCACTTCACTTCCTTCTCAACACCAACTGCTCGCCCTTGGCAGTGGCTCTCCCTCCCTGGGTGTCCTTCTCAGCGTCTCCTGTGCTCTATCAGGACCCACTTCCGACTAATTGTTCTGCTTTATCATTAGCTGCTTTGGTAAGGAAGAGCAATGTGAATTAATGGAACTCCTTTGTATTTAATTGCTGAATTACTGTTTTAACTGAGGTCGCAAATCATTTTGGCAAATATACATTGTTATACTTTTTATTGCCAATGAATCAAGAAATTAAATTAATGAATAAGTTGATTAACTCTGACTAATGATGATAATTGGTGCTGGCTGCTTCGGTCTTCAGATGAATGGAAAACCCATCTTCCTGCCTTCCTGGGTTTCCTCGTGTTTTTCATACTCAAAGGAAGAAGGGAGAAAGAAATGAACAGCCCCGATAAGGGATGCTCTCCGTTACCCACTCTTGCAGGCTGCGCGCTGACTCTAGACACACACCCCTTTGCTCCACATCTATTTCCTCCATGCTTCCTTATGACTCAAGAGTCACAATGAAAATATTTTATAAAATGGAAATTTTCTTCTAAAGCCAGTCTGTGATCAATGCTTTAAAATCCTCATGCCACTAAGACAAGACCCTACGTGTGTGTGTGTGCGCGCGCGTGTGTGTGTGTGTGTGTGTGTGTGTGTGTGTGTGTGTGTGGTTTTTTATTTTGTTTTTTGTTTTGTTTTTTTTTTTAGATCAAATTGAATATGGTCAGACCATTCTGACTGTCTTACCAGAGCATGCTGACAAACCCACGTTTTAGTGGCTATGCCCTCAATGGTCCAACTCTAAAGCCTTCCAAGGTCTTCCTTCAGAAACAAACACACCCTGCAGCATGCAGGTTGCCACCTGGGGCTCTCTGCCCCCTCTCTAGTCTCTCCCGTGTACTCTACCTCCACTTTTCTATGGGTTCTTTCACTCAGAGTTCTAGAACATAAGATTGCAAGAGTTGCCCACCACTGCAAACTCATGCAAGCAGCCCCTGTGAGGGACCTGACTCTATTGCTTTGTCCCACAGATATGGACCCCCATCAGCACTTCCTGAGGCAAGTCTCCATCCCACAGTTGCTTCCAGGAAATCTGATGCCCTGGTCTGGGTAGCTCCTGAGGCCAGGGGACCTCACATAGTCAGTTATATTGCTGCCAATGTCTGTCAAACTGAGCATGTTCCCTGTGTGATGAGCCAGGTACCTGTTACAGCATTGAGTGATGAGGAAATACTCACTGAGAAAGTCACTGAGGGGAAGCCATCCTGACTTGGTCTTTTCCTTTCTCGAGACTTAAAAGGGTGAAGGGAAAACAGTTACTGCTCAGACAGTCACACATAAAGGTCAGAGCCTGAGCAATAAACAAATGGATAAAGGACTGCCTAGAGGAAATCATGGGCATTTGTATTTACAAATACAGATGACATGTGTAATGTGATAATGCTTTTCTTTAAAGTTTTCATATGTGTATACAATGTCCTTGGATCTTTCATAGTCACCTTCCTTTTCTTCCCCACTGGACTTCCCACCAACACATCCCCCTGACTTCATGCCTTCCATAGATGGATGGATGGATGGATGGATGGATGGATGGATGGATAGAAAGATGATGTATAGATGATAGATACATAGAGATAGATAGATAGATAGACAGACAGACAGACAGACAGACAGACACACACACACACACACACACACACACACACACACACACACACACACAGTGAGTACATTTGCTGAAACTTGGGCATAGATAAGACTATCAGGAGCATTGAACAAACCTGTCCTGAGGATGTGGACAGATGTGAATACTGGACTGTGAAAGTCAGTCCCAGTCTGCTACATGACAAGATTAGGCAGAAGAATCTCAGTCAAGGGCAATTGTTTCTATTGCAAAGCAGGACTCTCCATACAACATCCCTGCCTTGGCCACTGAAGCAGGACCCTCCCTCCCCACATCCTCACCCTGGCTACAGAAATGGGATCCTCCCTCCCCACATCCTCACCAAGGCCACTGAAGCAGGACTCTCCCCACATCTTCACCATGGCCACTGAAGTGAGATCCTCCCTCCCCACATCTTCACCGTGGCCACTGAAGTGGGACCTTCCCTCCCCATATCCTCACCCTGGCCACTGAAGCAGGACTCTCCCCACTACATTTCTATTCTGGACACCGAAGCAGGGTGCTATCGAGTTCCACCATGCATAAATTTCTCTCCCAAACTCTTTAAAACAACTTCAAAAAGAATTATTATTTTTTTTTTACTCAGTAACAAAATAAATCAATCTATATCTCAGAAGGGAACAGACACTAAAGAGAGAAGATTCATGTGGCTAAATAAATGTCAAAGCAGCCAGGGGAAGACATGGGCCTTCATGAAGAATGAAACATTGCCGTTCATAAGGGAATCAAAGCACGGGACACAGCTGGGGAGGACCGGAGGTGAAGAACTGTGTGGGAGCACAGCTACACTGCCAAAGAACAGCTCCGTCCCGAGCAGGGAGTAGAGGTGCTCAGGCTAATGGGCAATAATAGCCCCTCATCGGGGCTTGGTAAACCCATTTGTTCTCTTTTAAATCTCCTGTTATCAAAGAGAACTTGAAGTATTAGTGAGAAGGTCACAATTGAAGAAGATTACATGACTTTCAGATCCAGCCAGACAAAAGTGCCCTGTGAAAGCCTGAAGGGGAAGGAGACGTGGAGCAGAATGAGGGCAAACCACTCTTTTGGAAGAAAGAAGACATCTTAATGTGCTTACAGAGCTGCCCAGGTGTAATGGAGACCCCATTTTCAGCCATGTGTACACAATGATGTCTCGCCATCTCTGATCTCCTGTGCTACAAAGAGTGTTGTCAAATTGGATGAGCACATCCCAGGCAGGCTTAGCAAAAGCAGGCTTACATGTTCTCCAGTGTAGCCATTGGTCAGGTGTCAGTGTTCCTGTAAGTAGCCCCTCCCCAACGCTGCTGTCAACTCTAGGGAAACTCTGTGCCCCACACTCACACATGAAATCAAAGGGGCTGGGGCACTAGTTGAAAACAAGAAGGAATTAAGGTGCATGGGAAAGGGACCAGAGAGGGTAATAAGGGACAAATATGATCAAAATACATTACACACCTGTATGAAAATGTTATAATAAAACCTGTTATTATATGTAATTAATATACTGAGCTAATGTATGCTATCAAAAACATTTTAAAAGTAAGTTTATCAGGGCTGGAGAGATGGCTAATAGGTTAAATCTCTTATGCTCTCACAGAGGACCCAAGTTAGGTTCCCAGCATTGAGGTGAGATAGCTCACAACTACTTATAACTCCAGATGCAGGCACATCCAAAGCCTCTGGCCTCCCCAGGCTCCTGAACCCATACGCACATAGCCACACCCAGATACATACACATAATTTTCTTTATATACAAAATTCTCTCTGTAGCAAACATCTCAGAAGACAGAAAGTGGCTCCTCCCTGGGCCACCTGTTTCCAAAGCCACCTGCATGTGGCAGTGCTCAGCACAACTTCAAACCCCACCAACATCAAGTCCCACCGCGTCTTTGCTATGGGGCATGAACAGGATCTGAAGCTCACAGATTTTAATCTGGAGACAAACCTGTGAGCCATTCTTATAAGCAAGTCTTCTTTCCTTTGTTTTTCTGAATGCTGATGAGCCAGGACCCATGCTCAGCCTTGAAGAGGCCATGGTGAAGGTGGTAGAGTCAGGGGACACATGCACAGCCCTGCAGAGGCTGTGGTGATGGCAGTGGAGGCAGGGGACACATACACAGCCCTGCAGAGGCTATGGTGTTGGCAGTGGAGACAGGGGACACATGCACAGCCCTACAGAGGCTGTGGTGATGGCAGTGGAGGCAGGGGACACATGCACAGCCCTGCAGGGGACACATGCACAGTGCTGCAAAGGCTGTGGTGATGGCAGTTGAGGCAGGAGACACATGCACAGCCCTGCAGTGGCCTGGGGGTGGCAGGAGGCAGATCAACCCTCCCAGGCCTATAGTGCTCTTCTAAACATGAGCTGGGCCAGGAGACACTTGTGGGTGTCCCATCTACAGGTGAAGTGTGAGGCGGATGACAGCTCTGCCATCTGCCCAGGATTCCAGAACTAGGGAGAGAGAGGGCAAGGTTCCAAATTCCAAAGACAGTGTGGAGTTCCTCATGCTCCCCTGCCTTGGGAATATCTCCCACTGGCTGTTCATCGGTGTCGTCTACGGCATCACTTTTTAATGTCATACACTACTTCCTTGGGCTGTGTGATCTTTCTAAGAAAACCATCAAACCAGGCCACACATCTTAACCTGTATCCAGTGGGTCAGAAGAGTAGCTACAACCTGAGGACATGTTGATGGTGTCTGAAGCGACAGAGCCCTTGGTCTGGGATGTCTGTGGAAACTCTGTCAGTATTTGGTAGAATTTGGGGGACATCTCTCACACGTCTTATATTTTACTTACTGATCCACTGTGGAGATTCAAACTGTCCAAGAACCATCTCTCTCCCAAAGGCATCTGGTCCGTAGAAGGAAACCAGGTCTCCCACATGAGTATGTGAGTGCTCAATGGAGCTTTTAAAGTACAAGTGTCCTGGGTGGAAGTCTGAGAACAGTGATGCATAGTGACAGTCTGTGGAAGCAGAAACAGTGGGCACACCTCACACTGAGGAGCTGCAGAAACTGACACCCAAGAATGCCAAGGATGAGGAAGCGTGGCTTCCATGTCCCCCACCAATGCCACTGCAGATATTCAGACACTTCTTGGCTGTCCCATTTGTCTGTTTTTAGATCATCCCACGCATCAATTTTCTTTTTGTCTGCTTCTTAGGTGTCTGACCAGACATCTCCTTGTTGGAGGAGAGGCTGGTTGCAGACACAGTGTGTTTTACTCGCATCCCTTTGTATCTAGTGAGATTATCATCTGTGACAGAGGACCTGCCAACACTTGCTTTTTGTTCGTGAAACCGCAGCAACCCTCCGCATATCAGTAACAAGAATGGTTATTTCCTCTGCTCAGCTAAAAGTTTTACTTTTCAAGGAGAGAGTGACTTCATGTCTTTGGCTTACTGCAACATACTCCCCTGTCCCCGCCCCCCAAAAGAAAACGAATTCCTTAACCCGCAACTCGGCATAGTGCCCAGTAAGTTATCGCCTGGCTCATTGTGTCTTGTCTGCACAGGCACAGTAGTGTGGGAGAAGGAAGGTTAGCATTGTAACTCATCAGTCAGCTGCAGGCTTCAAAGGTTATACTGTGTAATCCCAAGAGAAGCATCAAAATAAATGGCAAGGTCCACACACACAGCGGAGAGTCCCTATCTTCTCAGAGCTTGCGGAGAGAAGGGATGTCTCACAAATGTGCTGAGTTAGTCTGTTCATTCAAGAGCCTACGTCGCTGTGGAGACATATTACCTTACCTCTCGAGTAAAATGGACCAAGCCATCATGGCCGATTTGGACCTCTCAAGAGATAGACAAGAAGCAGACGAGCAATACTCTCTGCTGTCCCAAGGAGGGTGACACACACACACACACACACACACACACACACACACACAGACACACAAACACACACACACACAAAGATTAGCAGTGACAGGGGAGCAGAGGACAAGGGGAGGGTCAGGAAGAAACTCAGTGTCTAGGAGAGCAGGATGAGTTTCCTCTGCATATAAGAGTTTCACCACCTGTGGAAAGCTCAACAGGTGATGACTCAGAGCAGTGTACGGTAGCCCCAGGCTCGCAGGTAAAAACAAAATAGACTGGGAATAACTAGAGAACAAATGGAAGAGCTGCAGGAGAACCCCAGCCAACAGGAGCTGAGAGCCATGGACCAACCATAGCAAGTAACTCTCACGCCACATTCTCACACCTAAGCCCCACAGTGGTCCTGGACCAGCGGCATCATCCTTTACCATTGCAATTGAGGAGGGTGAGCCAAAGAGTTCATGTACAGTGTCCCAGGCTACAATAAGAGTAATAACTACAGGTCTGAGAGTCGAAACTCATACCCAGGCAATGTAACTTCAATTTTAGACTGTAGCCAGGAAAGAGGGTGAGCTATTGTGCAAAGGATCTTAGAGGGGTTGTAGACATGGTGGGTGAACACAGAAGGAAAAAAAATGGGAAAGGAGGATATGCACATTGAAATTCTAACTGTAACCTATCTGTTCTTTTTTAAAATTTTTTTTTAGTTGTTTCCTAAGGTATTGGTAAACACAGAGAGAAAATGTCTCCGATTTTTCTCCTGAAAATAAATCCAATAGGTAGATGGATGATGAGGATACAGGTAGTTGGGTGGGTGTGTGATGATGGGTGGGGTAGTGGATGGCTGAATGGTAAACTGATGAACGCTGGCTAGACTGTGGGCAGATGAATGGACGGGTGGGTAGTTAGAAGCAGCTGAATAAACTTTTTTTTTCTTAAAAGCCGCCTGTTTTGGTTTCCTTCCCTGTTGTTGTGATTAAAATGCCCTGATAAGAGCAACAGGAGAGGAGAAAGGTTTCCTTTGCTCATGTCTACGTGTCACAGTCCACCATGGCAGGGATGTAAGGTAGAAGGAATCTGAAGTAGTCAGTCCATTATCATCATAGCAGGAAATGCAGCAGGATGCAGGCGGACTTGGTGCGGGAGAAGGAGCTGGGAGTTCTACATCTTGACTCATAGGTAGCAGAAGGAGACTGGGTGCCTCACTGGGCATAGCTTGGGCATAGGAGACCTCAAGGCCTGCCTCCACAGTGACACACTTCCTCCAACAAGGCCACACCTACTTCAACAGGGCCACACCTCCTAATAGTGCCACTCCCTATGGGCCAGGCATTCAAACACATGAGTCTGTGGGGGCCATGCCTATTCAAACCGCCACACCTACACACGGGTTTACAGGCCAATGTGTTCCACACAGTCCCTCACCGAGACTCTCCTCCCAGGAGAGTTTAGAGTCTGTCAAGGTAAAATTTAAGCTAAGCATCATCTCGTCCACACACTCATTTTCCCTGATGTAAATCTTGTCAGTCCTCAAGCCTCCTCACGCACCTAGAATTCTCCAAACCCTGCATAAAAAGAAGCCAGACCGTCATATACAGTACCAGAGGAAAATTATACTAGCCAGCTAGATAAATTAACTCATCCTCTACTCTTTTTAATTGGTGTGTGTGTGTATGTGTGTGATATGTGTACATGATATGTGTGTGTGTGTGATGTGTGTTGTGATGTATGTGTGAAATATGTGTGTGATATGTGTGTATGTGTGTGTGTGTGTGTGTGTGTGAGAGAGAGAGAGAGAGAGAGAGAGAGAGAGAGAGAGAGAGAAAGAATGAATGTGGGAACACATGCATGCTTAGAGAGATGCTGTGGGGGATTTTTATTCTTTTACAGTTTCTGAAGATTGAACTCAGGTGACTAAGCTTGGACATAAACACCTTTACCCATTTCACTAGCCCCACATTCTACATTTATTAAAATTATCAATCTGACCAAAATTATGATGCATAGAACAAGAATCATTAGAACAAAATAAAATGTACAGAAACAGAAACGTTGAAGCAGAGACAGGGTAGAAAAATAGGAGCAAGAGGAGAAACGGGAGATATTATCTTTCAGTGACGACCAAAGCAACCAGCTAGGATGAGAACCGTGGAGGGTTCACCACGTACATTACCGCAGTCTGTCCTTCCCTTCCTCGGTTCTATGTTTCAACAGTATCATGCGCTGAGGCCTTTCCTGCCTTCACTCTGTGCACTAGTAGCCCACCTCACCCTCACAGCCGTGCCTGCCCGCCCCCTACTCACCTGCGCCCAGTACTGCTACGTGAGCATTTGTTTGTCCAGGACCCTTGAGTCTCCTGCAGATGCTGTCAGCTCCAGAGCATATGTCCCCTCTTGGAGACAGTGTTAAAAAACAGTGACTAGTACAAGGTAGGTTATAAATCAATAAATGAAAAACACAATCCTTCTGTTCAGAAGAGGAGAGTGGCTTGCAATTCAAACAAAACCAGAACAAGGAAGAATTCACAGAAGTAAAAACATGTTTTCCAAAATTAAGATCAGAAAATTTCCCAGAACACAAAGCAGAAAAACAAGAAGAAGACAGGTTTAAGATAAGAATGAGAGATATCAAGAAACTCCATGTTTTCTAGAAGGATCAAGGTGTGGGAAACGTTACTGCACACGGTTAGAACGGGTTTCCCGTGTAATCTTGCCTAACGGAGGAGTGCACAAACGCTGCTGCCACACAATCTATCCACACAGACTGATCAATTGTAGCAAATACACTATGCGAATCCAAGATGTTAAGATTAGGAAAAAACATTGAGTGCCAGGGAGAGGGTCTGAGAGTGTTACACTTTGTGCTCATATTTCTGTGCCTGAAACTGCTCTAAAAACACTATCTATCTCTTTAGAACAGCTGGAAAACAAGAATAATAACATAATGGCTTAAACTTGGTGTGAGTGGAAGTAAATCAGCTTTATCCTTCACAAAGGGGGTCCATAGTTTATCCTGAGATTAGGTAGATGGGCACTTGCGGTGACCTTTGCTTGTCAAGCAGGGCAGTGAGTGAGGACAGATACCAGGGTGACCAGTTTAAAGAGCTTCTTGTGCACCTTGATCTGGGCCTCAGTTACTTCTAAATGTTTGTCTGCCACAATGCACCCACTGCCTGGTCCTGCTGCGTGGCAGGGACTCTGTCAACAGAAGGCTCGCTGATGGCACTGCTCTTGCACCAGGTTTTCACCTCCCTCTGTGGCTGTCTCCCACCACCAGGGCTCTCCAGTTATACAAGGAACTCCCTGATGCTGCAATGTGAGAGCTCTGGTTACAACCTTGAACATCTACTTGAGCCAGGGTTGTTCACACTCATCTGACATCTGAAAACACAAGCGCTCATTTTCTTGCCCGCTCACCCACTTACGGCTGAGTGTCCAGGAAGGGCCTCTGGGATCTAGCAGCTCACCAGGTCTTTTCCAGTCTCAGGGCATGGCAGGGCCCCGGGCTGTGATGTGCCATCACCTAGGTAATAGAGGTTATAGAGATTCGTGCAGGAGATGTCCTAGGGACGTGCACACAGAGAGGTGATGTAACTAAACAGAGCGCTGGCACAGGATCCCTTTGTGACAGGCAGAAAATGAGGCAGCAAATTAAGCCGGAAAAAGTAGATAGAAAGGAGACAAGGAACCAGGAGGGTGGTGTGGGCTAGCCAGAGAAGCAACATCAACAGTATGTGGCATGCGAATGTGTGCTAGTGTGCACGCATGTGTGTCCAACTTCCCCTGCGCCCTTGAAGATGCTGTCAAGGTCACACACAGCCAGGCATGGGGAGGGGGCATGGGCCGGGTGGGGCCATGCATCATCTGTAAGAATTATTAAATAGGCAAGCAGACTCAGAAATGATTAGGTTTCCCACCTTTTAGGACCCATGTTTATGTTCAAATTTGATCACATATTGTACTAGATGAATGAGCATTTTCTATTTTAATTACAGATCTAATCCCTAAGTTCTGCGATCTCTACTGTAGGTAAATGCTATTTTTATGCTGCTACTGAATTTAATTCCCTAAATGATACAGCTCACTGGAGTATTTTTAGTTGCTAAGCTCTGGAAAGCTAGGGAGCTGGGGGGGGGGGGAATGGAGCTCGGTTTAGCCACCCGACTGGAGTCAGTGGGCGCTGTGTGAAGTTGCAGGACTAATACAGAGAATCAGCTGAAGGGAGTCCCAGCAGTTCCAGACTGTGCGGCTTGCCGCATGGGGCTGACAGCAACCGGTTCCTCCTGGGATCTGTAGTGAACAGCTCAGGGCGACCGCAGGGTGAAGCCCTGACCGTTCTCACGTTGGGTTCTGGTGCTTTTAATCACTCCTCAGAAGCTTCCTGGAAACGGGCGCTAATTACGCATCCCTCAGAATGGGGCATGTGGATGTCTGTGGGCCTGCACTGCCAAGGCTGTAAACTACGTGTTGCTGCCTTCTGCTAAGGGAGAACACGGTCAAACGCGTAAAGGTGCGTTAAAGGCAGGTGGAGAGATCTACACAAAGGAGTGTGGGCTCAGACATGGTGGAAAAGTCACGAGCCAGTAGCATACTGGAGTGTTGCAGTGTGGACACCCTCGCCCACTCACACCCACTCCCCCCTGGGCTGCCAGCCTCCCCCAGGCGTCGGAGTCAAATCTGCCTCCTAGGCAGGTCTCCATGGGAACCCTGCTCCACGCTGAGGGATCCCTAGGGCCTACTTCCTTTCCCTAACCCTGAACCCCACCTCCTGGAGACTTAATCCCTCCGTTGGTGTCAGTCATTGCTGACACTTTCTGCTTGTCTTCATAAAAGCCTAGCGTCATCCTGAACACTTCACTGCCTCCCACCCAGACATTCGAATGGAATGTGTCCTCTTCCTAGCTAGACCTTGCCGTGTACTATTCCGAGGCCCAACGCCAGGAGGCGCACATCAGGACTACCAATCTAACCCTGGAACCTGAAACCCACTTTAGATTACTATTTAAGGGCAAAATAGTCAAGCTCCCAGGGGATCCTAGTCTTATCCCAATGACATAACAAGACAAAGAGCAACTCCACATTACATGCAATATTCTCTAAGTGGAGCCCTCACGATTAGGGGCCACTTCCATCGTGGTATGGACTAAATTGTGTCTCTCTTAAAATCCATATTTGAAAGCCCGATCCCTGGCACGTAAGAGTCTGACCAAATGTAGAAACAGGGATGCTACAGAGGAAATCAAATGTGTACACCTGTGTGTCTACACACCTCACTGTACACCCATATACCTGCAACCATTGTGCCGACAGGCCTGTATGCACACATACCTGAATACTCACATGCCTCTGTGCTTACACACCTGTTCGTTCATGTGGGCACCTGTTCATGTGCTCACCTACACTCCAGCGCACCTGTGCACCTGCACATCTGAACATCTGCTTGTATGCATACACATCTACACATTTGCATGCCTGTACTCCTATGTCTTTTTAATGCCTGCCTGAGTGATTGTACACCTGTCTGCCTATGCAACTACGCACCTGCACCTCTGTACACCTGCAAGTTCATAGCAGCATGCCTGCACACCTGCATATCTGTATATAGCCGCCCTTAAACTCCTGCACACCTGCGTGCCTTTACATCTGAACACCTGTGTGTCTGTACACTTTCACAGATAAGCACTTACATATCTACATGCCTGAATACCTATATTCCTGAATATCTATGTGTCTACACACTCGTATGCTTGAACACCTGCACACTTGAGCCTCTACGCATCTGCAGACCTGCAAGATTGCACAGCTACATTTCATTGTGCACTTACACACCTGCATGCCTGTGCATCTGTGTACCCAAACACCACAAACTCCCGCATGCTAGTGCGCCTGAACACCAGCAACCATATGCTTGGCGTTTCCAAGCAGCTCTTCGTCCGCCCTGTTTATTATTCGCAGATCATTTTTCCTAATGCGTTTTTCCTTCTCTATAATCCATAGAACCCACCATTCCTCGGGTTCCCAGTAATTTCGTGCTTCATAACCAAAGCAGTGAGATGCCTATTGGTTACCTGTAGTCCTCTCGCTCTAGTATGCCCGGCACCAGCTGCATTTCACTCACCATTTTTACCATAATCCTTCCCAGAGCCTGCAGCCCAGGCTCCACTTGGCATCTGTAATGTAACTTGATTCTTCTGCAGAGACCCTGCACCTCACAGTGCTCTATATGTCGCTGCCATGAACACTAACCTCTGTCCCTCAAGGTACTGATGGTTCAGGCCTCCTTCTGTGAGCAAACTCCAACCTCCAAGATCTCCCCCGCCCACAGGAGAGCTTACACTCATGGCCTGTGTACCCCATTACCACATCAGTAAGTCACCACTTTAGGCTTCCAGATTCAAGACTGGTGTTTGCATGAAACTGGCTGATTCCGGCTAAAATAGCAGGCTCCTGAGATACCGGAGCCACTGCCCTATCTTCCTGACTTTGTGAGCTAGTCGAGTTAAGTTTACTAATATTTTTTTTATTTTAATTTTTATGTTTTTGGATTCGCCTGCCTCTGCTTCCAGAGTGCTGGGACTAAAGGCGTGTGCTACCACCATCCAGCAAGTTTACTCTCCTTAATTATTTCTTTTCCTATTTTAATGCTCTTATTACATTACGAATGCAATTTAATTACAGTTGTTTTGAAATAAATGCAGCTGTGATCTTCACAGTGATGAGGTACATTTATTTGTGCTACTTACACATAGGCATGCTCACTCAGACACACATACATGCTACTGCTAACAGAGACTCTGCAAAGAAGCCACACGGTTCTGTCACATAAATTATTCATACATAAATAGTGATTCTAAATGGTTTGGAAATCCAAGAATCAACTTTCCATTTGATTTCTACAGACGCTGAGTGGGAGGGGCTCCTTTCATGTTGCACCATCACAGAGAATAAAAAGGCCAGGTCCCAGTCACCTAGAGCACTGTGGTTATGGCAAGCCTGCTCTTGGGGATGGCGAGGCGTTCACAAGAGTGCCCCCTCCTCTCCAGTCTCCTGACCGGCTAGTCTGAAGACACTCTCCATTCCAGTGGCCAGAAACGCCAGGAATGAGGAAGACTAGTGGGTTTATACCTATGAAATGTTTCCGAGCTCCATGATGAAGTGGGCTGAATAAACGCACCATGCCCTGCACACTGGGAATTGTGAGCCGATGGATGAATGAGAGGACCAAGCTGTGCTCCTTCCCCTAGGATGTGGAGGGGTTTGGGGACAGTCACTCTCCTCCTGGGGGATGGGTAGAAGGTGGGGGTGGGCGAGTCTCCCTAAGGTCTGCAAGCTGGAGCTGTTGCTGCTGCCACCCCTGCTGCTGGCCAGATGCCAGTCCATTAAAAGCACAGGCTTGAGATTTATCCCTTTGCTTGCATTATATCCACACATAAAATCTGGCCCTGTAACTGTAGATTGGTGCCAAAATCTGTTTAGTTCCTTTACGTTTTTGTATTTATTTTAATTAAGTGCCAGCAGAATGGCATTTGCAGTGGCATATTGAATACCTTTGTTAATTAACAATGCCAAGCCAGGGAGACAGGCTTCCTCCACATTCTTTTAATTAGCTGAAATATGAAATAGTTCAAGGACAAGTAAGCAATGGCTTCTCTGTGGATATAGAAGGTGGAGGGTTGAGACGATGCCCTTCACTAGCCATTAAGCACAGTTGTGATAATTCATGGATCTAGCTGCATGCATTTGTTGTATAGTCATTATCAGAAGCAGGAAAGATTAGCAGATGTAACACATTAAATATTTGGATTAAAAGAACTCTTCATTCAATGTGAAATATGGTTTAAAAAAAAGTTTTAAGCAGCTTGAGTGAGCTTAATGTTGCTGATGATTCAGCCTGTTATGAATTACAGAACCCAGACGGATACTTGACATCCGACTGGGTCCCAATGCTCACAGAGATAGAGGGCGTTTTTAGGGTTTCAAACATTTCTTGTCTCTGAGCAGAAACATTTTTTTGTTTCTCTATTGTCCCTTCGGGGCCCCAATGTGTCCCCTCCCCCCCTTTTTTTTAAGGAATTACAAATTCCTCCTCTAGAGCCGTTTAGACAGACTGATTCACCTGTATGTGTTTCCCCGAGCCCAAAGCAAGTGCAAACCCATGTGTGTTCCACTCTCTTGGAGACTTTAAGCCTATCCCTGGGCACAGTGAGCCCAAAGCACAGTGAGTTTGAAGTGAGCCTCGCAGGCAGAGGGACCCTGCCTTCCCCACAGGAGAAGGGCCAGGCCCAAGATCTACTGGGTCACCATTTACTTCTTATATTTTTGGTTGTGAGCCTAGCCTTTAGCAGCTGAGCCATCTCTCCAGCCCACCACTTACTTCTTAAAGCCCTTGGTCACTGCCTTATTGAAGTAGTCAGCTGCTGCTGAAAACAAAGGCATCAGCCAGCCCGCTGGTTAGCCAAAGCATCCTCCCTGAGAAGACTGCCGAGGAGCTGGTCCTTACTGCAGGAGAAGCCTTGCTCAGGGCGGAGGGGTATTTTGGCTCACATTGCCTGTGCTGCAGATAAACTCTTCCTGTCTCACACTCTGCAGCTCTGAACCGTGTTTTCCAGACACAAGCTGCCAAGCAAAATCCCTTCTATATTAAATTTTGCAGTCACCCTAAGAAAGGGAGAATCATTTGCTGTGCTAAGGAAATGAAATATATTTTGAATTGAATAGCCTCATGAATATGTTAATAAGGCCCAAACAATTTAATAATGATAACAGACCTTGTCTTCATGTGGCCTCTTTCTTCCAGTAAAGGCTGACAGCACTTACCAGGAGGGAGCGGAGAATATAAGAGCCTGTTGCATAGATAGGAGCAAAGCTTTCTCTCTGTGTGGGAAACAGGCACTGGGCATTATCTTGTCCACTTCCTCTCTCCATAGGGCTGGGGCTGAGCCCCAGTGAACCTTCCAGAGGCTCCAGAACTCTTCCCTGGTTCCTAATGTCAACTATCACAGCTGTGAAAGAGACTCACATGTCTACAGCACAGGCCCAGTGGCAAAGATGGTGGACATGGAGTCTTCGCCCACTCCCTTTGCCGGGCATAGGATTGTGTCTCTCCAACAGCTCGGGTACCAAAGCAGTTCCTCAGGGCTGACCCAATATTTTCTGACCTTCTGGAACCATCTCTCTTTGTTCACTTCAACTTGAGAAAGAGGCAGATGAACAATGAAAACTGATAGCGGCAGAAGCTTGTGTTAAAAGGGGTCAGATTCATAGGCAAAAAGACAAGTAGGAGGAGGAGGCTACTCCATCAAAGGACCTGGGAGTAATGGACATTTAATGTAGCTCCCCAGTGTGATCTGGAGAGGGTGACAAGGACAAAAGGGTGGACAGAGACCTCGTGGCTCACAGAAGCAGTCTGTGATGGGAAGGCAGCAGGGATGGATGAAGCAGTAAATAAAATCTGCAGCACACTGTGGCAGCGCCTTCATCACTGGTCCTCAGTGGAAGTCAAGCAAGTCCTCAGCACCCAGTTAAGGTCCCATGGGAGTTGCTGACCTCTCCAGGGAAAACCTACGTGGTAAAGGCTTTTCTGAGCTCTTGGCTGCACTTCCAAGGGATTGAGCATACACGGTTCCCCAAAGAAGAGTTGCCCCTCTCTCCTCACGTGAACATGCTCTTAGGCATCACTGAGGCCCTCCTATAAGTCAGAATATGATCAACTCCAAGGGAAAAAGCAGCCTTCACCCTGAGAAGCCACTCCTGGGTCCCTGAGGTGCTTATTTTACAGGCCAGGAATGAGGAAAAGTCCAGCGGAAGACTCGATCAATAGAGCAAGCATTTGTGATCAGTAAGGTTGCTGCCCTGTTCCACGTTTCAGTCTATAAACAATTGTCAGGAAATAGTATAACATGGGCACAGAGAGAAAGCGAGTACCTGTGACTTGAGAGTTTCTATTGAAGAGATGGTGCTACAGTTGGCATCCAAAATATTCTTCAGAGTCCTCTGTTGAGCTGTTGGGAGAGGGTGGGACTTTTAGGAGATGGTACATTATGTTGGTACATTGCCAACACTGCTAGAGTTCTCTGAGACTTTGACCCTGTATACAAGGTCACCCAGCCCAGCCTTCAGACCCAATCTCTTTGCCTCAGAGAGTCTCCTAAAGCCCTGTATGAGAGTGGTCCTCCCCCTTCTCCAACTCTGTAACAGGGATGGAAAAACCAGCAAAACAACCCAAGCATCAAAACACGGTTCACGCAGCAGCGAGGAGGTGGAGCATTCCAACTGTGGTTGCCATTGGCTTATCCCATGATATGAAAACGCCTGTCATCATGGTGTGAACTCCAAGTCTGAGGTACAGCTATGGGAAATACACACCACACAGCAACAGGAGAAAGCCCCATCAGAAACTCCAGCTGACCGCCTCAACTTCCCTAACTATTTTCCACTGGGAGTTATAAGTGCCAATTTGATGCCATTATCCCTAACGGCTCTTTGTTCTTTTGCTTGAAAGCCTCCCCAGAGGGGACGTTCTGCTCTGCCCAGGCCTTTCAGCTGGGAGTTGCAGCTGGTTACCTCAATAGGGCTTGCCCAGTGGGTTTCTGCTGGATGATCTGTAATGCTCTGCTGCTTGCCCATCTGTTTGTTGTATTTTTACTTATTTATTTATTTTTACTTTTGGTTTGGTATATATACTTAGCAGCCAACTCACTGAAAACTGAAAGTCCAGCAGTTGGCTCATCCTCCAGATCACACAGAACATGAGAGTCCCAGGGGTAGGGAGCTTGGTCATTGAGGTGTCTCTTAAAAAGGAGATTGGGATCACGGTACCTTTCTCATTTTGTTTTCCTGGTCACACAATACCCTGCAATGGTGTCCCGCCTTGAACAAAAGCATCAAAATTAAACGCCCACCTGAAACCATGAGCCAAAATAAAATTAAGTTTCTTTGTCACAATGACAAAAAAGCAAACAGCATCTCTAGACTAAAACCCTATCATCTGTAAGAGCAGAAATCCATAGGGCAAGGGTCCAGTGCCCCATCTCAGAGATGGAAGAATATGCCCGTGTCTTCATGGCAGGAATCCCCCTACACTCAGCCCACTTGCTTCCACAGACAACTTACTTCGACCCTGTTTCAGACATGGATGGGCAAGCAATGAAAACCAACCAACAAAACAAACAAAAAACAAAACAAAACAACAGAAATGCAGGGCTTGCTTGCCTGCAGGCCTATCTGTCTACTGTTCCATTCTCACTTGTCCCTGGAGGCCACCGTGATGCCAAGCCTTTGTAGGAGATGGGATATGGCTTGGGAGTGCTTTCTTCCCACTGGGTGACTGCTAGTTGTCTAATTAGGGCCCTGGGCCCACTGTGATATACAATGGACATCAATGGCTGGCTGTCCCTGAGCCACCAGGGTGTGCCAGGCATCTGGTGGGCCTGACAAATGCAGAAGCCTTTACAATGCCCCTCATCAAGCCATTCAGGCCCCAGAAGGCAGCCTGCATGAATAATGAGGCATTTTCTTCGTCCATGCATATGATACAATGCCATTTGGTAACCTCATTAGGTTAGCAAACTTGCAAGAGCATGCTGGTGCCATTGGGACAAAGGACAGAAATCTAGGAAAATCCACAGCCCAGGTGTGCTGAGAAGGAGTAACTGCGGAGGTGAGATCAGTCCTGCATGCCTGTCTGCCACTGGCTATACACATGTCACGGCTGGAACCACAGACCAGGCACCCCCGTTTTCATTTCCACAGTGAAACATCCTACACTTAGACTTCTGAGTCTTTCAGTTTAAAAATACAATTTACCAGGAGCAGGTGCTTATGTTTAAGAACCAGCTTCTGCTGTGATTTGGGAACAACCCTGGGCTCCTAAAAGAACCTAGCTCCCTGGGACCACGCTAGTCTCACATCAGTGGGCTTTCATCCAGCTCTCCTTCAGCCCCCACACCTGCTAAGCCTTTGGCTCCAAGTGAGAAGGAAACAGCATCCTGACCTTGAACAACAGAACACCAGGACCACGTGTGGATTTACTCATGGTATGTTTCAGGAAGCTGCCTTGTGCGTCTGTGAAGAGGAGGTGATGAGGCCTCCTACCCACTCACTCATGGACATAGTGTGAAGGCTAAGAAGCTACTTGTTCAGCTCAGAGCAGAATCCATAGAAACCATTGCTCCCAGAGCCTGAGTGAAGCTGATTTCTTTTTGCAAGAAGGAGCTGCTGAGATTTCCAAGGGTGGAGGCATAGCTGTCTTGACTCATGTTTTCTGGCCTTGAAAAAAACAATAGGAGACCTGGTGGCACTCAGAGGAAGGACAGCAGGTTACCAAGAAGAGACTTGATACCCTATGAGCATATACAGGGGGAGGAAATCCCCCCTCAGGAACAGTCATAGGGGAGGGGAATAAGGGGAAAATGGGAGGGAGCAAAGAATGGGAGGATACAAGGGATGGGATAACCATTGAGATGTAACAAGAATAAATTAATAAAGGAGAAAAAAAGTAAAAAAAAAAAAAACAATAGGCTTAAGGAAATGCCTCTTGGTGATGCAGGGTTTTAATTTCATTCCTGGTACCACTACAATTTGTGACAAATATTTAAAAGGCAATTCCTACTACTTATATTTTTATACAAGCAAGTCTTTCTGGTTTCACTGACTTGTCACCAGCCACGGGTACGTTTCTGGCTGCTGCTGTCCACAGTCGCTCATCCTATTGGTGTAGTTGCTCCAGATCAAGCTACATCTGTGGGACCCGGAAGCCCCCATGGTTTGCCTATGTCCTGCTCCTGGGGAACAGGCAGCAAAAACTTCTAGAGTGAAAGGGAGGCTCCCCCTGGGAGACCCTTGAGTCCTCATGGCCACTTCAGAAAGCAGAGGCTGCTTGTGGAGTTTGTTAGAATCAGTCTGGCTATGTTCCTGAAATATATGAGCTATATGGCACTCCAAACTATGGAGAGCAGGAACAGGGGATGTGTCGGGATGCACCGATTGCAAATCAGAAAAAAAAAAAGAAGAAAGAAAGAAAGAAAGAAAGAAAAAGAAAGTGATAACAGGCAAAAGCTTAAGCTTCATTTGCGCTTCAGGCAATGGCCATGAAGGCCCTCTTTCTCTCCAGACAGCTGTGTGAGGAGATAAAGACACCATCACAGCCGACAAACCAGGACGGCATCTTCTATCAAGGGCACTCTCTTGAGAGCTTTCCTGGAGAAACACATAAACTCAACCTGGACAGAGGGTCTAGAGAACAGGTTTACGAAAAGCTGCCAGCTCATCAAGTGTGTCCAGGATGCTGCCCCTCCCAAGACCGAACAGTCACCTAAGGTTTTACTTAGGTCTAAGTTTTTATTTGTTTAAAAAATCGCTCTAGATGGTTCTTTGCAATCACTAGGGTTATTTCTTTGCATTGATTCCCCTTGGCAGCTGTTTATTCACTTTTCAAAAAGGGGATTTTATGATTTATTTCCTGATTCTTTGAGTCTGACCTGCCTTGTGACCTATATAGGCCACGAGTGTATTGCTCAGGTGATGATATGGCTTGCCAACCGTATGCTCCTTTCTTCATGTCCCTACCCAGGCGTGTGCATCTTGTGAGAAAGAAAGGTCATATAAAGGCAGCCTGGGTCAGCCTCTGCTGTTCAACCTCCCACACCAGCCAAGGCACAGGCAACTCACAGGCAAAAGCTAGTTCAGCCATAGGGCCCTAACCCAGGAAAGCAGCCCAGGCGGGGAAGAAATGAGAATGACCCTCACAAGGAGATTATTTCAATACTGATCAATTCATATTTTCTATATTAAGGAACTTTAACTGTATGCAAGTAAGGCAGCATAAGGTGAGTAAGATGAGATGGCTAAGCAGAAACCTACCTCCATTTTACAGACAATATAACAACCTAGTTATTATGGAGGCAAAAGTAAAGAACCTCACTCAAGGTAAGAATAAAGCTAGAGGGAAGTGTACTTCTTGGTAGAATGTGCTCCATTGAGAAACTCAATAAACAAACCTAAAACTTTTGTTTCAAGAACACACATGCATACCCATGATGCACTGAGATGTGGTCCTGCTGTCTGCTCTTTGAGGGTTCACTGTTCTCCTGATAAACGGGATCTCCAGATCAGGATGTCCTGCCTGTTGCTAGGATACCCCTGGTGACTGTGATTGGCACTTCTGAGCTGGCACCTTCTTCACTGCCTAAAGCACATGTTGTAAAGGAGATATGTTGTGGCTTTGAAAGGAGACCAGAGAAGCAGCAAGAGACACTGTAAATGTGAGAATACTAGAGCACAATCCACATTTGACTGGGGCAGCAAAATCAAACAAAAACCATAAACACATAAAAATTATTTCTTTAGTATTGACAGGAACCCTAAATTAAGTGTGTTTGAGATATCAACAATTTAAATATGGATGTATATGTTTTCATCATTCTAAAGAAATTCTGAGATGAGGTACTTTATATATATTGTTTTGGTTTGGTTTTTGTTGTTGATGTTGTTGTCGTTTTGGTTTTTGGAGACAAGGTTTCTCTGTGTAGCCTTGGCTGCCCTGGACCTGCTTTGTAGACCAGGCTGGCCTCGAACTCACAGAGATCCACCTGCCTCTGCCTCCCGAGTGCTGGGATTATAGGCGTGTGCTACCATGCCCAGCTCTTTTTTTTTTTTAAGATTTATTTATTTATTATGTATACAGTGTTCTGTCTGCATGTACAGAGGGCACCAGATCTCATTACAGATGGTTGTGAGCTACCACGTGGTTGCTGGGAATTGAACTCCGGACCTTTGGAAAAGCAGCAAGTGCTCTTAACCTCTGAGCCATTTCTCCAGCCCTGAGGTACTTTATAAAGAAAACAAGTGCATTTTGCTCACAGTTTTGGTGGTGGGAATTCAAACAGCATGGCGCTGTCTCTGGTGAGGAGCCATAGAGGTGTCATGTCATAGTGATGTCATTATGGTGGGAGTCTTAGCAAAAGGGAGAGATAGAATAGTAACTCAGGAAGCTCAAGATCAATTTGAGGGTCAGGCCACTTGTCTAACGATTCTCTTTAAAGAAGGATAAACCACAGTCTCATGCAAACTATGCAACTCTTCCTGACTCCTCTTCCATCCCCATGACCAACTCTCACTCTGGAAGTACTTAGCACCACCCAGCCCTGCTGCAATATGGCCTCATTGGAGACTAAGGTCTTCACAGCCAAGCCATAACAATGGATAAGAACATAGACTTGCTAGGCTGAGCAGCATCTGCACAACCCAGAGAGAGCAGCATTGAGGGCCTGCCCCTCTTGTGCCTACAGACAGCTGCCTTTCTCCTTCTCCTGGGACAGTTTTCAATCAGACTGCTGCAGACAGGGTGTAATAGGGTCAGTGGTCTGGATTCCAAGGGACAACCACAGAAAGGGAGAGTGCAAGAGCCTTGCAGTTTCTCAGGGAGGGACATGCTTGATCTGACCGTATTCCATTGTATGACACAGCAGTCTCCATTTGTCATGAGGGTCATGACGTGTTGAACAGCCACCTCTCCAGCATCTGGTACCCTCTGCTGCCATGAGTTTGGACACATAGCTCTCTCAATCCCACTGTTTGCCAAGAGCGTCATCCTCAGATAATCCTTTTAACCTCTGGGAGCTACACAGGGAGGGGAATATAGTCTAAGAATACTTAGAAATGCCCATTCTTCATTTTCATAGGTTGATTTTATAGTGACTCAAAGGGATTTGTAATGGCTTCACTAATGTATAGGGATAACAGTTGCAGGCTGGAGTTGCATAGCTGTTCTCTATGGTGGCTAGCATTGCTTCTCTGCATGTTTCTACTGTCGTGATGTCCTTTGTACCACTATGCAGAGAAGATTCCAGCTGCACTGCCACAAGAGGGGTCTTCACCTCCCAGTGTTTACCATCTCCACATAGTTCCTGAGTCAACCCTCCCAACACACATGATTGAAAAGGGGCCTCCATGTACCCATCTGTATCTCTACCTGCCAGCACAGGCTGGAATGTGTCCTCTGCAAAGGGAACTAACCGCTTCATTAATTACTGTGTTACCTAGCACAACCATTCTACTCTCAGATTCTGGAAGCCAAGAGAAGGTCTCTGTGCTCACCTATATTACATTCATTTATACATGCCTAACTCTTCTTCCTTCTAAAGCACACACAGAAGCCTTCATTCCCAGCTATCTTGGGCATATTTTTTACATGAATGTATTACATCCTCAAGCTGTCCTGGAGAGTTTGCCTCCCCAAATGGAGGCATTTGTATTGTATTGAATCTCTACAACATGTTCATGTGGACCCACGAGCTTCACTGTCACAACCCAAGGCTCCTCCTCTCCATTCTCTTCCATCTTTTACTCAAGTTCTTTCCCTTTGGTCCCAAGCTTTATAGGGCAAACTTCTTTCAAAGGGGACTAATGGTACTTGTCAGCTTTGAGGATTAGATCACTCAGCATCCCTGGGTGGAGCCATGTGGGATCCCCATTCCCATAACTCTCAAGAGACAGAAGGATGCACACCACCATGCCCAGTGGGATGAAACCTTACAGCAGCCAGGACAAAATACACTCATCACCTTGTTCCTTAGTGCTAACCTTGGAACAGCTTCTCTGAATTGTAGCCAAATCCAGAAGTCCTTCACATACATTCCTTGGCCAGTCCCAAGAATTCAAGAATATGCATGGGAACCAGTAGGATGGGAGGACAGAGAGGAGGGGGCAGGCAGAAACACCCTGTGGTAAGCAAGCTTCTTCTTTACTGACAGGCATCATGACCAGGGCCCCAGGAGAGGTAGAAGACTATGTGGCATCACAGTGGTGGAACCTCCTAGAACAAGGTTAAGCAGATAAAAATCCTCTCATCATCTGACAGTTGGAACACTAGGACTCTGAAGGCACCAGATAGTTATTGAAGCTCAGACATCTCTAGCATAATGCAGACAGACAGAAGACAAATGCTAGCTTTGGTAACAAAGACAAATAAAGCTTAGAGATGGAAGAACTCAACAACAGTCAAATATATTCCTAGTTCCTCTTGATCTTTGAGTACAGACTATGTCTTTCCAATTCAGTAAACTGACCCTCAGTGCCCAGTGTGATGGAATGTGAGGTACAGCTGTTGGGCAATAGCCATCTGTTTGAGGTGCTATAACAAAGCACCATTGGCTGGAGCTTTACAAACAACAAATTTATTTCTTTTTGTTGTGTTGTCTTGTTTTTAATTTATTAATTCATCCATAGTACATCTCAGTTGTTATCCCATCCCTTCTATCCTCCCATTCCTCCCTCCCTCCCACTTTCACCCTATTCCCCTCCCCTATGACTGTGACTGAACAGGCCTTAAGGTCAACAATTAATAAATGGGAACTCATGAGGCTGAGAAGCTTCTGTAAGGCAGGAGACACTGTCAACAGAACAAAGTGACAGCCTACAGACTGGGAAAAGATCTTCACCAACCCTACATCTGACAAAGGGCTAATATCCAAAATATATAAAGAACTCAAGAAACTAAACACCACCAAACCAGAATTAAACAGAGAATTCTCAACAGAGGAATGGTGGAAAAACACTTAAAGAAATGCTCAACGTCTTTAGTCATCAGAGAAATGCAAATCAAAATGACTCTGAGATTCCATTTTTGCACCCATCAGAATGCCTAAGATAAAAAAAATTCAAGTGACACCACATGCTGTCACAGATGTGGAGAACGAGGAACACTCCTTCATTGCTGGTGGGAATGCAAACTAGCACAACCACTTTGGAAATCTATCTGGCGCTATCTCAGAAAACTGGGCATAGGACTTCCTCAACAAATGTATTTCTTGAGATTTTGCAGATGTAGAGACCAGCACTTTTGCTTTCTGGCTCACGGGTGACCCCTTCTCCCAGTAGGAAGGAGAGTTCCCTAGAGTCCCTTGAGTAGTGGTAATCCTTCACAACCCAATTATCTCTACACAGACACACTTCCTAATATCACTGTACTGGAGGTTAGGGTCTCACCATGAACACCCAACCTAACAGGAGATATTGAGATGGGAGAAAAGAGGAGGAGTATGACGAAGCCAGAGTCATCTCAGAACACGAACAAGTGCTTTTGGACAGAATGTTGGTAGGAAAGTAGATAGGAGCCCCTGTAGTGGGAAGTGAGAAACATGCCATTGGAAAATAGGGACAAAAGCCATCTTGTGGTTAAAGGTGAGGGGTGTGGTGGGATTTTCTTCATGTTCTAGGGCTTTGTGGAAGGTAGAACTTGCCAGTAAGGAAACTGGGGGTTTAACTGAAGATATTTCTAAGTGCAACACTGCTAATTAGGCCGAAATTCTGATTATCATGAGAGAAGACAAATATGATGCAGACAGAAGTATTGATCAGGGAAGAAGCAGAACTAAAATACATAGGGAAAAAGATCTGGAAACTGTCAAGGTACTCATATCAGAACGAGTGGGGAAGTCAGCCAAGAACAGGACAGGCACTAAGAAATCGGCCATGGGTAACCAAGGTGCCATTTCATAGGAAGTTGGTAAGGACCACCTTAGCCCCACCCGCATCTCCACAGAAGCGGCCAGGATGCTCCAAGCCAAAGGAAGAACAGCTCCAAAGGCAATTCTTAGGTTCAGGATATCCTCGGGTGACAGAGGCAGACAACAGAGCTCTGTGGGCACCTCTGGAGTAGTTCCAAGCTCTTGTGGCCATGACAAGGAATAAGGCAGAGATACATGGGTAGCAACAAGCAAAGCAAGGGCACCTGCTAAGAAAAATATTCACTTCTGAGGGAGGAAGTGTGCTAGAGCATAGAAAAGGACACATGCTTAAAGGCAAAGGCAAAGCTCACTCGGGGTTTTGGAGTCATGTTCTGTGGGCTTTGGGGCCCACTGGTATGGCCCAGGCTTCTTGGTTTGTTTGCATAGCATGGGCTTCCTCTAGTTTGCTCTGCTGCTTGTGGTTTTATGGGCAATTCAGCGCATCCTCTGCCTCATCAGCACCAGGGATGTGTATGGGACACAGGCCACCTCACCTGTAGTGATGCTGTACCCAGATCTGGTTGGTCCTGGACTCAGGGCTTTTCAACCTTCGTTTTTGTAAACAGGTTTTCCTCACGTGGTGACTTGGCTGCCTAGAGGATTTCTAGGCCTCACTCTGCCCTGCTGTCTCGCCTCACCAATATTCTCAGGTTGCTTTTCCTTCTCATGCCCAGAGTATGAGAGGTATCACGGGGAGATGCAAGAGGTTATTAGCTGCTTTTGGAGTGCTCTGAACAAAATTCCTCAGAAAAGAGCGTAAAGGGGTAAATTATTCATTTTGACTCATGGTTGAAATGGTGTCATCCTGTAGAGCACAGGGAACCATAGAGCCCTCGGGGACACACCTCCAGTGTATTTGCTCCACCTAACCACCCTCTTACCTTCTATCCCTCCCAATCAAGGGATTTATCTGTTCATTAAGTCAGATTTGTCTGACTTATTACATAATTATCTGGTCTTCTCCAGGGACACCTTTGTAAACACCCTCAGGTGTTTTTTGTTTTTTGTTGTTGTTGTTTTGTGGGGTTTTTTTGTTTTTTTTGTTTTTTGTTGTTGTTTGTTTGTTTGTTTGTTTGTTTTTTGCTGATCTCTGGGCAACTCCTAGCCCAGCAGTGTTTTTAGAGAAGATTAAACCTCACCAGTGGCTTCAAGGAAGGGGGTGGGGTTTTTGCAGGACCCAAGAGCTGCCTCCCCGAGCCTGGTACAACAGGGGTCTTGGAATCCATGTTCTTAGCAAGTATAGGAAGCAAAATGTCATGATGTCTACATGATTCCATGTCTACTGCTTTGCAGAGCATAAGTGCGCAGAGGACACGGTACATCCCACTAGGTTTCAAAAGGTAGAGCAAGGCTGATTCTTCCTGTGCCCTAGATAGTTGTGCTTGTGAGAGTTCATCCAACCCCAAGAAACTAGATGCCTCTTTGGCCTCAGGCTCCTTAATAAACTGGGGCCCCGACCCCGATTGTATTACCACAAAGCACTGTCATACAGCTCAGATGAGATCATAGATAAGTCATGCTTTGGTGACATTGCAGAACTCAGATGTGATTTTATTACCAAGACCCAGTGACTCCTTGACTTACACTGTTAATCTCAGCACCACAGTTCACACTATTAATCTTCAGGCACAGTGTCAGGACCTCTCCTGCTTCTGTATACCAGTGACAGGCTTGGCCTCGGGGATCCCTGGCATTAGAAAGTTACACTAAATGCCAGGAATCATTTGCCCAAATTAATTGGACTTTTAACTATTAGCACTTACTGAATAAATAAAATGTCTATATAATTTGCCAAGCACAGAGAAAAATGTAATTAAATTGGAATTAAAGTTCATAAACCTTAGTTTAGAAGGTGGTTAGCAAGTGGAATTTATGAACTAAAGCCTAGGTTTTGCAGAAGAAGGAGACAGCAATTAAAATAATAGCAACAACCCTAATAATAAGAACTATGTATTGACTAATCAATATACCAGGTTTGTGGCCAGGTGGTATTGAAATGAACAAGATCTTTCACTCTACAAGAGAATTCCCCAGCAGTAAGCCTTCCAATGTATGATTTATAAGGCAGCTAAAGTCATGAGATGTACTAGTTAACATTTCCATTTTCCCTGGCCTTCAGTTCAGTGGTAGAATGTGTGTTAGCATGTGTGAGGCCTGGCTTCATCCTATTACCACATGACTACACTGCCAAGAGTAAAGATAATGTGCCCCTCAACAGCCACTCAACCAAAGCAGCTCTACTCTAGAGTCTCGCACTCAGCCACCTTGGCACAGACCTGATCATGTGGGCAGAAGTGAGACATGGGCATGCATAGGAGCCTCAGTTAGAATGTGGCTGGCCAGAGCTGAGGACCCTCTCCTAGCTCCTATGCAGCATTCTCCATACTTTATGAGCTTACAGTGGTGGTCAGGTAAGATCAAGTGAATCTGAGAAAAAGAATTGGTCTTCATCCTGTCCCAAAGGCCCCAGTTAAATGTGAACCTCGAACAACTTCGTTATAAATTGTTCTTTCAAAGCTTTGTACATAGCAGCAAGCAAGATAATGTGGTAACATTGATAGAAGTTTTTTTTACAAACTAAAGCATCATTTTGAATGTTTTTAAAGCATATTTGGATAAAGAAAAAAATATTTTCTTGTGTGTAGTATAAGAAACTTACAAAATAGATAACACAAAATTTTCTGCTGAAAATATATGTAGTAAAGTAGGGTACATGCCCAAGAATAGTAAATGGATCTTGAGGTAGATTGACTTTCAGCTTCCTGAGGAATCCCAACACTGATTTCCATAGTGGCTGTACCAGTTTGCAAGCCCATCAGACTTAAGTAAGAGTTCTGCTTAACCTCTTCACCATCACCTGCTATCATTTGATTTATTAATCTTGGCCATTGTGATGAAATCTCAAAGTAACTTAATTTGAATTTCCCTGATGGCTACGCTTGTTACACCTCCTCCTCCTCCTCCTCCTCCTCCTCCTCCTCCTCCTCCTCCTCTTCCTCCTTCTTTGAGACAGGGTTTCTCTGTGTAGATTGTTCTGGACTCACTTTGTATACCAGGCTGGCCTTGAACTCACAGACATCCACCTGCCTCTGTGTCCCAAGTGCTGGGATTAAAGGCATGCACCACCATGCCTGATTTGTTGAACACTTCTTTCTTAAAATTTATTTATTTATTAATCCACTTTACATCCCCATCATAGCCTCCTCCATCCTCTCCTCCCAGTCTCACCCTCCCTCCTTCTTCCCCATTTTCCTCTTCCCTTGCTCCTCAGAATAGGGGAGCCCCCCCCAACTCACTCAAGCACAACAAGTCCCATTAAGACTGAGTACATCCTCTTCCCCTGCTGTCTGACAAAGCAACCCCACCAGTGATGAAAACTCGGGCAACAGTTTTCATGTCAGACACAGCCCCACTCCCTTTACTAGGGGACTGACATGAAGGCCGAGCTGCCCATCGACTACATCTGTGTAGGAGACCTAGGTCCAGACTGTGCATGGACCTTGGATGGTGCTTCAGTCTCCACAAGGCCCTCTGGGCCCTGGTTGGTTGACTCTGTTGGTCTTCTTGTGGAGCGCCTTTCCCCTCCAGGTCCTTTATCTTTCCTCCTACTTTCCGCAAGACTTCCTATGCTTTCCCCAGTGTTTGGCTGTCAGTCTCAGCATCTGTTTCAATCCACTGCTGGGTGAAGCCTCTCAGAAGACAGCTATGCTAGGCTCATGTCTGTAAGTATAGCAGAGTATTCTTAATAGTGTCAAGGGTTGGCTCTCTACCATGGGGTGGTTCTCAGGTTGGGCCAAGCATTGGTTGGGCATTCGCTCAATCTCTGCTCTATGTTTATTCCTGCACATCTTGTAGTGAAGGTAAGTTTTGGGTCAAAGCTTTTGTGGGTGGGTTGGTGTTCCATAGATTCCAGTAAGAGTCCTGTCTAGTTAAAGGGTGTCCATTTCAGTTGCCGTGACTCCTGATACTAGGAGTGTCAGCTCCCAGAAGCCTGCCCTATCTTAGGTCTCCAGGTTGTCTCAGAGATACCCCTACCCATGATTTGTCTTCTCTCTGCAGGCTTCCTGTCTTCTTGCCCCTACTCTCCCCAGGTCTCATCTCAACCATCATTTCTTTCAGCACTCTCTCTTCTACCTTGTGCCCTCTCTTCAACCACTTCTGCTGTCTTTTCTATTTCTAGGTCTTCTTGTCACTTATCTTCTTTGGGTCTGTGAACTACAGTGGGTTTAACCTGTACTATATGGCTAAAATTCACTTTTAAGTGGGTGCATACCATGTGTGTCTTTCTGGGTCTGAGTTACCTCACTCAGATGATCTTTTCTAGGTCCATCCATTTGCCTGAAAATTTCATGATTTCTTTGTCTTTAATAGCTAAGTAGTATTCCATTGTATAAATGTACCACAGTTTTCATTTATTTATTCTTCAGTTGAGGGATATCTAGGCTCCCACCAAAATACCAACAAAGTTCTTTACATACCTTGAAAGAACAATTCTAAACTTAATATAGAAACACAAAAATCCCAGGATAGATAAAACAATCTTATACAATAAAATACTTTCTGAAGGTTTCTGATTTCAAGGTACATTACAGAACAGTAGTAATAAAAACTGCATTGTACTGGCATATAAATAGACTGGTTAATCAATGGAATTGAATGGAAGACCCAGAAATAAACCCACACACCTACAGATACTTGATATTTGGCAAAAGAACCCAAAAATCATAAAATGGGAGAAAAGACAGCATCTTCAACAATTTGTGCTGGTCTAACTGGAAGTCTACATGTAGAAAATGCAAATAAATCCATATTTATCACCCTACAAAAAACTGAAAGTCCAAGTGGATCAAGGACCTTAACATAAAACCAGATGCACTAAATGTACTAGAAGAGAAAGTGAGAAAAAGCCTTGAGCTTATTGGCACAGGAGACAACTTCCTGAACAGAACACAACAGCCCAGTCTCTAAGATCAACAATTAATAAATGTGACCTCTGGAAACTGAAAAGCTTCTTTAAGGCAAAGGACACTGTCAGTAGAATTAAACAGCAGCCTGTAGATTGGGGAAAAAAATTTCACCAACCCTACATCTGACAAAGGAATAATACCCAAAGTATAAAAATAACTGAAGAAATTAAACACTGACAAAGTAAATAATCCAATAAAAATGGGGCACAGAGCTAAATAGAGAATTCTCAACAGAGAAAACTCAAACGGCTGAGAAGCACCAAAAGAAATGTTCAAGGTCCTTAATTATCAGGGAAATGCAACTCAAAATGACTCTGAGATTCCATCTTACACCCATCAGAATGGCTAGGATAACAAACTCAAGTGACAACACATGCTGGTGAGAATGTGGAGAAAAAGAAACACTACTCCACTGCTGGTTGGAGTGAAAACTTGTGCAACCACTTTGGAAATCAATCTGGTGCTTTGTCAGAAAGTCAGGAATAGCTCTACCTCAAGATTCAGCTATACCACTTCTGGGCATATACCCAGAAGATGCTCCAACACACAAGAACATTTGCTCAACTATGTTCATAGCAGCTTTATTCATAATAGCTGGAATCTGGAAACAACCTAGATATCCCTCAATAGAAGAATGGATAAAGAAATTGTTGAACACTTCTTTAAGTGAGTCGCACCATTTGTGTCTCATCCTTTGAGAATGCTCTACCCAGTTCATTAATCCATTTTAAATTGGGTTATTTGTTTTCTTGATGCCCAGCTTTTTTTTTCTTTTTATATTTTGGATACTAATCTATCAGATGTGTAATTGGTAAAGATCTTTTTTTTTTCATTCTGTAGTCTGTCACTTTACTCAAATGATGGAGTTCTATGCAGCGCAGAAGACTTTTAGCTCCATGGGGTCCCATTTATTGTTGTTCTTAATAGCTGCACTACTGTGGTCTTGTTCAGAAAGTCCTTTCCTGCACCAATGAGTTTGAGTGGATCCTCTCACTTTCTCTCCTGTCAGAGTCAAGGTATCTTATCTTATATTGAGATTCTTGATCCATCTGTAGTTGAGTTTTGTTCAGGGTGATAGATACAGCTCTGTTTTTATTCCTCTACATACAATTACCCAGTTTGACCAGCACTATGTTTTGAAGATGTTGTCTTTTCTCTGATGTGTACCTTTTGCTTTTTTTTTTTCTTTAAAAAAGTCTTATATCCATAGGTGTGTGGCCTTATGTCTGGGTCTTCAATTTAGTTCCGTTAAGTGACAAGTCTGTTTTTATGCCAATTACATACTGTTTTTTATTACTATATCTCTGTAGTACAACTTGAAATTTGGCATGGTAATATCATTAAGCAGCTCATTTATTAGTCGGGATTGTTTTAGCTTTCTTGGGTTTTATGTTTCTATATGAAATTTAAGATTTTATTATAATTTCTGGGAAAAAATGTCAAAATCTTGATTAGAATTGTGTAGGTTGTTCTTGGCAGAATTGTCATTTTCACAATATTAACCTTACTGATGCATAAGTATGGATATTTTTACATCTGCTGGTGTCTTCTGATTTTCCTTGGCGTCTTGGAGTTTTTATTACACGAGGCTTTCGCTTGCTTGATTAGAGCTATTCAATGGATTTTTTTTTTTGAGGCTACTGTGAATGGTAGAGTTTTTCCCTGATGCTTTTCTCAGTATGTTTGTCATGTGCACACAGAAAGGCAGACTACCATTTTTGTGCTAATCATGTTTCTTGCTACTTTGCTTACAGTGTTTACAAGCAGTCTTTGGGAGTCTTTGTGGTCTTTGGTGTATTAAAATCATATAATCTGACATGAAATTCGCTTGGTAGGGAGGTAACGAGAATCTCAGATGACTTGACAGAGGGGAAAGATATAATCAAAAGATAGTGTAAGAAAATTTCAAATAATTTGAAGTGTGTATGTAAAAGCCCATATAAATATAGAAAGATTGGATTATTATACACTTTATGATATATCCATTTTTAGTGGGAAGATAAATGTCAATTTTATAAAAGTACCAGATAATATAGCTTATCTGTCTAACACAGCTGCTGTCAGCCATATTTTGGAACAACTTCAACTAACCAAGAATCTTCTGAGCTGGGTATGATGGCCCATGCCTGTAATCCTAGCACTCAGAGAGGCAGAGGCACATGGATCCCTGTGAGTTCAAGGCCAGGCCAGTCTACAAAGTGAGTCCAGGACAACTAAGGCTACTCAGGGAAAGTCTGTCTCAAAACCCACACCCCCCCAAAAAAAAACTCCACCCCTAAGGGGTGGTACCGTGAGGCCTACAACATTTGCCCCTTGAAAAATTCATATGTTGAAGCTGTAACAGTCAACACTTCCGAATGTGGTCATTTTTGGAAACAGGATCCATATGAACATAGTCAGTCAAGACGAAGCCCTTATGGTGAGCTACCTCCATATGCTGTGATCGTAGAAGAGGGAAACTTGGACACAAACAAATGAACACAGGAGGAAGATGGTGTGAAGAGACAAGAAGCAATGTCTGTGAGCACGGGACAGAGGCTGGATCAGATTCTCTCGCAGTCTCAGAAGTATCTTACCCTTCGCAGCATTATCTTGACCTCTAGCCTGCACAACTGCAGGACAGCACACTTCTGTTGTCTGTGGACCTTTTAACCAGTAGAAACACCATGCAGCTCCACTCACGCACTGCTCCTCAGGAACTGGTAGTCCGGCCCCCTCACTTGTGACAGCTCTGAAGGCTGGAGCTGCACCTACCATGCACTCCAGCACCTTCTGCGCCCAGCCCCACATTCACACCCTGGTAGCTAATAGTCCCCAGAGGACCACAGGAAGCAGCCGGTGCTCTCCACAGCCTCCTTCCCAGAGCATTCTAGGCAGGCTGCAGCACTAACTAGGTAATTACAGACATCAGTCTCTGTCAGGAGTTTGTTTCATTAGCTTCACATAGACATGACTGCCCTGGAGCTAAACTCCAGAATAATAGTTGAGGCTGCAGGGGAAAGTGTCAGGCTGCCCAGACGCTCTCCCATGTCTGAACCCTGGAGGATTTGGCTGGTGACAGTGTGGTAAGGACAGTCATGAATCAGCATCTCAAGGAGCAGGAAAATGAAAGGCCAATACTTCTGGAAGCTAATAGGAGGGGAGGTGCCTAACTATGAAAGATGGACTGATTGCTGCGAGTTCTGCTGGAGAGGCTCACCCTAGCTCGAACCTCAGCCAGGATGCAGGCAAGAGCAGCAGCATTCCAAGTGGGAGGTACCTGGAAGGCCCAGACCCCAGGATATGCTTCTCCCTAGTCCTGGCCTCACTGATTAGCTGCAGAGAGATTTCAGGGTCCATGTTGACTCCCTGGACAGACCCACAATCCACTTGAGTCATCCTTCTGTGTTCACACATAAGAGGGGGAACAGGGTCCTGGGGAAGCGCATGAGTGATGGATCCCAGAGAGTCAGCATGGGCATTTAGCCTGAGGCCATCACTGCCCACTCTTCCTTCAGCCCTTCATCTCTTGAATCCAGATGTCTGATCTCTTAGCTTTAGAACAGAGAGAAGAGAGAGCTGGGTGGGAGAGTGGTCAGCAGGGCAGCAGCCATCTTTGATCTGCTGTGTTTATCAGAACTATTGCTAACTTTAATAAACGTGATTTGACTACATAACCAGAAAATCAAAGCAAAGTATGTTTATCAAGAGGAATAAATACTACTACCTCTGTCTAGGGCAGAGGTCGGGATGCAGACAAGTAGAGGCATAAGGGAAGTGCTGCGATGCATTGTGGTCATCCAAGGACAGGGGTGTACCTTCTGCAGGAGGTTCTTCCAGGGAGGAGGGGCACAAGTACCATTACTCCCACAGCCCTCCCCTGTGGGAGGGAATGATACCTGATACCTATTATCAGAATAGAAGCCTGAGCTCTGACATCACTGCAAGATGACATCACAGTGGCCGAGGGTAATTTCCCCCAGTGGGTCCCTGATAGAATACCTCTGCACTCACAGAAGATTGCTAAGTGACCATGGGTTTCCATGGACCCTGGTGCTTTCCCAGAATCCTACACTGGACCACCGTCCTGCCTCTACACCTCCCTACAGAAGGCCCTTGTCAAACCTGACTTGGCCGGTTGTCATGTGACACACAAGCTTAAGCAGGACAAAGCCTAAAGGATATTGTCTCATAGGTTTTAGCCCAGCATATCTGGGAAGGGTCTTCATCTTGTTAAAGGAAATGTCTAGGCCATGAGATAGTCTTATGTAGCCAAGGAAAGGTATAACATCTCTGCTCAGTGTTCTTCAACAGTGTCTTACTGACTTGGATGCAACACCTCACACCCACTGCATGCTTTGTTTCCGATGGTCCTTTTGGTCTGACCCCCAGCATGTCTCCTATCACCCAATGCTACACATCCCTGCTGACTTCCTCCAGGCACCAATAACACTGGGGCTGGGAGAAACTAGCTTTCCCAAGGCTCAGGGTAGCTAGGCAGGTAGGAGAGAGAACACTGGAGAAGCTTCAAGGCAGAGCCTTCTAGGCCAACATCTTGCTATCAGTGATAGCCTGGCTGTGTGTGGCAGGAGGCTTGGCTGGTCCAGGCTGCTTTGCTGGCCTTGTGCAGGGAGCAGCAGACAACCTCTGTGTTTCTTCCTGCACATAGGACTAAGCCAGCTTTAGCAATCTGATGCCTGCAAGCCATTCCTGGCATCACAGAGGGAAAATGATACCACAGCAAAGAAGACGTTAGCTTTGACACCATTGAGACACATTATAAATTGAAGTGATGAATTCCCAGTGCCAGCACACAATCGGATAGGAGGGTTCATTTATCAAAACTTCCTGCACCATATACAAAGAGGAGAATTTTAAAGATTTGAGTTGGTTGATAGGGAAATTGACACCTCTGCTAAGGGTTTATATAAAACCCAATGTGAAGCTCTAACTTAGGAACCTATGCTTTCAGAGTTAGCAAGCCGGCATCTTTTATCTGAGAGGCATTCCTCTGTGCTTGCTATGCCACAGACATCACTTATCCCATTTCCTGATCCATGCTCACATGTCAGCATGGTGAGGCCTTGTTCCCGGAGAATGTGCGTTTCTTGTAAGCTCAGACTCTTTACCTGCCCCCACAGTGCATCATCCCCACTACACAGAACCAAGGAGAGATCCTGATCGCAGCCATCAGAACCACAGGTGTCCTTGGCTGTGACAAGGGACCTCACACACCCCTCCATTAGATGGTGTCTGCCTGTGTCTCCACCAAGCACCTCTCAGCGGGCCCTAGCAGCCGTGAACTGGAGATAGCTGGTGCACTGTGATGGGATTTTCTTCACCTGGGCTTCCATGAGAACCATCTCAGCTGCTGGCTCCATTCCCTCAATAACAGGCCACCATCTTTATTAACATCTCTTCCCTGGGGGTGGCAGTCATTCATTTCTAATTTGTTTCCGAGAAGACATAAATATGTCTCTGCGTGCCTAAGATGACATCTCAGGGGAGAGACAAGCATGTCTCATGGTGTAGCAGGGTAAACTGAGGCCTGGTGAGGCTGTGCCCGAAGTCATAGTCACAGGAGATTGTGGGTTCCAATTTAGATCTTTCGTTGGAGTATTCCCTCTAGAACAAGCTAATGTTCTTACTTTTGAAAGCTCTAGAACCATACACTGCACAGCCTTCCCTTTATGTGTGATGACGCCTCATCCTTGACTGGGTGCACTAAATGAAGCTGGTGTCTGCCCCTTCAAGCCCACCTGGACAGAATAAAGTTTGCTATTTCTGTTTTGCAATTCACTTCCTCTTGCATTCACATAGCTTTGAAAAATATCTAGCCCTATTATAAAAAAAAATCTATACCTGCTCCATCATTGGCTGCCTTGGCTCCCACTAGGTCCAGGAATCCCTATGAGAAATAGTAGGTGTGTTTGTAGGAGGCCCTTGACCAACCCTGGCTTCCCCTTCTCCCGTTCTTACACTCTCAGCTATGGCCACTTCCCACCTTGACTACTGAGCCCTGACTGATGCTGGGTGGCTCCTGGTGCCTGGAGTCAGAAAGTACCATGTCCAAGCTTGTACCATCACAAGGAAGGAGCATCCTCAATCGCTCCCATGCCATGGGTGTCACAGTTTCCCTCTCTGAGCATTCAATCAGGCCTGCTTATCGGGGCCAAGGGATCAGTTATCTAGAGCTATTGAACAAGAAACAACAGCCCAGGATTTTAAACAGGCTGTAAGTTTGGATCCGGGGTATGGGCAAGTTGTGAGGGAAGCCCACACAGGCTCCTTTCCTGTTGTTGTTATACTTTGAATGTAAAATACATCCCATAGGCTCATGTGCTAAAATATTTGGTCCCCAGCTCATGGAACTATTTTGGAAGGTGTAGCCACAGGAAGGAGGGGACTGGAGTGCGTCTTTGAAAGTGACATTTGGTCCCAGATTCCATTCTCTCCCTACTCTTTGCCTCTCATGAGACAAACAGTTCTGCTCCTCCTTGGTGGCTGCTTGACACAGCCAGAGACAATTTTGAAAGAGGAGCTTCAACAAAGAAAATGCCCCCAAAAGGCTGGCCTGCGAACTAGCCTGGAGTGCACCTTATTGATTGATGATTGAAGTGGGGGGGGGGGGCGCAGCTCACTGTGAGCAGTGCTACCCTTGAGCTGCTGGTTCCAGGTGTTACATGAAAGCAGGCTGAGCAAGCCATGGTGAGCTAGCCAGTAAGCAGCACCTCTCTGTCCCTCCGGGTTCTTGTGTTCAGTTCCTTCCCTGTCTTCTCTTCATGATAATCTGATATGGATCTGTGAGCTCAAAGAAACCCTTTCCTCTCCAAGATCTTGCTTTTGGTGTTTTATCACAGCAACAGAAACCCTAACAGGACACCTCCCACTATGATGCTCTCCCTCACCAATGGCTCAGCAACAAGAAACTGGACATGAGGCAAAAGAAATCACCCCTTCCCCTTTTATATTGATGTCTTGGGTATTTTGGTCACAGACACAGAACGTGTGTTTAGTACAGAAAATTATCACCAACACATGTGACTACCTGAAAACACCAAAATGTATGACTAACTGAAAGTACAGTTTTCAGAGGTTTTTTTTTTTGCTATTGGTTTTCAAGAGGAATCTGGAAAAGTTGGAAGAAGCAAGTTAGAAAAGTCTTACAACTTGGAGGTGATCCTGGCACACTCAGAGCCTAAAAGGCCATCAGGAATGTAGACAGTGAAGGCTAGGCCCATGAGACTTTATATAGGAATTAAATCTCCACCAGGAAATAGGCAAAGTCCACTCACGTTACATTCTGACAGAGTGGTCTGACTTTCATCTGTGCCCTAAGACTGGAGGTGGAGGTTGGAAGCGAGGGACCAATTAATCAAGTTCAGAAATTTTCAAACAGCCCAGCAAGGAGGCTTGGAGGAGGCTATTTCTGTCTGCTTTTAGTCAGGCTTGAAGTGAGGGACAGGACTGAAGTTGACAATTGGTCTAGAAAGTTGAAGTGAAATTGGGCTGAGGAAAGCATGGTATCTGAAGAAACAGAGAAGATATGTTGAGAGCACCTCAGTAACTGTCTGAACCCCATCTGGCACAGAGCAGACTGTATAATATGAAAGAGAAAACTCTCCTGAAACTCCCCCTTGAAAAGAGAGAAGCTCGGGGGCCTCCAGCTCTCACAGAGCTACCCACGAAGCTGCCTTTCTGGGATTTGTCTCACAGTGCCTTGCCACCCAAATGATCAGAGGCCAGTGCAGCCATGATCCAAAGGAGCCTGGCTAGTTTGATCTGCGTTCAGACCTTGCCATTGTCTGGATAATGCTGGCTCTATAGGAATGCAAAGCCAGTAACTATGGCACCGTAGAGAGCCTATATGAAATCACCCCGAATATGAACAGAATGCCTAGAAAGCCAGGAGATGTGTGACAGGCTCAGAGTCTGCAGGCATCCACAGAGAGCATGGTATAAGACACTACAGGAGGGAAAGCTAAGCTGCTGTGGAGAGCACAGAACACTGCAGCTGCCAAGAATGTGCCGTGCCTGATGAAGGAATCTGCAGGCAATGAATAGAGACTGCTTGAGAGAGAAGCTATGTGTGCTGCAAATCGCAGGTAGAGAGGAGGTGAGGTAGCTCAAACTCGGTTGAAGCTCCTCACACACCAGGATCCTCAACATGCCAGGATTGCAGGACAGGCATCTGCAGGATTTGCGTGCCTGCCGTTTTTCAGTCATGCCTGGTCCTATTCCTCCTTTCTATGCCCTTGTGCCATCCATTTAGAATAGTATCTTAGCCAGGGCTACTATTGTTGTGATGAAACACCATGAGCAGCCGGGGGAGCGGGGAGGGTCGGTGGTTCTTTGACTTACACTTTCACTTCTTGGTCTGTCATCAAAGGAAGTCAGGACAGGAACTCAAACAGAGCAGGAACCTGGAGGCAAGAGCTGCTGCAGAGGCCATGGAGGAGTGATGCTTACTGGCTTACTCCCTATGGCTTTGCTCAGCCTGCTTTCTTATAGAACCCAGGACCTCTAGCCCAGGGATGGCCCCGCCCGCAACAAACTAGGTCCTTCCCCATCAATCACTAATTAGGAAAATACCCTACAGGCTTGCCTACAGCCCAATCTTACGAAGGTTTTTTTTTTCCCTCAATTGAGGTTCTCTCCTCTCAGAAGATTTTAGCTTGTGTTAAGTTGACATAAAACTACCCAGCACAAATGGAGATGTTTACACTTTGTCATATGTTGGAAATATGAAACCACTGTGATTAAATACGAATTTCCCCCACAGTCTCAGATTGGTTGCCTGATGATGCCCTTTGAGGATGTGGGGGAATCCTCAGAGCTCGGCAACAGTCAGTGAACTCAGATATGATGTCGTTATTAGGAAGTGATGAAAGGTCAAAGGTGGGTTGAAGGTGTATGCCGCTGGGGGTGGGTCTTTGGGGGCTGTGTCTTGCCATACTTCCTTCCTGTCTTCTCTCTGTTTCACATCCTCCATACAGTTTGTATTTTCTTCCTCTACACATTCCCAGCCATGTTGTTGTCTCGCTCAGAATCAATAGATGATTAGAGATTAGCTACACAACTTAAAGAGTGAACTAAAAACTTTTCCCCTTAAGTTGACTCAGTCAGTCAAGTATTTGGTCACAGCAGTGACAAAACTGATATATTAGCTGTCCTTTTTTTAACTGAAGGGGTTCACAGTTAAAAGCATGACTTGTGCCTCAGAGGAGACTTTTGAATGATGTTCGAACTATTGGTTTGGAGATACTCAGAGATAAATGCATTTTTTCATTATCAGATGGCCATGAGCTTTTGGAAGCCAGAGGACTAATATTATAGTTTGAGTATAAGATGTCCCCTATAGGTTTGTGTGTCGAATGCTTGGTCCCGAGCTATTGTCACCTTTCGGGGAATTGGTGTAGGAGCTAAGGTATAGCTGATCATTGAATGTATAGCCTATATAGACCAGGGTGAAATCTTCTCTCCCTCCCTCCCTCCCTCCCTCTTTCTCTCTCTCTCTCTCTCTCTCTCTCTCTCTCTCTCTCTCTCTCTCTCTCTCTCTCTCTCTCTCTCTGTGTCTCTCTGTCTCTGTCTTTGTCTCTGTCTCTGTCCAACTGCCATGAGATAAGCATCTCTAGCCTTCCTCACCAAGTGCTCTGGAAAATGGTGCTGACTATGATTGACTTATATTCCTCACTTTGGGTTGTTGTCTGCAGTATTTTGATTAAATCTATGGAACACTAACAAACACATTGTTTGAAAGGTTGTGGTCTGTCCCCTGGACCCCTGGTGGCACTCAGAGGAAGGATAGCAGGCTACCAAGAAGAGACTTGATACCCTACGAGCATATACAGGGGGAAGAGGTCAAATGGGAGGGAAGGAGGTAAGGGAGGATACAAGGGATGGGATAACAATTGAGACGTAATATTAATAAATTAATAAAATATTTTTTTAAAAAAAAAGAAAGGTTGTGGTCAAGCTTTGACATTCTTTGGCTTGTAGCCACACACCCCTGACCTTGCCTCTCATATTCACATGAGGTTTCCCATGTGCGCCTCTGTCTCTGTGTGTAAGTCTCCATTTCTAATTATAAAGACATCTGTACTATTGGATGTCTGACCCTAGCAACTTCGTTTTCGTGGGATCACCTTTAGGAACAACCTATCCTCAAATAACCTCCCACCCCAGGGTTTGCCCGTGAAGGACCACAACACAGCCAGTGGAGGAGGCACGAGGTGAGTTAAGTGAAGATCTTGGTGCCATTTAATACTTCCCCATGGTCTTGTTTCCTCATCTGAAACTGGATACATTAGTCTGTACAATATTGGGTCCTGGTGACAGTCAAGTAAGGCGATGCCTACAAGTGCTTGAAATGTCACTTAGCACACAGAAATTCTCAGAAGCTCTTAGCCATGATTACAGCTCTTAAAACCTCAATCAGGGAAATATGGATTTGAAATTTTTCACAACGCTTTGGGTTTTTATAAGCAGACTCAAGTTCAAATGAGCCAACACAGCCTAGGAGAATGAAATTAAAGTTGATCAAGCAGGAACTAACAATTAACCAATGGAATTAAAGCTGGCCAATCCGGAACGGACAGCTAACCAGTAAAAGTAAAGCTAGCCAATGAGGAACCTCTAACCAGAATTTCTCATTTTCTTCTTCTTTCTTCTCACAACACATTGCGTAATTGGCCCTCACATCCCCTGAGTGGAGCCCTGAACCTTTTATAGTCTGGTGCTCCTCAACTCATCAATTGCTCTGTAAACTTGAGAGAAAAAATTTTAATGTACCATGAATCTATATGTTTATCTTTTAATGTTGTTCTTTAGATCTCAAATAATTTCTGACTATTGTATGTCTTAATAAACAATAGTATACAGACCATCTCCAGATCCTTTAAGATAGAGAATACATGTGCCATACAGGACAACCTGTGATGACACAGTGGAAAAATTTGGGGTGGCATCTTCTGCCTTGGGAGGACTGGCTGTGACACCTTCATGTTCTGCTTGCTGTCACTGTTTATCGGAAGGCCTGGCATGGGCAGTGAGGCCCTACTCGTGAACAGGGAAGTTAGTGTCTCTTCCAAACTCATCCAGTACTTATTTCCCTCTGCTCATTCATCTGAGTCGCGTTTCTTTAGTACCGATCCATGGGTGCAGAACTGGCCAGAAGATGCCAGGAGGACTTATGGCTTTGTTCTTAGTTGTGCATGCATTCTCTTTTATGGTTTGATAAATATTTGGAACATTCTTTTCCTCTTCATCTCTTTCAGTCCAATCAACTCCAGTCCAGTTCCGTCTGGCTATAGAGTTATAACTTGATTTCATTACGTTTGTTTTGTTTTGTTTTGTTTTATGGTTCTCAGCGGCAAACTGATGAGAGCTCCTCATTCACAGCAAGTTGAAGGAAGCAGCTTTCTAATCTGCCTGGAGTCTGCACCTCTATGTTCTGCAGGGCTCACTGAGGAAAGCCTCTGTGTGACTTGCTTCAGAATGTAAGCCACATTGCATACAAGAGGAAATACAATATATGTAGTGTAAGCGTAGGCAGCTGCCTTTGTTAGGCAGGTAGAAAAAAACAGACCAGCAAGTGGCAAGCAGGCAAGGCAGTAAAAGCAAGCTCAAGTGTCAGTGAAGCCAGCCTCAGGCAGAGCACACTGAGGGGAGCCCCTGTGACATTCCTAACCCCTTGTGATTTGGATATGAGTCCCCAAATGTTCCACCATTGAAGGCTTGATCCTCAGTTGTCACTGCTACAGAGAGATGGTTGGGTCTCCTGGGCACCGAGTTCACTGGCTCACTAAGCTTCTGATGAGTATGTGGATGAATAAGCTATTAGAAGTGGGGACAGCTGGAGGAAGCAAGTCACTGGGGCCGCACCTTTGAAAGGCAGGTCTTGTCCCCAGCCTGTTCCTGTTTCTTTACCGTGCTTTCTGGTACTCCACTCTGGACACTTCCGTGTGAACATGGCGATCATGCTGCCTGCTGAAGAGGCAGTTTGACCTTAGACTAAAAACCTCCGAAACTGTTAGCTGAGAACTGCCTGTCTTTTAGAATGTTTCTCTGGTTTTCTTTCCCAGTGGCGAAGACAACCACAGGAACAGGCTTGTGTTTCTGCAACCCCAGGGACAGAAGAAGGGGCAGCACGTCCACCTCCACTTCCAGCCTTCACTCTGCTTCTGTCTCCATCACGTGAGCTGCTCCTCCCCTCCTCTGACTCCCCCTCCCCCCCCCCGCCCCCGCACACACCCTACGCTCTGCTAGGCTGGAGTGAGACCCTAAAAAATGAATCTTTCCTCCCTGAAGTTGTTTTTGCTGGGGCATGATGTCATAGTGACAAAAATACAGTACAGCCACAAATCCTGCCTAAGGTACCCCACTCTTGTCTGTATGACTTTGTTAAGCCTAATCTGCATCCTAAAGGCTCCGACTCCAGATACAGCCCCATTGAGAGCCAGGGCCTTAGGATTGAAATTCCATGGGGTCATAGCTCATCCCTAATGCATTTTTAAATGAAGAGAAGGTTAAGGAAGGCGAGGAATTGGGTTTATTTTACATACGTGCATGAGAAATTAGTAATTGTCTGGTGATAATAAGTGATTAGGTTCAAGTAAAATATTTCTATTGCAGTCTATTTTCTTTGAAAATCGTTACATGAAAACATTCCTTCTAACGATCTTGTTAAATTCTGTTTCCCTAATATTTAAAGGAGAACATGAGCTTTCCAGTTGGATGTACCTAAAGGCTGGGCTCGGGTTCTGAACTCACAAGTGTATTGAAAGTTTTAGGATGTATCGGTGAGCGTGAAAACACCATATGTTTGCATGCCTACCTTTGGATCAGTGTGTCGGGCTGTCCAACACACTGCTTCTCACACTGGCCAACTGAAGGGTGGAGTGGGACTCCCTCAGCTGAGCTGTCAAGAAATCTAGGCCGCACACCCAGAGCTGAGACCCTGATTCGAACTCAGCTTAAGACTGGTACATAAATACAGAACAAATAGTCCATGAGTGTTTTTCCCTCAACAAACATTGCTTTGGACAGGGACATTGAGCATCTGCTAGGTAACTGTGTCTTGTCATCACTTGGCTCCCTTCCTTCCTCCATCACTGCCTACTCTTAGGCCCAAATGCATCATGTCTCTGTTAGCTTCATTCCTTTCCTACTTCAGAAAGGAAGGTGGCATTCACTGGTGTTGATTGTCTACTGTAGCGGCAGTCATTCATCTAGTCTTGGGAACAGACAACCAGGTGAACCCTGGCATTGATTGGTTCTTCCTGGGGGTTCCTCTCTGGACTCCTCTGAAAAGAGGGCTCAATGTCTGTACACTGCTTGGTTTGTTGTAACCCCTCTGCTCATAAGCCAGACCCCAGATGGAAGTGTCTTGCAGGTCTTCAGTGGGAAGAAGAGCTCAGGGCACATCTACTTCACAAAATCCTGGGCAGCCATTCCGTGCTTCCCCACCACACCAGCTCAGACTTTAATGACTATACGTTGTTACACTCGCTTCCAAGACTTTAATTAGAGCTATCAAGTTGAAGTGCAGCTTCCACATCACAAGCGACATCTTCACACTAAAGAGACTCAGGGATGAACTTTTGTTGAACAAATATATTTGGGTTCCTTGAACTGTTGATGCATTTGATGCCAAGTGACGGATTAGTCCTGTCTCGGTGGAACCATTTGTTCCACGGCGTTTCTTCCATTTATTATAAAACCATTTATTTGCATCAAGAAATGGGCTATGTAGCCAGACAAGGACATTAATTCTGGTTATGAAGTTCACGGCATCTCCCTTCTTTTCTAAAGGCTAGAATTTCTTGCTCTTACTCGTGTTTGCCTTGCTTCTGATGTCTGCCCAAGGGGCTCATGTCGGTGTGTCACCTGAGCCAGCCTGTCCCATTGTATAGTCCTCCAGCACAGAGGACATCAAGTCACGTTTCAAAAATTCATGTGGAAAGTTGGAGTTGTCTGTTGAATAACTGAAGGATCACCCTCGCTCCTGTCATCTGCAGTGCTGGCTTCTCCCCCTCTCCCTCAAACTAATGGCCATTTATTGGCTGGCTCATTCACTTACGTTTGTTAATTCAACTCTGTTGTACATGAATAATGGTGATAAGTGCCAGCCCTCCACATGAGACAATGTGATATATAACCACTGTGAGCAACTGATTTTTCTTCCCTGGTACAGACCAGTCCTTAAAGGAAAGCATCTTGGACCATCCCCTGTGAGATCCCAGCCTCTCTTCACTCTCTGTCTGTGTGGGCTGTGTGGTGCTCAGGATTACTTGATGAGATATAAAGAAATGATAAAGGGAACGAAGGCTACAAGGAAGCTAGGGCTCCTGCTCTCTTGGCTAATATGAGAAGAATGCTTTCTATTATTTATCACCATCCCACAGGCAGCAGAATCAGAGCCCCCACTTCCTCTAGAACAGAGCAGACAAGAATAAATGTGGCCTCTGGGCTGTCTGTGGTCCCACTGTGGTCATCACGGGGACCTGGTAACCTGCTTTCCAACATTGGTGGAAATAAGCCATTCAATCTACTGCAGGTCATCCATCAATGTCAAGTAAGCAATAGAACTCAGACAAAACAAAAGGCATATATCTTGCACACACTGAAAGACGGTGACTCATCACCCACAGGCCTCAGGGAGGCAGACATACACCACCTGTGCATCAAGTAGCCCTGGGGGAGGCCAAGGATACATGAGCCTTCCCTTGGGTTAAACTGTTGTGTTGCTCTTAGAGTGTGTCCTTCTGCCTTGCAATTTCTGAGAATGGTTTCCTTCATCAATTCCTCTCCTCCATTCTGGCCAGTGGCTCATAGCCATCAATCCCTTATCCCATGCCCAGTCCACCCTAAATCCTCTCTTACATTTGCGGTTTCTATAATATTTCAACACATCATAACTAAAACACATGTGATTAGGAACATAGATAAAGATGGGAATAGAACGAGTGTAAGAACCAGGAACCAGGACTCCTGCTGCAACAAAGTCTTCTACACATGACAGGAAAGTTGCGCCCATGAAATCTCAACGAGACCTGAATAGTCACACCACCAGTTGACATGCCATCATGGGTAGGGGAAAGGTCACAGGAACTCACCCATAAACCAAAAGCTACAGTAATCAATGGCTGTCCATAGAGGGCAAGTCAGTCTTCTCTAGGGATGAGTCTGATCAAGATTATCTAGTCTCAAATAGCCCTAAATACATAGACATATGGACAATGCTACATGGGGTGTGTATAATGCATGTGTGTGTGCATGTGTGTGTGTGCGTGTATGCATGTGTGTGTCTGCATGTGAATAATCAAATTTTAAGTGGAGTGGGGAAGACAAAGGGGAGTTAGAGGAGGGAAAAGTAGAGGGTGGAAATGATGTTAACACTTATGTATGAAATTTTCAAAGAAATGAATTAATTTATTCACGATTGTATACTTTGTGCATACATGTACAAAGTACAACATTTTCTTAAATATGCCAGTTGCCATTCATTTGTCTTCTTTTTGTCACTAGACTTCCTAGGAATTCCAAATATCCATTTTGGGTTACTTAACTTATTAACACATGTTTTGCTCTTCTCTTTCTGAGATCCCATTGCCCTCCCTTCCACATGGTGTCCTCTGAGGCAGCTAGTAGACACACAGGACAGTGCTCAGCTGTATGCACACTGAAGCCAGATGCAAAGAGGCTGAGATCGTGAGAATGCTCATCAGACCAATGAGGAAACCAAGGCGGAGAGAGGTTATGTAATTCCCCAATGAAAGGCAGGACAGCTGTCTCTTGTGCGAAACTACTACAGACCCTGGTGCTCATGGTGGTGTTGAGCTCTGAAAGTCCACACAAACCATCTGCCTCCAAACTCCAGCTGAGAGTGAAAGGCAGTTTTCTGTAATGCAGAGTTAGTTGTCATTGCCCAGGGAAGCTTGCGTACATGACAGTGAAAGCAGTCTTCGAACCTAGGAACAGACTCTCTGAAAGTTCCTGTTGCTAAGAGTCTAGAATGGAAGTATTCACGGGGCCTCGGTCCCTCGGAAGGCTTTCAGTAAGAACCTGTGCCATGTACTCCCCTAGGTGTCTGCTCAACCAGCAACCACTGTCAGTTTAGGGCTTATATCCACATATAACCACCCCATCATTCTCCATCACTATCACCCCAGCTCCACCATCTTCACATGGCTTCTTTTTATCTTTGCATGAGAGAGGGGTCACTGGGTCCCCAGCCTGCCATGAACCCGGTCTACAGGCACTTCAAGGTCTTTACTTATGTGCCCAAAGATCTTTTCCCCAAATATTGGGAGGCTCCGTGTGGGCATGAATTTTGAGGGGAATATCTTCAGTCCACTACAGATGCTTACAGCTGAACTGAGTGGCCTTCCCGTTACTGTTTGTACTGCAGGCACCTGCCTCTTCTTTTCCTCAGGCCTACTGGGAGAGGGCTCCTGCAGCACGGTGCCAAAACCACCCATATGCTTGTTGCTTCACACCCCTGCCTTCAGAGGAGTTACAGGACCTTATCTTCCTCTGCTTTATGGGTCTGTATGGGGCCTCCAATCATACATTAAGTTGAATCTTCTATCCTCTATAATTACTTTGCTTTTCAGTATAATGTGGACCTGATTCTCTTGATATAAATTCTCTTCATATAAAATAAACCTATGAGACCTGGAGATATGTGAAGCAATGGTGAGAACCTGAGTTCAATCTCCTAAAGCCCAAATAAAAAGTGAGGCATAATTATTACTGTATCCTGCAAGCTTCGCAGCTGAGTATAAATAATGCTTACTTGTCTCCTCCAGTACTGTACATAGATCCCCCGCCCAGCACTGTGAATACTATCCTAGGGGGATGACCTTTCCAGATCAGTGAAAGACTGGGTTTTACATATCCTATGGCTCTAAGTGATGTCTGTAATAGGGTCTTGCTATCAAGTTCTGTAGGGCACCAAATAGTTTTGACCTGTAATGTTTAGGGTCTAAACAAACTTCACTGACCAAGGACTCCAAATGAAGTAGTACATTCTTGTCAATAGGATTTTTATTTGTTAGTTTCTGGTGTCTAATGGGCCCATTCTTGTCCCCATTATAGGGTATATATGAGCTAATGCCTAGGAAGACATGGCTGCTGGTGGCGTGAATATCATCGGAGAAACCAACCACTTCCTGATTGGATATAAGTCCTGCTCCACAGAATGAAACCCATAGCTGTTGTCATTACAGGGTCAAGAATCTCTGGCTTTGGAGGTCATAGGCCCCAGGAGAGAACCTACTATTATTATTCTGCCAAGTTGTCATAGTATTAAGCCAAATCCTAATGGCCCATGGCTATACCCATAGAGCAATGCATCTCTCAGCCCTCATATGATAAGCTTCCATTTGCAGTAAATAGCAGAACTTCAACCAGATAAGGTAGAGAAGATTCAGCAGACTTCAAACTGCTCATCCCTGTACACAGCACAATCACGGAACCCTTTCCCAAGGCTCCGGGGATCACCGTGGAAGAGTGAGAGGAAGGAACATAAGATCCTGAGGCGGTTGATGACTTCAAAGTAAAGGTGTCTTCCAGACACAACAGGGAAGCTGCATGTGTGACCTCATGGCAGTTGTGACAACAAACGCAAGATCTGTGCAAGCCCAAGTCAAACCTAGCATAGAGTTGGGAAGTTGGGCATGGAATCCCACCTTTAACTGAGGAGCTGTTGGTGACTCTTAGCTACCAGGTAAGGAAGATAGTTTTCCCCAGGAGTGTACCCCTGTTGAACTGATTACAGTCCAGTGGAAAACTGCACATCTATCAATAGTTGGGCAGCAAAACTTGGTCTTAATGGACTAAACAAAAATCAAGAGAACACAAATTTGATTAGGGATAGAGGGGGTGTGGACTTGGGAAAGCTGAAGAAGAAGAAGGGGAGACAAATGTGATCAAAACATGATGTATGAAACTCTCAAAGAGATGATAATTTTTTAATGTTAAAAACATTTTCAAAAGCCAGGCATAGGGGTACATGCTTATGACCCCAACACTTGGGAGGTAGAGATAAGGGGATCTGGGGAAAGTTGACGTGAGTCAAATTGCTGAATTCTTGGTTCAGTTGATGTGCAAACACACACACACACACACACACACACACACACACACACACACATGGCACAAGTAGTCAAGCTCTTGTACAAGCCAGATGACCTGAGCTCAATCAACATGAAAATAGAATAGAACTGACCTGCAAAGTTGTCCTCTGGCCTCCATACATGTGCCACGGCATGCCTGTGCTTTACCATATCATAAATGCTCTGCACATAATAATATTAAGTAAAAATTTAAAAAGAAGAGGAAACACAACAATGGAAAACATGTGATTATGTATCAATAATCCTACCTTACCCTTCCTTCTGTCCATCTGTATATCCGGCATCTAAGCCAGCTTTTCCTTATCTTTTTCATTGTACGATTACCCACGTGAGTGAGGGCACATGTGCACATGTGTGCCTATCCATGTGAAGGTCGGAAGACAGCCTCAGATACTATCTCCTGGGCAGCATCTGCATTTTATGAAACCAAGTCTCTCATTTGCCAGGAGGTCACTAACTAGACTGAACTGGCTGACCAATGAGCCCCAGGAATCTGAGTCATTACAGGGGTCAGTGCTGGAATTACAAATACACAGCACCACAGTCAGCCCTACCCCGTGGACTCGACGGATTAAACTCAGGCCCTCAGGTTTGCAGTGCCAGCACTTTACTCTGCTGCCTCCGCCAAGTGACTCTTTAGCCTTCTGTGCAAGAAATGGGCAAAGTAACTTGTAGGTATAGTGGGTGAGAATGGGGAGAACAGGTTTTGGTTGGCAGCAGTGCCTGGCACACTGGGATTGCACAGTAAAAGTGCTGTGTGACTGGGTATGACATCTCCAACTTGCACATGTTCTAGACTTTGATTTTGTACCCACTCTTTAGAAACCCAACAAAGAGGTTAGCATTTAATAAAGCTCAGATGAGAAGACACCCTGCATAGGGATAAAAAGTGGTTCTTGTCTGTCACAGCTAATAGACTCCGTTATAGCTTTTGAAAACCAATAGGCACAATATACGAAGCTTAGAGTGTTGATTTGCTCAGCAAAGTACAAAGAAAGAAACAAGTGCATCTGAGACATTGTTCACTCACAGAAACTGCTGCCAGAGTGGGCTGGCTGCAGATGGCATATTTAATTTCATGGGAACTAGACTAGACAAAGGAAAGTAAATAGCCCTAGACTGTTTATTTTTTTTCATACACAATTGACAATGGGGCTCTAATAAATTATAAGCAATGAAAATCCATGAATCAGAATGGAACCAAATAATACATTAAAATACTGTTAAAATGCTTGGAGGATCCCTGAGTGCCCGCAGTCTGAGTTGCTCGACTTGCCTAAATGCTTCCTACTCTCTGCTTCTACTCGCCGTTGGTGTCACAGCAGCTTTCTTCCTCTTACAAGGCACTGTCGTATCATCCCCGTGGAAGGATGTGGTGTGTGGTGTGTATGCAGCTTTTCATCATTCACGCTGGCCATACCCCAGCCCACTCATTTCTATTATTTTTCTATTTCTTTTTGCCCCAAATTAGACTTAAATAAATTTATTTTTATAAAAGTTCATTTGCAACTGTCATCATACCATCCCCGCTCTGCCTCATGCTAGAGTGCGGGGGGGGGGGGGGGGGCAGGGGGGGTTGCCATGCTCTGCCCTTCAGATAAGCCCACCATGCTGTGCCTGCACAATTAGCAAGCCGGTACCTCCTTAGGGCCTCTCTGATGGCTTTACTGTTAACTTGCCACAAACTAGAATCATCTAAGTAGCAAGCCGCCTCGAATGAAGATGTGCACTGACTTCCCTAATTAACATAGGAAGGCCCATGCGAGTGTGGAGTGTGGCTGCTGCTACCAGGTGGTGCAGCCCAGATGAAGGAGGGATTAGCACAAGAAGATGCTCCTCCCGCTGCTTGCCCGGCCTGCCCTCTTGCCCTGCGGTTGATTCATGCAGTCACTGCTGTGGCTTCCTTAGCTTCCTCCTTCCTGTCATTGTCAGGTTTCCTTCATTGACAGAGAACCAGCAAATCTCCAGGAACTTTGCAGGTTTTCATCTTGAAACTGGGATCGCTGAGCACTCAGCCTGGTGAACTGGGCAACTACCAGGTTCTTGGCCTCTCAGGTGTGAGGCAACTTGGTCCTATTTTTACAGAAGCTTAATTAATAAAATTATTTTAATACACGTATGTGTTCTTATTGTCTGCTCTATTTCTCTAGATAGCTCTTAACAGAGAGCCTTTCCTTTCTCCAGAAAACCTCCTTCCCTTCCTGTAACTTCTGAGGAATCTAATAAAGCCACCCATGAGCAGGAAGTGGGCTGCCTGGCCCATGAGGGAGCCACAGTGAGCTGGCTCCTTACATCTTCCTTTGGCTCCTTGCCATCTCCCCATGGCTGCCTAGCGCCCAAAACTCTGGACCCATGAGTCTCCTGTTCCCCTTACAACAGACGTCACTTTGCACGTGAAATGTCTCTCGGATCCCTCACTCTGTTTTAAATTTGTCTCCAGATCCCAGAACAAAGCCTCATGTGTGTGACTAAATCACAGTAAATAGTTCCCAAATGAACAAGAGAACGACCAGCATGTGGGTTGGCACGGATGCAGAGGGGAGGAAAATGAGCAGTATGGTGGGGTCCTGAAAGGACTGGTTTACTTCAGACTAGCACATCATGACAATGAGTTTGGATTTGATCATAGAATCAAGGCATAGGAGATCTGATCAGGAGTGACTTTTTGATCAATACAGGAAAAGAACACCATGGATCCTTTAAAAAGGGAATTACAAAGGAATGCAGTGGAAGCAGGCAGACACATTGGGAGATGTGTCGCCATAGCTGGCTGATGGGATGGAGGAGCAGCAAGAAGGTAAAGTCAAGGGTCAGTGCAAGGTGTGTAACCCAAGCTTCCGGCTACTCGCGGAAAAGTTGTCTGCTGAGAGGGGAGAATAAGGGAAGAACAGCTTTGATTGACATGTAAAGGGTGGCTTTCTGGGCACATAGTGCTAAAATCAATCAGACGTGCAGACATGGAAAGCAGGCGGGCCATATGATCTCAGGAAGAAGATGGGGCCGGAGCCATAGTTAAGAGCGTCGTTGGCATATGTCAAAGCAAAGACAGTAGGTGAACATGACTAAGAGCGAGAACAGGAGGCAAAAGGAGGCCAAGGAGTGAGTAACGGCACTGAGGAGAGAGCCGGAGCAAGGCAAGAGGATCAGGATCCTCAGAAGAGGGGGTGCGGTGGCAAAAAAACAAAGGCACAGTAAAGAGAAGGCTCAGAAGACCTGCGCGTTCTTGTTTTTCTTCCCTGGTTTTAAGATGAGACAGGGGAGATGGCACAGATAGACAACTGGGTATGAGCTGGAACACAGGGAGATATTGATGCTGGAGACAGAAAGGATAATTGCAAGAGTGAACTTCAGTGGTTACAACTTAGTCCAAGTGACATTACAGCAAAGATAAAATAGGTACTTAAGTCCACAGGCTGACAGGGGGTACTAAGACAGAGAGATCCGTTAAAAGGACTAATGGATGGAAAAGAACACTCTGCTGACAGAGGGTAGCAATAAAGTACTAAAACGATGAGAACGCACTGCCTATAAGTATCTATAATTTTCCTTGGGAATAACTGAGTGTTTCTCCGGAATGTATTTGTCCTACGTAATTGCCTTTAAAGCACAAAGCAAAACAAGCCCCGCGCTTCCCTGGAGAAGCACCATGCATTTTTTTATGCCATGAATATGCATCCCCTTGTTTCTGAATGTGTGATTCATGCACCATAAAGTGGCCCGAAAATGAGCACATCTCACGGATCGTGCGTCTAGCATCCCTTCCCTTTATGATGTGCGGGAGGTTTCATATCCTCATAAGGCAGGCAGTTGGTGCAGAATGCTAACAATGTGTAGACTACATGCTGATCAATTGCTTACCATCCTCGCACCTTGAGAAGATATTGCTTGTGCCTAGGAAGCACAGTATAATTACAATTTGCCTAAAATAGGTTTCCTTAAGCTCTGTTTCCTCCGAGAACCGACGATCTTGCTGTTTCGCATTGGAAAAAAAAGGCACACTCAGAAACTCTGAACGCAGAAACAGCTCAGCTGCTTGCGGTCCGTGTGCCCCTCAAGGCTTTGGGGTTGTCTTCATAAACAGGTACAATCACATCTGCCTCATTAAGCTGCCATGTAGATGAAGTGAGACAAAGCTTGCGGAAACACCTAATAGGGTGCAAAATTCAGGAGTTCCCAAGTCAGGAAAATCAGTTCTTTTAAAGAGCTGCCTAGCTCAGTCTCCGTGTGGGTCCCCTAATATGAGGAGCAGGGGCTGTCTCTGCCATGCACTCTGTTACCTGCTTCTTGATCACATTCTCATGGTGGGCCTGCCTTGCCGGGCCACAGAGGAAGAGGATGCAGGCAGTCCTGATGAGACTTGATAGGCTGGGGTCAGATGGTGGAGGAGGAGGGCTCCCCTTTCTGAGGACTAGGGAAGGGAGGAGCGGGAAGAGGGAGAAAGGGAGGGGCTGGGAGGAGATGAGGTAGGGGACCTCAAGATGTAAAGTTAGTAAATTAAAAAATATCTATATATTTTTTTAAAAAAAAGAGCTGCCGATGCTGTTTACACTGTTCTTACAGGGGAACCTCACTATTGTTTCTCAAGCACAACCCAATAGTCATTTTTCTCCTGTGCATGCCCCACATCTTCAAGTAGATCACAGTACCGAAGCCATGAGGAGCATTACATCACACGTTTCCCACCAGATAATTCACATCTCAAAATTTTCGACCTGAGTGACCTAGTGTGTTTGGCAATGGGTTCTCCCAAAATCCCTGCAAACTAAACTGTGCTTTATGTTTTTGGCCATGTATTTGACCTCTGCCTTACATCCTTAGAGTCTTGAGGTTGCAGGCTATCCGGATGAAACCTGATAGGCTGTGGTCAGATGGTGGGGGAGGAGGTCCCCTTATGTCAGAGGTCTAGGGGAGAAGAACAGGCCAGAAGAGGGAGAGAGGGTGGGAATGAGAAGATACAAGCGAGGGGATAATAATCAGGATGTAATCTGAATTAAATTATAATAAATTAAAAACTTTTAATTGTACAACATGAATTTGGGACATTGGTGTTTTGGGGTTTTTTGGTTTTGTTTTTTTGTTTTGTTTTGTTTGTTTTTATTTGTTTTTTGGGGTGTGTGTGTATGTGTGTGTGTGTGTGTGTGTGTGTGTGTGTGTGTGTGTGTGTCAATGACTTCTCTACCTACAAAGAATTCTAAGCACATGGACTATTTCATGACAAACAGAAATAATGATGGTCCACAGCAAGTTGGCATGTGACTGGAAACTGGGACAGTGTGTGAGTACAACAGAGAGCTGTCAAGACACTGGGACATGGAGTACCAATCCCAGGGCCTCTAGTGTCTTCCTCTGTTGTCTGTCATGCTCCATGTAAATTAAATGGTGCATTAAACATTGGGACCTTGGAGGGGAATTTTGGTACCAAAAGTGTTCATCTGGGAAACCAGAAGGGCCAGCTCAGTTGTCAGACACAAGAAGAGCATTCCTGAGTGACGCTGTGTGGTAGACACGCAGGTTCAGGTCTGCAGGATGAGATTCAGTATCCGTCGCTGCAGAGAGCTATAGTGCCCAGTCCAACAGAGCATCTAGGGAGGAAACTAGGGAAATAAATACATTAGGCTCACAACGTCCATGGTGGAAGCATTCCAAGACTCTATGCCTAATGTGGAAGACAGGAAGGACTTCTATATGCACTGCTCTTCCTATGCATACATATTTATGGTGGAGATTAATTTCTAAATAAACGGCAAGTGGAAATGGGAGCTAAAAGTCAACTGCAGAGAAATCAGTGTAATAAGCAGGATAATTCAAGAGTGTGTAGGTCAGCAGTTCTCAGCCCTCCTAATGCCTCGGTACAGCTCCTTGTGCTGTGGTAAACCTCCAACCATAAAATTATTTTTGTTTGTACTTCATAACTGTAATTTTATTACTGTTACTGAGTCATAATGCAAATATCTGTGTTTTCAGATGGTCTTAGGTGACCACTGTGAAAGGGTCATTTGACCTGAAATTTTTAATCGTTATAAAAAGAAAACAATAACATTAGAAATAAAAATTAAAAAAAAAAGTCTCTTTAAGGCCTCACCTATTCTAAAAGAACATTTATGTTCCTAAATTTAACCACTTAGAAGAAATAGACTGAGAAATCCAAGCATGTATACACTGTATTTTGAGTCATATTTATTTCCACTTCCCCTTAACTCTTTCCAGACCCCTCACAATTTCATGCCTTTTTCTCTTCTCTTTTCTTTTATCTTCATTGTATCCTCTAAGTCAACCCTGCTGACCTTATTCTCCTAAGCGTGCGGTTAACCTACAAGCATCCACACTTTTTTAAAATATTGATTCTCGCTACCCCAGCAGATATTCACGGTGAATGTCTCCTTACCTAGGGCTGGGGTTCTGATACCTCCCCTCACTGTGATGATATGTTAACTGATTTGATCCTGTTCCCACAGCCACTGTGAGCCCGTGAGCTCTGCCGTGTCCGTATGGCACTGCCTCGCTCCAGTCCTCCCGACCTCTGGCTCTTAGACACTTTTTTCCCCTGTTGTGTGATGATTCCCGAACCTTAGAGGGAGGAATGTGATATGAACATCCTATTTATGGCTGAGCATTTCACAGATATGTATTCTCTGTTTTTCAATCAGTTGTGATTCTCTGCATCAGGTACTGCATACCGCAAAAGGAAACTCCTATAACGATGTCCGAGATATGCAGTAATCTATGGGGACAGAGAGACAAATTTAAAGGCCAGTCTGATACTTTGTCTACTTAGAAAAATAATAGTAGAATGTTCACCTCTGTGGTCTATGAGTTCCCCAACTGTAACAGAGTTGCAGAGTAACAGTACCAGGCATTTGCGTCCTACTGTGGAGTGGGCCTTAAATCCAAACAGTTGGTTAACCTTATAACAGTTATGTCACTGCGGCACCTATAGCCAGCCATATCTTGCCATGCCTGCCATTATAATTTCACAGAGCTAGGTGTGACTAGTGATGACTTTTCCTCTAGCAGTCTACATAGCACCTTCCAGGACTGCGGGAGCCCAACCAGCACAGAGGAAGGAAGCCTCCCAGTCAGTACCAACTTGACTTCTGTGTATTGTGGTCAGAATGTGTGGGGTCTTCAAAAGTAGAGTCTGACCATCAAGTTCTAGTGAGCAACCAAGAGTATTGGCAATGGCCTGAACTTTCCTGGGGGGGAGGGGTCGTCTCCAGGATACCCCTGACAAAGAAGTCAAGGGAAAATATACACACAACACTGGGATGTTTATTTGGCAATATATGGCTTCTGGGAGGAGCAACATGTCCTGTGTAGGGTAACTACAGATAGGGGAGAAGAAGAGGTGGGGAGAAAAGAAACTAAAACTAAGGATATTAAGGAAAGACATATAAAAACCTACCATTTTGTAGGATATATATATATATGCATATATATATATATGCATACATATGAGTTTAACTGGACATAAAGACTCTTTTAAGTAGGTCTTGAGGGTTCCATAGTTACTATAAGGCAAGGCAACCCTAACCACAAATGTTAGAGATGCAATGAGGCTCGCTCACATACCATCAGTTACCACACATTATTCAGTCATTACTCGTGGGCACCTGAGAGATTAGAGAGTATGTTAATTAGCGTTACACCATACTGACGAACACCTGAGAGAAGCACAAAGAGGAAACATTTACTTTGGGGGTCATGGTTGCAGAAGTTTTAGGCCGAGGTGAGCTGAGTCCATTACTTTGGTCCTGAACTATCATGGTGGAGGGCATGTTATGGAGTATAGCTGCTCTTTACTCCTGGGTGTAGAGAAAGAAGCAGGAAAGGGCCTAAAACAAGGACTCTCCTACCGCCTCCATGATAACCTTCCTCCTGCAGAGCCTACCTCCCGCACCCCACAAGCTACCAAGTACTCCACGCATGCCTCCGCAAAGCATTTCATATTTAGTCCATGGCACAGATGGTGACAGGCAGCCACCGGGAAGTCCCAGGAACAGCGTGAAACACACTGTGTGTGGAGAGAATGCGCACGTGTAGGAAAGAGAAAGGAAAAGCAAGCTGTGGGGAACGGCGGAGGAGGGTCATGAGGAGGGCCAACGTCGTGGTCCATGGGCCTTCTCTCTTCCTGGCGTAATGTGGATGGGCTTACCGAAAATGTACATAGAGAGATGACTTCTGGAGGTAACCCTTAGATCTCCTCAGCATTAGTGGCTGTGGGCTGTATTGATCAGTGGCGTGAGGGCCAGACACGCAACATCACAAGCAAACACTTGGAAAGGTTTTAACTGGACCACAGATAACTAGGTTTCAAAATTCACATCCCAGGCAGAAGCTCTATTCAGTGAATTTATGATAATGAATAATTTCCAAGAACTACACATGCTAAACTCAACCGTGCTCTGTTGATGCTGCCATTCTGGAAAGCCATGGTTGGTGTGTCACTCCATCATCAGTAGGCTGCCATCACCATTGGCTGCCTTCATGGCATCGCTTTACCAAGCAATGTATTTTTTCTGCACATACCTTTTCTATTGCCTTCCAAGAGTCTGAAATTTTGCCAGAACTTTCAGCCAACTTAAAAACATGCCTTAAGATCGTTTAAGACTGTCTTTAACTTGCTCTCCTACTGTGTACTTTTCTACTGTGTACTTTTCTACTGTGTGCTTAGCCTTTTGCCTTTAAAAGGAGGTTGTAACCAACTTCACTCACTATACCTAGGATTCTCCATGCAATCTGATTTTACAATCTAAGCTAAAATGCATAGCTTTTACTCTTAAGTTATACTTTCCGTGCCCCTGAGCTAAGAGAGAGGGGGGGAGAGTTGTAATCATTTTCTGGAAACAACCAACAGGTTGAAAGTACCCTTAAGCAAAACAAACATCCACAATAAACACCAGAAGCCACATGTGGATATAGGCTGACATCTCTCTGCACCTTTGAGTGTGATTGTGGGCCAGTTGGGAGCAGGAAAGTAAGTTCTTCACTCGCAAGACTCTGTGAAAGATTCTCATATTGTGATTTTTGTGGTGTTCAATAAATACAGAGCAGAGCCCTTTGTTAGTGACAGACAGATCACACATGCATACACACACACATACCCAGAGAGAGAGAGAGAGAGAGAGAGAGAGAGAGAGAGAGAGAGAGAGAGAGAGAAACACACTCCACATACAGACACACACATATAGGCACACATACACCACATGCACACACACACAGAGACGCAAACACACCCCACATACAGACACAGACACATACATATAAACACACACATAGGCACACATATACCACATGCACGGACACACACATTGAGAGACACACAGATATATAAACACAGACACAGACAGACACACACACACACACACACACACACACACACACACACACACAGAGCAGAGGCAGACAACAGCAGCCATGCCACAAGCCACAAACTAAAGACAGATGGGAAGGCATGGTGGTAGAGGTTACTTTAATGCACTGCTGATTCGGTTGATGTTATTTCTATCCCAATTTCCAAAAAGGAAACTTGAATCCAGAAAACCTGGCACATTTGATGGAGTTACATGGACAGGGAGGGGGGGAGTTGGAGCAGGAGTCTGCACATCCTCTCACAGAGCCCCAGACAAGTCTCTCCTCCCACGGCACCACTACAGTTCTGTAATACACACATGACTCAAGTTCTTACTGCTAGCTGAGATCAGAAAGGAGAGCCCGAGTTAGCAGACAGTGTGGTGGCAGTCCTTGTTGTCAACTTGACCACATCTGGAATTCACTAAAATCCAGAAACGAAGGACACACCAGTGATGGGTTTTGATTAAATTTGAAATAGGTAGATCCACTTCTAATCATGATCTTTGAGAAAGGAAGACACACCTTTAATCTAGGCCACACCTTCTGCTGGAAGCCTATACAAGGACATAGAAGAAGGAAACCTCTCTCTTTGCCTACTTGCTCTCCTCTTGCTAGCAAGTCCACTCCTTCACTGGTATTAGAGCCGACTTCTTCTGGATTCCAGTGTCTACTGAAGACCAACTGAGACATCCTGCTTTTCGAACTGAGCAACTTCTGTATTCTTGGACTTTCCATTCATAGCCAGACATTGGTAAGTTAGCGGGACTGGAGCTTGTACATCATTGTAGTAACTCCTCGTGTGTGTGTGTGTGTGTGTGTGTGTGTGTGTGTGTGTGTGTGTGTGTGTGCTGTTACTCTAGAGAACCCTGACTAATAAAGATGGGAAAAGAAAACCAGAAAAAAATCAGAGAGCCAAGATCAGCCAGAGATAGGAGTAGGGGGGCAAAGCAACAGCAAGGAGAGGCCAGGCTGCTCAAAGGGGCCTTTGGAAGCAGAACCCCAACATCTGTACTCATCAGCTGTGAGATCAGCAGTCACAGGACCTGGAGACACTGCAAGCCTCAAGTCTGCTCATGCCAAGTGGCTCCCTGATCCATCGCCTGGCTTCTGTGCCCACAGACCGAGCTAGTTTTCACTTGTGCATGTAGAGCCAGCGCAGTTGCATTTTCCTAGCTGATTTCTCAGAATTTTTCCTTCTTGGCTTTTCTGCCACTTCAGCTGGAACTGACATTGTTAGAAGTGAGGGAAAATAACAAAACTTGTTTAAAAATTAGAGAAATGCTTTATGCACATAGCTTGGACTCACCTCCCCTGCCCAGTCCTCCCTGACATCCAGGCAGGCACACGGTGCATCCTCAGAGGCCCAGCGCGGAAGGCAGAACCTGCTGACACTCTCATCACACACACCAAAGCAGGGGCAGTACCCAAGCGTGCTCAGGCTATTCTGCCCGCCGCCTCTTCTCCAGCTGCAGGAGAGTGGCACAAATGAACTAGATCAGGCACGCGCTAGCAAGAGATACAACTTGAATGCAGGTTTCCAATTGTTTATTCCTGTCCACACACTTTCTGGTGGTGTTTCCATTTGTTCAAATCCAAGAAATAAAATAATCTGTCAACTTGGTGTGGAGAGATATGTCTTCCGCGAAGAGAATTGATTCACACGTTTTCCCATCCGGGGTCCCAAGGGAGCGAAGCATGGAGACTCTGCCTCAGTATGTTCTGCATGGTATATGAGTTGCCTTTGTGGGGAAAAGTGTTTTAAAATCACATTTGTATAAATGCCATTATAGGCTCAGCAGGTTTTCTATGCAGGATAAACAAAGTCTTAGCGGGCACATTAACATGTCTGTGTGCAGAAAAAAAATTACATGTGTAAAAGACTTTCTTTCCTCCCAGAGGGCCCATTACTAATGGGGTAAGCACAAACTACACAAGAATCTTCTTGGGAGCAGACACTTACAATAATTTTTAATCATAGCAACTCTTGCCTGTGCTCAAGAACATCTGCAAACCTCACCCATCAAGGGATGTTCAGGAGCAGGTGTTCGAATCCGTATAGGGCGAGGTCTGGACAAGGACTCACCCACATCTCGTCTCTGGGAAGCACACAGTCTGCTTCAGCTCAAACTAAGGCACCAGCCAAGGACAATACAGGCGGTAAACCTTAAACCCCTACCCAGATCTAGACAATGGACAGAACACTCTCCACAGTAGAGTGGAGAGTGGGATATTACTTTCTCACATACTCTGGTGCCTCACTTTTGACCATGTCCCCTGGAGGGGGAGACCTGGTGGCACTCAGAGGAAGGACAGCAGGTTACCAAGAAGAGACTTGATACCCTATGAACATATACAGGGGGAGGTAATCCCCCTCAGGAACAGTCATAGGGGAGGGGAATAAGGAGAAAATGGGAGGGAGGGAAGAATGGGAGGATACAAGGGATGGGATAACCATTGAAATGTAACAAGAATAAATTAATAAAGGAGAAAAAAAACAAAAACAACAAAAAAAGACTTTTTGATTTGCTTCTGTGACATGAGTCCCTGCTTTCATAAAGGGAAAAAAAATCAAATCAAATCCCAAAACAAACTTGTGAGTTGGTGCAGAGGGTAAAGTGTTTGCTACACACGCATGGGACCCGAGTTCAATACTTAGTAACCATGTTTAAAAAAAAAAAAGCAGCAGCCCCAGCTCCTGGGAGGCAGAGACAGGAGGATTCTTGGAGTTCTCTGTCCAGACAGCCTACCTGCATCCATGGGCCACCACCAACAGCCCTTTCTTATCACACTCTTCAGGTGGTTGTGGTGAACTTGTATTTTTGGAAGACTCTGGCCTTTGAGGTAATTTCCCCTTGTTACAATGTTGCAGTGTGGTTACGTAGCATTTGTCATTAGAGAGCATACTTTGGTTTGGTTTGCTGGGGGGATACTGAAGACCATACATGGAAAATAGTGTCATTCTATAGATTGTTTTTGACATTGCTATTCAGAAGCTACTAGAGCCTCGTGGTGTTAGCTCTGCTTCTCCTTCAGCGTCTTCTGGAAGCATTAGCCTCCTAAAGTCCCTCGAATAAGCCAGAGGACTTAGTAGCTTAAAGGCAACAGGCACTTATCCCAGTCCACAAACTCAAGAGCCTAGAAAAGCAAGTTTCAAAAAACATCCTCTAGATCCATGGAGACACGTGGGTTTCCTGGGTCTCTTTCTTCCAAGGTCAGTCATACTCTAGAAAGAGCAAATTTGGCCAAATATTTTCTAGTTATTTTATTATTGCTATGTGTTTTTGAGTGCAGGTAGACTGCCATGGCATTCATGGGAGGTCTGAGGATAGCACTCTCTCTCTCTCCCTCCCCCCCCCCCCTCTCTCTCTCTCTCCCTCTCTCTCATCCCACTATGGGTCCTGGGGATCAAACTCAGATCAACAGGATTACACTGTGAGCATATTTACTTACTGAGCATTGTCACCAACTCTAGGCCAAATTTTTAACTGGCTTCTTTTGCTAGTGATTGCAAGTCCTCAGTGGTTACCATGGAGACATTCTTTCTAACCTCTAAGCCATGACTTGGTACCAATTACTCCAGGGAATTTCTATGCCATGTAGGAATTTGGAGCTATTAGGTATTTGGGCCATCTAGGTGCCCACCAGTGTCCACAGTGGGGCTGATCATAGCAGAAGTTGGTCTAGGGAGTCCCAAGTGCAGGATATACCTTCTCCTGTGCCAGCCTCAGAGAACCTGCCCCTCCCCCACCCCAGCTCCTCGTCTTCAGTTTCTGCCCACTGCTCCGCAACCCTCTCTGGTATGGACAATACTAAACAAGGATTATAGCTTCCACTACAGAGTGCACAGCTTAACTTCTAAAATGTCTTCAAATAAGGCAAAAGGAGATCTTTTGTTACAACGTTTCATTACATTTGTTCCCGTACAAAACAGGAAGCCTTAAAGGAATCAGTTATGATAGAAACTGACTGGGAAGGCATTAGGTCACTGTGAGTAACAGTTTGAGATCTCAGTGGATTCGAGAGCTCCCGGCCGTGGGACTTCTGAATTGAATAAAGATTGGCTTAGTGAACACATCTTCTCACACTTCCTCTGTCTGCTAAGAGTCTGTTCACAGCACCATTTCCCTCTTTAGTTCACAAACTCGTTTGAACTGTCAACGTGCCTTTGCTGAAGGATTGGCATAGCGCCCATTAGACGATCTGAAATAGCCCCACTTAGCTGTCAGACTCCACCCTCCACGGGCTCTTCTTCATCTTCTGTGAAGGATCTTTCTCCTACCCTCTAGGTCTATGTGGAGACTCCTGCTCTGGCCACTGCACACATCAAGGACAAATCCCTCACTGGCTGAGGTGGCCTAGCTCCAGTAAATCATGTCTATAACGTCTTCTGAAATTCCCCATTTGGTTTCCCAAGCGCATGCAAAATCCTGGTCAGCCCAGTTGACAGAAATATAAATGTGTTATTCAAAGAAGCTCACACTGGGGGAACTCTTTCTTGTCTCTAGATTCTTGGGCTCTGGAAGTAGAGGTTACTCGTAGAGTCCCATCCCTGGCATATGCGGTGTCTTGGGTTTGATGCCAATAAACACAGAGAGGGGGGTGGGGGTGGGGGAAGGACGGAAGGAAGGAAGGAAGGAAGGAAGGAAGGAAGAAAACAAGTCCCTGAGCAGATATCCCAGCACCCGCTCATATGTCATCTGAAGGCTTCAGCATCTCAGAAGGCAGCTTTGGACAATTGATAGAAAATGCACGATACGCAAGAAAATATGCATGTAAATAAGTACACCTCAGTGAGTTGCTTTCTCCACCTTATGGAAGTATGCATCCTATACACTCCCCCCAAGGAAGTTTATAACTAAAATCAAATACTGTGTTCAGGGAAAACCAGCAGTTTGCTCCTGAGTCTCTCTCAGATGCTCTTTAGTGGCTATGAATAAAAGGAAAAGCCAAACTCGATACGAATAATTCAATCTGCTCTCATTAAAATGTTAACCAGCTCCTCAGTTTGGTGTAGAGAGGCCTGTGGGAGACTGACAGCTGCAAACAATACAGGGACAGTGAACTGCACACGTGTCCACCCAACCACTGTGCAGCCATCACTTGAAATATCATTCAGCGAGCAGATGAGACTCCTCGCCATAGTGAGCATGTCTCCCTCCTTGGGTACAGTACGCAGAAACTTGTAAGTCAAAGTGGGAAGATGAAAAATGGAATGATAGAAAGAAGAAAGTGTAAGAACGTAGCAGAGTCCTGGGTGGATTTTGTTAAACAGGGTACTAAGAGTATAAATAATTGATACGGTGATGCTGAAGCAAACCCTTGCTGGGAGGAAGAAAATGAGCCACAAATCCAGGCTGACACATTAAAGACTGTTGCCTAAAATGAAACCACACGAAGAGGGCTTCATTGTTCTCTGCAAACCCTGCAGTAGAAAATTTTCTCACCACAGACCATGAACAAGTTAGAAGCATCCATTCTTCCCCACCGACTTGATAGCAACCGGCTTCTTGAATCCGTGTCTATGCTATAGGTTGGAACAGCCTTGCGTTGTAACCAGGGACACAGGTTTTTCCAAGCACATCTGTAGTTTCTAGGGCCTCGTCTTCTCCCTGCATTCTCTAGGCTAATGGGAAAGGAGGAAAAAATAGGAGGAGATGGTCCGACTGAAAAGAAAACTATGACAGATGCTACAGTCATGGCAGAGCTTACCAAGAAAAGAAAATGAAAGCTCTAAAGACAAAATATGAAACAGAATGATTAAATTCACCCAGAAAATACAAAGTGAAAAATGATATTATCAGAAATTATCCAATAACAAACTTGAAAATCTGTATGATAATAAAATGTCCTAGAAACATGCAAAATGCCAAACCGGTATTAGAATCCAATAGCATAGTAATGAAAATAAAGTATAATACAAGCCTGGAAAAAATATATTCTAAATGTTCAATAATGGCTCACTATTAGTAAGTATTTGCCTGCTAATTTATAATTGTGATACTTTAAAAGAAAAATGGTATCTGAATTTATATAAAGCATAATTATAACTAGGCACTACTATTTATCAAATTTAAAAAATTTCCAACAAGAATGACAGGTGAAATTATACATGTATTCCCTTAATGATTTGGCAAAATTCCCACAGTCACATGTACTACTAACCATAGTCCCTTAGTGGGGAGAAAAATAAAGAATAGCAGCTGGAAAGATGGCCTCCCACTTGGGGTCTCTATTGCTGTCACCAAAAATACCTTGAGAAATAAACTTTATTTCAGCTTAAAGTTACACATCACAGTCTCTCACCAAAGGAAGTCAGGACAGGAACTCAGCAGAGCAGGAACCAGGAGGCAGGAGTGATGTACACAGAGGCCATGGAGGAGTGCTGCTTACTGGCTTCTCCTCATGGCTTGCTCAGCCTGCTTTCTTATAGGACCCAGGACCACATGCCCAGGGGCAGCCCCACCCCCACAGTAAGCTGGGCTATTCCACATTAGCCATCAGCCAGGAAAATGCCCTACACACCTGTCTACAGACCAATCCACAGAGTCATGTTCTCAATTAAGATTTCTTCTTCCCAAATGACTCCAGTTGAGTCAAGTTGACATAAAAAAATTATCCAGATAGCCAGAAAAGTAAGATACACAACTATTACTATTTCATGAAGCCACAGAATCTACACTGAGAAACGAACATAATCAACAATCTATTTGACATATTAAAAAAAAAAAACAGTATGTCCAGTGTTTACAAAGGTTTCAGGAGACAGATCTAAACAATCGTGTAATTTATAGAATTCATAGTCTCACCAACAAAAATGAAGTATAAAGACATCATCACAGATAACAGACCTACGTGTGGTCTTGAATGTACTTCACTCAGCTACGACCACCGTGAGTTAGGCATGCAAGCACAGGCAAAGAGTCCTATGGGAGAGAGGAGGCGGTATCAGGTACAGAAACTCAACACCTCGCAGTGCTCAGGCAAATCATGGAGAAAGCCTGGGCGAGGAGATTGTTGGCAAATGTAGACTGTGAACGACAAAGCAAAAACAAATGTCTGCCTCACATCACACAAAGACTAAGGACTGACCTAAACACACTCAGAAAAATCCCAGGCTTGGTGAAAATAGAGAGAGTGGACCTATTCTGCATTTGGGGAGGGCTGCTCCCAGCTTTGTTATTGTCAACCTGCCTTTTCCTCTGTGCTGGGGTAGCGTCCGCTCACATCACCTAGCCATGCTTAAAGAATTCCTGTCTCATTGTCTTTGAGGTGGAGAAAGCAGGCACACAGACTAGAAGGACATCATTGCCTTGTGTCTCGGTGGCTCAAGCATCAAAGCGTCAAGGGCTGGAGCAGTGAAGCCTCAGGGGGAGGCATAGAAGTTAAGTAAGGATTCACTGGTGCTAGATGCAAGGCTCATGGTATGGTGCGTTGGAACGCAGGAACCAGAATGCCCTAGTTAGGGTGACAGTTGTTGTAATAAAACACCATGACCAAAACAACTCTGGGAAGAAACGTTTTATTCAGCGTATGCTCCCACATCACAGTCCATCATCCTGTGAGTCAGGGCAGGAACTCACACAGGGCAGGAACCTGGAGGCCGGAGCTGATGCAGAGTCCATGAAGGGGTAATGCTTACGGCCTTGCTCCTCATGACTTGCTCAGCCTGCTTTCTTATAGAACCCAGCACCACCAGTGCAGGGATGACACCACCCACAGTGGACTGGGCCCTGCCCCAGCAATCACTAATTAAGAAAATGCCCTACAGGCTTGCCTATAGCTGGATCTTATGGTGATATTTTCCCACTGAGGGTTCTTCCTCTTTGACGATTCTAGCTTATGTCAAGCTAACACAAAACCAGCCAGTACACTGTGTGTACGCTGAAATGGGACACAGGAACTTCTTATGTATGTAAGCTGTAATTACCTGCGATCCTTTATACTCTAAGAGCTATGTATGGTTCTGAGTCTCCCTGTGGAGAATCTTCTATCTTTGTGGCTATAAAGACTCCATCAGAACTTGAAGGAACTAATAAATACCACGCCTTCTCATAGTCATAAATCATTACTATGACAACAGTGTCATCACCATGATGGACATGAATGACGTGACTACATTCAACTTGCTTCTCCCTCATGGCTTCCAAGTTAGGTGGACCACGCTCATCCCCACCACTGCTGGTCCAGACAGTTCTTGCTCAGCCAGAATGAAGTCTATGATCTGAGAGCTCAGCCGGAGGACATTTTCTCAGCAGGAAGGTCAAGTGGATGCGTAGATGACATCCTCTCTGTTTGGCTCCAGGCTTACTCAGCGAAGGACCCACTCCTCTGGTCTGGGTGGCTTAATACGACCCGCATGTGCTTTCTACTGGTTCTCACAGACTAACATGGCCCGCATGTGCTTTCTACTGCTTCTCACAGAGTCATAAACGTCCTAGTTCCCGTGCCATGTAGCTCTTCACCTCAGACATGCACGGATCCTGAGGGAATGAGGCCCCTCCATCACCCACCGCCCAACCTGCAGCTGCTCAGTGCAGAGAACGAGGGTGCCATCTGCCAGCTGCACAGTGCCTCGGTGAGGGAGCAGAACATCTTCTTTCCATGGATTTCTGCTTCTTTGGAAGCAAATTTTCATCAGCTTGTAATTTTAGTGATCATGGATACAATTTGGAAATAATTTATTTTTTTTCCTCGGAGTTCTAAAATTTCAAGATGGGTAGCAGGGTGAGATGCTAGAACACACAGAGACTCATGCTCACACACATGAATGCACTCACACACACACACACACACTCACACATACACACATACATAAACTCCCACACACTCCCACACAGACACACACTCACACAGACACAGACACACACTCACACACATACCCTTACACACTCTCACACAGATACACACTCACACATATACGCTCACACAATATACTCACACACACTCTGACACACACACTCACACAGACACACACACTCACACACACACTCTGATAATTGTCTTGTGTCACCACACCATCATCAAGGTACAGATGCTTGTTGTGGCCAAACAGTCTGGCACAAGGGTAGCAGCTACTGAGAGCTACCTAGGCTTTCAGAAGGCTATGTCCAGACTACGGCCATCCATTTCTTCAGAATTTGCCGCAGGGAATGGTTCAGGATTAATGCTGAGTATAAAGGCTTTTATAGCTGTAATCCATATTTCATTCCTGGCCGTAAAACAATAATTTGAGAGACACACAAAAATACACTGTTCACACTTTGCATTCACTTCCAATACATAGGAAACGTTTTACATGAAACTGCAGGCCATTATGGAAATCATAATTTGCGTTTGGTGCCAGAAAAAAATGTTTTCTCAACTTCATTGCAGCTTGTGCCCAGACAGAAACCCTGAGACTCCCTTTGCATTATAGATATTCATTATGATAGATTAACAAATACAGTATGAAAAAAGTGCCGTTGAAGACAGCATGCAGCATTTTAAATGAAGACGCCAAAACATGTCAACTTTCCTGGCAGGGATGGCAGAACTGAAATTGCCCCTTATTTATATGAGGCAATGATAGACGGTGAGATGCAGATTATTGTGCGCTCAGAACGATCCTGTCTGTGTACGTCCTTTGCTAATTTATGCATTCTGCAGTTCCCAGTGCAGCAAATGTTTTATTTTTCTCCTGAACTTTCCAGAAAATAAGTCTTTGCATCCTGAAATTAAATTGCATTTAAGCAAATCCTGCACCTGCTTAGATCTCCCAGCACTCTCGTGTCTTACGTTTATGCTCATCTGCACAGAGCTGCTGTCTACTCTAAAATTCAGACCTAATAAGACATAAGGCGCCAACGGTGCAAAGACAGCAGCATCATTTGTCTCACTGTAAGAGCAGTGGTTAAAATGTGTCAGCAGATGGAAATATAGGAGGTTCAATGGCTTAGAGGTGAGAAATAAGACAGTTGCCTACCCTGCTGATTACAGAAAAAGAAAGGCAGTTCCGTCTATGTCTTAGCTTTCCTGTGTCCAAGTAAAAAGAATTCAGATACCAGATTGGTATCAACAGAAAAAAAGCAAGTGAATTGAACTTTTAAAAGTATCCATTGGAGATATCTTCAAATAAAGTCTTTCAAGGATGGATTGCCTACCTTTCTTCCCTTCCTCATAAACGATATTGTAAGAAATTTTATATACACATATATGTATAAAATACAATATACATATATAATATATATGCCATATAACAGAAAGTTGCCATGCCACGCTTCTCTGTTTTGAAATAAGAAGGGAAAACACAAACAAATCAAAGGGGATCATATTGACTTGGTAGTCTACAGATTAATATATAGATAGCATTTTTGTCTTTTTGTATCAAAACAGAAATATTTGGTTTGTTTGACTGTTGTGAAAATGTCCAAGTGAGACCTGAGTGTTTGTGTGTTCTTCTTACATCCCTGTGAGCAAAGGCAGTAGGTGAGCATATTCTGTATGGAGCAGCCTGACTGGGTGTACTGGCCAGTTTATATCAATTTAAAACAAACTAGAGTCATATGGGAGATCCAGAAGATTGGACTGCAGGGAGGCAAGCCTGTAGTGTACTTTTTAAATCAGTAATTGGTGTGGCTGGGTCCCAGCCCACTGTGGGTGGTACCACACTAGATTAGAGATCCTGGGTTCTATAAGCAGACACGTGAGAAAGCCACGTGGATCAAGCCAGTAAGTTGAGTCACCCATGGTCTCTGCATCAGCTTCTACCTCCAGCTTCCTGCCCAGTTGTTTGAGTCCCTTACCTTGCTTTCCCTCAATGTGCTATGATTGCAGATTCATAGCCAAATATTTTCTCCTCAAGCTGCTTTTGGTCATGGTGTTTCATCAAAGGAATAACAGCTCTAACTAACACAGTGGGCAAGCTATTTACCCCTCGTGAGAAGACCAAGGACTGTGATAGGGGAAATTAATTAGGCAAGAATTCAGTGTTAAACCAAGAGGCCAGGGGCCTGGGGAGACCAGGAAATAGATCTCTTGCTTCCCGGTTGAAGTGTGACCTTGAGTTTGTCTTTCACATGAGGTGTACTTCCCCCTGGGTACACACACACACACACACACACACACACACACACATATACCATCATGCTCATCTTGCTCACACTGTCAGCTCATATCATAAAAACTCCAAGCAAACCTGTGCAAAGAGAACCAAGTTCCTTCTGTTTGTTGGATTTGAATTCTCAGTTTACCCCTAATAAAGATAAGTGTCTGCTTCCACCAGCACAGGACACTTGGCAGAGAATGCCTAAGGAGGGGTCACGAGCTCTGCTGCCAAATGTCTAGATGGCATAGCCCTCCACTGAAGCAAGTGGGGCTCAGGTAGGCACAGCCAAGCTCCTGACCTTCAGAGCCGATGCGAGAGTTGGAGGAAGATGGTAGGGTTCCTATAGCAGGAGAGGTTTCTGAGATTCTAAACTTCAGGCTGTGGAGGTTGGATGGAGAGGTCGGGAACTCTGAAATGCTCTGATCTTAATCAGATTACAATGTTGGGTGCACTGGGAAAGGGAGTGATGAGTAACTTGCCGTGAGCAGGAGAATATGGCTTGAGCCTTTGGCTGCGTTCAAGTGGGCATCATCAGAGCACAGACGTTAATACCAAAAGCGATCTGGTCTGGAAGATGGTGTTGAGATGAAGTCAACTTCAGACCAGATGTGAGTGCTCCTGAGCAGATAAAACCAGAGAAACCACCCGCCAGAGAAACCTGACCTAGCTTCTACACTTGTCAACCAGTTCCTCCTTCCAAAATGGCACGGATACCCACGTGTGGTGGTTTCAATAAGAATGCCTCCATAGGCTCATGTACTTGAATTCTTAGTCTCCAGGGACTAACAGTCTTTGGTAGAATGTATGGTAGATGGTCTGATGTATTTTGATGCTAATTACTGCTTGCTGTCTGTGTGACCCACCTTTTGTTTAATAAAAAGCCATCCCACCTGGCCAAGGCAAAGGAGATAGGTAGCTCTTAGAGAGAGGGGAATTCTGGGTAGAAGAAAAAAAGAAAGACCATCAAGAGGATATTGGGATTATGGATGGGAGGTAGCTTGATAGAAGTTATTGGAAGCAGATGGCATGGGACTGAGGCAGGGATCCCATGCCTGCCCCACTATGGAAGGTAATTTAGAGGATTGAGATCTGCCCTGGCCCAGGTTAACTAAGGCTACCTTAAAATATAACAAGTGTCAGTGTCTTAATTGATTGCTAGCCCAGCCTACTGATAATACATGTAATTTAAAAACAGTAAGTGGTGCCCAATGTGGTAGGCAGGTATCCACGCTCTTAAAATTCATATTTTATCATAGTCTAAAAGGGGGAAATAGTTCCCAGAGAGTGTCCATGGGCCAGAGCAAAAATGGCTACATACACATGGCCAGTTGGAGAGGCGCACCTAAGAGACTGACAGTCTTCTAAACTAGCCTTTAAAAATGGAATTAACTGCCTAAAATAATAATAAAATAAAAACTGCTATGGTCCTTTTCCAAGGCGCCATGGCAGAAGGCTCCTGGATCTTTCTTGGCTTTGTTTTGGTTTTTATGAATTTGTTTACAGTGTGCTTAGTCAGATTCACACTTCTCCTTACCCTCTCTAAAAAAGTTCAGGGAGAAAGGCAGAGAGTGGAGAAATGTGAAACTAAGTTGCTAACAACTAGAAAGGGAAAGGGAACTGAACTCTTCTCCATAAAATTGATAGCAGCTGGAATTCTAAGCTCCTTAGCTGCAAGGTGTTTGTCAGGGCTTTCTGGAAAAGGTCCGCCAAAGAGAAACAGCAAAAACTCAATTCCAAGGAATGGTGGACAGGATTTTACTAACTGACGCCTAAACTGGCACAAATGATCCAAGGCTTAGACTTTTCTGGTTTCCTTACTTGATTTTTTTCCCCTAAGATTTCTAAAAATTTTGAATAAATTGATATGAAATGGTTAAAGAGGGCAGGATTAGGAAATGCAGCCTTGTTGAAGGAAGTGTGTCACTGGGAACAGGCTTTGAGGCATCCAAAGCCCCTGCCCTGCCAAGTCTCTGACTGTTTCCTACAGATCAGGGTGTAGCTCTTGGCTGCACTCCAGCACCATGTCTGCCTGCATGCTGCCTGCCCTGCTCTCCACCACGATGATGACGGAAGGACTAAGCCTCTGAAAAAGTAAGCAACCCACCAATGAGATGAGTTAAAAGAGTTGCCGTGGTCATGGTATTTCTTATAGCCATAGGATAATGACTAAGACACTATTCTTACCCAATCCGCTACTGTCTGGAAAAAAAACTGCTGTGACAGACAACAGTCCCAAACACTGAACTAGCTCAACTGGCCTGTAAAGCCTCGGCTTCGCATCTCTCCTTCCCGCTTTGTTTTGGGGGATCTCCTGGTGGTCCAACAGTCCCCTTGCTGACCCAATAAACTTTAAAATTTTTTCAACATGATAAAATTATATTTCTTATAATGACTAGTGGCATCTTTAACGCGGGTTAAAGGATTCTAGTGGCCGAGAATGAATTTCCCGGTCTGGACCAGCACAGGATGTGGACTGTAGTTGGAAGCATTTCCACCTTGACCATGGATTGAGCCAGAATCTGCATTATCTATGCCTACTGAAAAAGGGGGTTCTTAGGATGTCACATGACCTCTTTGGACATGACTTGATCATTTGTAAGAGAAAGAGGAGACAGTGTTTCTCTGTGTAGCCTTGGCTGTCCTAGATTCACTTTGTAGACCAGGCTGGCCTCACAGATGTGTACCACTGAACCCAGCTTGTTTTTTGTTTTGGGGTTTTATTATTATTATTATTATTCTGTTTTCTGGTTTGTTTGCTTGCTTTTATAGTAGTTTGAGCTTCACCTAAATATTTTGAAAATGATACACAATTTTCATATCTTCCTCCTGGATCCACACATGTGGTGGCCTCTGCCATTGTCAGCATCCTGTGTTACAACTGATGACCTTGGCTGAAGCATCATTTTGGCCTAAAGTCCAAAGCTGAGATGAGGGCATGTGCATCCTGTGGGCTTGGACAAACATGTCACCACAGGTGTTCATACTGTGCACTGTGCGGAGATGCACTTGTCACTTAGCTCCCGTGTTCTGTCTGCTCGCGGCTCCTCTCTCCCTCCAGCTTCAGCAATTAGTCTCTTTATTAACTCTTTGATGTTGCCTTTCCAAGAAGGTAGTATTGTTAGATTCATTGCACAGATCTTTTTGGTTGGCTCCATATAACTTTCTTAAATGTTTTTTTTCACTATTTATAGCTATTTACTTTTAATCATTGAATATAGTCTATTGTCTAGATAGACCAAAGTTTAGTTACGAACTTAACTACTGAAAGACAGTCTGCTTGCTTCTTCTAACTTTCATGATTATAAATAAATATGCTGTTACTAACAATCATAAGGAGATCTCTGTGTGGACATGAGTTTGTTGTCTTGTTTAGGTAAGGAAATGAGTATGATTAAAGGGTTGCGTGGTAAGTGGGCATTCCGTTTTTGTAAGAAACTGTCAAAGTGTCTTCCATAGTTACCATGCCGTCTTTTGTTTTTGGCAAGGACAAGTATTCCTGTGGTTCCACACGCTCACCAGTATTCAATGCTGCCAGCAGGGGGCCTCAGCCATTCTAGTGGGAGGACGATGACAGCTCAGGACCTTCGTTTTCACCTTCCTAATGACCCACAACGCTGGACACCTTTTCATGTCTGTTTTTGTCTTCGATGAGAATCAACTAGGTTGTTTCCTTGATTATTGATGAGTCTTAACGGCTCTTTGTATATGGTGGATAGCAGTCCTATATCGCATGCACATTTTGCAGGCATGCTCCCTGGATCTGCCTTCATGCCCTTGGTACTATTCCATAAACCCCTCAGTCAAAGTAATCATGGCCCACAGAAACTTTTAAATACAGCATTTCCCCCCGCTTCGTGTAGCTTTGACCACTGGAGACTCCAACCGCTGCATTCACTGTTAGAAGCTCCTGTCTCTCTTTTCAGAGACACTAATGGTCATGTCCTCAAAACCATTTATGTCCTAATAATCCCTGAAAGTTCCCAGCAAATATCCAGGCCACATTTGTCTAACAGAGGACCCAATGTGTCTATAGGAACATTTCCATTAGGCTACATCATCCCAAGAGAAATAGGAGTGTTTCATTACCACACAGACCCTCTGCGGCTACACCTGTCCACTAAATGACAGCGCTGATCACATAGGAATTAATTACTCAACAGATTGAATTAAATAAGCAAGCTGCAGGTAATGCCATTACAATAGTTACTTAGCTTTTAATGGATGCTCTTGTAAGTACTGATGTGGAATTTCCTCCACCTAGCTGGAATCAGCCCCAAACTATACAGTGCTCCTTCTTTTCCCGATGGGCACCTGAGTGAGTATTGATTTGTAATCCATGGCCTCAATGCGGGACTAAGTTGCATGGCAGAAAAGAGCCTGGTTTGCCACTTGTTATCTAGACTGTGCCATGTGTGGCCACCATGCTGGTGTTAGACACCCGTATCACCTGCAGAATCTAAGGGGGACCATGGGAGCCAAGTCCACAGGAGACCATGACAGGATACATAAGACCTTGAAAAACAGAGTCAGCAAAGTTGATAGAAAACAAAGATGGAATAGAAGGATGAAATGTAAAAAGAAGAAGAGGAAGAAGAAGAAGAAGAAGAAGAAGAAGAAGAAGAAGAAGAAGAAGAAGGTGGTGGTGCCCTAGCAACCATTGCTTCCTGGGACACAAAACAGCTGTGGTCAGACTCCAGGTGCAAGGTACTGGAGGTCACATTAAAGACCTCACTTCACTCCACTATGGTCAACCTCCATCCCTTATTTCTAGAATTTATCGTCTGATGGTGTATATCAACATGCCTCCAAAGTGCCGGTCCTTTCAGAGACACAGTCCCTGGACCCAGACCCACCATCCCTGAAGCATCCTCAAGAGAGGGGGCCTTTAAGCTACTTTATGAATGAATTAACAAGACCAAGGACGCCAGCGCCATTCAGGAGTTCATTAATCCCATTGGTGGGATCCTAGCTTCATAACCCATTCCTTTGCCGAGGTTCTGGCAGGGGACACAGCTCAGTATCTGAGCACGTGCCTAGCACCCACAAAGCTCAAGGTCCAGTCTCCACAACCTGGAAGAATAAAATGATACGAACTGCCCTGTACACTTCACAGAAAGATTTCACGGTTGCAAAGTCAGAATGCCACAACTGAGGAGGCTTCTCCCTGCCCACGTATACTTTAGAGAGATCATGCTTCTATATCCGCTTTAGCTTTAGGATAAACAAGCCTTACTTCGCCACCCAGGACAGCTCAGTGTCAACTGTGAACAAAGAAACCCATCCACAGAACTGCTTTCAGCCCCCACTGTCTTCACGTGAGTGTTTGCTCTCTGCCAGGGAAGCTGCCACAGGGCTGGCTTCTCTGAGCTTCTCTCTCCCAGCTGCCCCATAAATCCATTGTTAGGAGTGTTGCCGTGGCAACCGAGGGCAGCAGAAGGCAAAGAATCTGACAGTCACCCACACAGTGCTGGCTGGATCTGGGGGCTAATTAAAAGGTTCCGTGCTCAGGGTCACTTTGTAAAGGAGAACTGTCTCTCAGAAACCCTTGGCCACAAATTCCTCCACCCAGAAGCCGCAGACTGCCCGACCACCCACAGGTGGTGCTGGTTGTTCTCAAAGTCTGCTCTGTTCTCTGGGGGAAAGGCACGCACAAGGCCATGGGAGCCCCTTGGCTGAGCCATCTTATTATACGCAGTCTATTTCCTGCCAGTAGGTACATAAAGCAAAGAAGTGGATTGATTACAAGCAAGGTGGTTTCCTTTGGTTCTGTTCTAGTGTGACATCACTGGATATTGAGTTGGTTCTAGAAGGTTTTCCTTTTTGTTTTGTTTTGTTTCCTTGTTTTGTTTGTTTATTTGTTTGTTTTTTGAGACTGCGTTTCTCTGTGTAGCCTTGCTGTCCTAGTCCTTGACCAGGCTGGCCTTGAACTCACAAAGATCCACCTGCCTCTGGCATAAACGGCATGTGCTACTACCACCAGCTGTTTCTCGTGTCCTTTAAGGCCATTTCTCAGGGTCTAAGAGTGGTGGTCAGGAATAGCATCATGTCTAACAAGCTGTTAGGGTTTTCCTTGAGCCCTCATTGGTTGTTTAATGCCCAGAGAGAGTTGTGACTGAGTTTCATGGGACAGATACGCTCTAAGCAGCTCCAGAATTTGTCTAAGAGCCTGCCGTTAGCACCTACGTCAGCAACTCAGCCTCCTATGGTCAGCTTACCTTTCTTCTTCCCTCAGACCCATGTTGTGGCCCTTGCTCCACTCAGCCTTATACCAACAGCTTCACTGAAAGCACTGGAAAGCCTAGAGCCTAACTGAAGCCAGACGGTCAGAACGCTCTGGAAACTATGCAGGAGGCAGGAACATAAAGCTGCCTCAAAGAGAGCAGATCTTTCTCCAGGAAAAATTGATCCCACACTTAGGAAAGAGCCCAGCTCCGTCCCCCACCCCCGCCCCCCAGAATGCAGGCCAGAACTTCCCACCAGCGATCTGAGATAACCAAGTCCTGCACCATCTCAGCTGAGTCAGCATCCTGGTGGTTAGTTACCAAGACAACTGAAATTTGAACAAAATAGGATCACTGAACTAAACTCTTAAACTCCCATGAATGTGAGGCTTCCAGGAGTGAATATGAACTCAGGGCTGCTGAGACCCCGCAAGTGTCCCCCACTTGCTGCGCTCACCCTGTGAGGAACGTGCACAGACCTCTGGCCAGCACCTCATTTTCTGCAGTGACCTGTCTCCTGCCCAGAGCGAGTCCCATCTGCTGCTCCACCCATTCAGAGGTTTCTAAGCCTGCAAGTGGGCACAGTCCTTCCTGACTTCTCCTCAGCTTCTCACAGCACCACCCTGAGCAGCAGGATGCAGGATCCATACCGACACTACATTCCAAGTGCAGCAAAGGTCATAACCTAACCATATAGCCTACAAAGTGAGATACCTCCATAAACAAGGCTGGGAAGCGTCTCCTGTGATACCTGACATAGGCACCCCCATGGAGTGGGTCATGGCTGGGAAGCGTCTCCTGTGATACCTGACATAGGCACCCCCATGGAGTGGGTCATGGCTGCTCTGGGCACAAGGCGCCTGTTTTGTAGTGGACAGGACCTTCCAGGAACTGATCAGATTATTCGCTGGGGCCTCCAGCAGTTACAGTTTTTATTTCCTTAGCTGCTACCCTGTTGGGCTCGTCTATCTTCCTGCTTGCTTTATTGGCATCTATTTTTATTTACAACTGGGAATGTAATAAACAAGCATTTCAAAATTAATGTAAATCTTTGTTAAAGTTGGTCCTTTGTTATGAACAGTCTTGGAAATGAAAGTGAAACTGAGATGCTGAAGACAGAATTGTTAGAACTGATGTAGACTTAGGAACGGTCTGTACATACACCAGCACTTTGGGCTTTTGGGGTGAATTTAGACCATCCCACAAGCCAGTTCTCAGATCCTGCCTATATATATATTCACAAAGATGTGACTTCCTGAGGTTTTCTTGGCATAGCAAATGAATATATTAAGATCTGTACTCCTGTGTGTTTCTCAGAAGAAGCCAGCAGCCGGATACTTCTGCTGTTGAATTAATCCAGAAAGCAAAGGAGCACAGTGTAAGCCATAGCGCTGCAGGAGGTCCTTAAACGCCCACCATACCCAGATACATCTATTCCCTGTTATTCTGAGACCCTTTGAAAACTTTGCCAAATCATATTGAACTGAGTTTGAGGCATACAGAAGATTTCCAGAAAGCTTTTCTGGGTACCAAAATGAAGATGTGTAACGAATGAGGAGAGACGTGGTTCTGAAATGACTTTGGATAGCGCCGTGTTGATGATCTGCAGGGAAATGTCTTCTCAGAAGCCTTAGTGCACGGGGTGTTCAATCAGAGAAGCAGTGTCAAAACAGGGAACATTTGAATTAAAGGCACCATTTGTCATACGTCAACAGGCAGCAAGATTACAGGAATAACGGACTTCCAAAAATATAAAGCAGAAAATGAAGGCCAACTCTGACTGGTGTCACCCGGCCCCTTGATGACACAAATGTAGCAAGACTGAATTTCAAGGGGTCTGTTGCTGTCCAGAGAAATAGAAAATGATTCGATCCAATGGGGGGGAGGGGTGGGGGGGGCAAGAGAAAGATGATGAGCAGAGCCAGGCGAGATTTACACAGAAACCGAAAGGCTTAAGCTTATTCTCCTTGGTAATTAAGAAACAATCACAGTGACTTGGAAATAAAGTTCAGTTCAAAGAAAGGCCCCACGTTGTGCTGATGGACACATCAGAAGCTCAGCCTCGAGGCTGCACAAGGCCCTGGACGCCTGTGCTTCAAAGAGAGAGCTCCCCTGGTCCACTGCAGGGGCAGTGCCCTTGTGCTCCGGGATGACTCCACAGCAATCCCACACAGAGGGGCACCAGAGACCGCCCATCCATGAGCATTGCCACTAAAGACACTTAAACTCACGGGCCCCTGCTACCAGCCTACCAACAAGCCCCCAGTACCTGTGCATACCTGAGCAGGGAGCCAGGAATAGTGGCCAGGCTATGTCGCTGCCTCTGTCCCTCCTGGGATGCTTCTGTAGAAGCAGGTGTAGAAACAGCCTTCCACTGCCAGTCCCTGAGGCTACACTGGCTCCTGTTGGCTGTAAACCATTGCAATCTAACTACACATCTGTGTGGCATAGAACCGGCTTGGCCAGGCTTTCCTGAAGGATGGGCAAGCACGGCCAGCCTTTAATGGCTGTTGCAAACAGAATGACACCCAGTAATCCAACCAATTAAAACTCGGTCCACTGCTGATGGGAGGTAATGAATGGCAGCTGAGAACAGCTACTTCTGCTGTGTTCCAGTATTGTAAAAATGAAGACATTGTTAAGTTTGCACTGAATGCAGATCATAGTTTCCCAGGTGCCTCAGCCCAGTGCTCTCCATCCGGGAAAGAAGAGCAACAGCAGAAGAGGAAGAACTTAGGAAGCGCCCGGTTGAGTACTGAGAGACTCATTCCGCCCGGTTGAGTACTGAGGGCCTTGGGGGTGAAATATTTGCATCTCTGGGTTAACAGACCATTGGCAGGACTGTGTGAACAGGTGAGTTGGGGGCGTGGAGCGTCAGGAGGACGCAAGAACATAGACTTGCAATGACAGCAAAAGGACAGTATTTAGCAAAAGCGGCAGTGTCGCTCACTGACGACATCACAAGAAATCCATTTGGACTGAGGCTCCATTAGGCCCAGAACATTCCATAGATCAAAGAGTTCCTTTGACAGTCACCTGTGGTCACTGAGCAGGCAAAGTCAAAGGCCAAAGTTTCAAGACCTCTTGAGCCCTCTCAGGTCGTCGGCTCTGTGCCACCCTCACCTCAGCCTTGGCAGGAGGGAGGTGTGGGTTTCACTCTTGTTTCTGAATCATGTAACTAGAACGTAAGTTGAGGAAGGGCAGCCACTTCTTCATCTCTACTCCAAGATGGGATTTCAAAGCAACAGATGTATACACCGATGTGTAAAAACCCCCAGCTCCTTCTGATGTCGCTGCCCTGGTCCAGGGCTCCCCAGGGACTAAACCCCTCAGGGACAGCCGAAGAGCCAGGATTTTATTCCCTCTCCATGGTGTTCCCATGTGGATGTCTACCCGGTTTCTGGAACATGACACATATTACACCCAGAATTCCCCATCATGACCTTCAATACTGTAGTCTTTGTGGTTCAAATAAAACATCTATGGACTATATTTGTTTCTATTTCTTTCACCTCCTGCCTAAAATCATTAAATTAGGTTCTACTAGCTCCACTCAAAACACACTTCAAAGAGTCCAAAGAGGTCTTACCAGAATCCGGATAGTGCCTTATACAACGTCCGTTTCCTCTGGCACTCTTTCTCCATCCCACCCATCCCCCAGCAGTCAGAGGGAGTCTCGGGAAGCACAGACCAGACCATGTCATTCTCCACCTGGTTCTCATTCACACAAATTCCCTACTAAGTGGCACTACTGGTAAAAATACAATGATGAGAGAGAAGGCGGACATTCTCCTTGGCGACTGTTTGCATGCCACACCTGTCCTTGAGGGTGCTTCTGGCAGCAAACATACTGACAGAGATGGAACTACATGTCTTCTCTCAAACATCAACACAAACTCCAACATCACCTGCCAGGCAGGAAACTCGCTTCCGGGCACCCATCCCTCTTTCCCAGCATACACATGGTCCCCAAATGTCCCTTTCCTCAGACTTGGCACTGCTATGCCGCAGCTGCAAAACCATCCTGGTATGACCCTCCAATCTGCATCTCCTCTAAGAATACCGATGCTGCACCAACACTGGCCTGTGTCACCTCTTTCATCAGAGCATACCAACCTACCCTTCCACTTGGACCCTGCTACCCACCTGGCGGCTCCCCTTCCAGGATACTGTTGCCTCATAGCTGTAATTTCCAAAGTATGACACCTCAACAGGAAGGTCCTTCCTTTTCCCAAGAGCCCTCGTGCTACATTACTCGCTCTCAGTGTGCTGTTTTCTGTTTCATCAAAGAACTTAGTTAAAACCCCTTCCGTGTAAGTAAAGCTGATATACTGGAATCCCTCAGCACAGTCACAGCACACAGGTGGGAAAGCACTCACTGACTTTACCATTATTGCCAGAAGCCCTCGCAGTGTCTGCTTCAATGTCCAGTTTTAATACCTCCTTATTGGGAACAAGTTTTCATGTAGAGCCAAGCAGTCTGACCCAAGAACTCTTTCTGAACATGGATGGCTGGGGGCGGGGGTGTCAGCAGAATGGAATGTGGTGCCAGTGACTCTTTGTGAGGAGAAAAATTGTCTTTGATACTCATGTCACCTGATCATGTCTCTGGGTGTTTACAGATAGCCAGAGTCAGTTAAAGTAATGAGTAAGAGCTATTTACGTTTGTGTAGAGCTTTGGAGTACTTAGGGCATTTTATATCCAATATTACAGGCTGCAAAGATGTCTGAGAAAACATGCAGCCATTGCTCAGGGTTGATGGAGCCCTCTTCTCTCTCTATTTATAATTTTGATTGAACAAGCAGCAGGGGTGGCCTGAGTAACATCCTGAGCTGACGCAGAGTCAACATAATCAGTAAAGCAGAGAGCGAAACAAGAGTTCAGTGGTCTAGCTGAAAGAGGAGCTGGTCAGCATAGCACACTGTCCTTCCTTGAAGCATCCTCTGCCGTAAGTGTGCTTCCATTCTGCACCATCTAAATGCCACTTCTCCATCGCCACATGCCTTACACAGTCACTCCACATTGAATGCTTCCTCTGTGCTTTTAAAACATTGCGTGTGCATGTGTGTGTGTGCGTGTGCACCTGTGTGCACAGGTATCCATCTGTGCATGTCTGTGTGTGTGTGTGTGTGTGTGTGTGTGTGCACCTGTGTGTACAGGTATCCATGTGTGCATGTCTGTGTGTGTGTATGCGTGTGCACCTGTGTGCACAGGTATCCATGTGTGCATATCTGTGTGTGTATGTGTGTGTGTGCGTGTGCACCTGTGTGCACAGGTATCCATGTGTGTATGTCTGTGTGTGTATGCGTGCATGCACACATGACATGTGTGTGGAGGTAAGAGGACAACTTGCAGGAGCCTGTTTTCTTCTTGCGCTGTGTATGTTCCAGGGATGGACCTCCATCCAATCAACAGACTTGGTTGGTGGCAAGCACCCTGACCTTACTGAGCCACCTCACCAGCTCATATGCCCTTTAGATGCAGACCCTGGATAGAACTTGTGCTGGTTGCATGTACATCATGTGCACGTGAAGGTGCAACACTAGAAAAATGATCTGCTGAACAACCTACAGCTCCCCCTGTGACAGGACGCCCTCTGTATCCTAAGGAGCCCTCACGTGAGCCCCTCCCCTGCCAGAGGGCTACTCAGGGTACCACTTCCCTCACAGTCAGATGCAGTGTCCTATTTCCACCTTGACATGAGCTCCTCCCCAAATGACAGTTTCTCTGTAACCCTTTTTACAACAAACAGAAGAGAGAACATGGCTTTGATGGGGGCGAGAGGGGGCAGGTGTGCCTGATTTTAGCCTCAGAACGCCCCACATCAACGTTGAAGAAACTGCTCACCTTGCTTTGTCTGTTTTTGTTCTCTTCTTCCAAGGAAGCAGACTGGCTTTTTCACAGCTCACATTTTCTGGAGCATCAAAGAAAACAGTCACAGACACCCACACACAAACATGCAGATATACAATGAGCACACACACTTCACACCTAACACACACAGGCACACCTACACCACACACATAAAGCATGTGTATATGCATTCAGTGTAATTCTTAGCATAGAATATCATCCAATTATCATCCTGCCTCATGAAATAGCTAAGACATTGTTCCGCTTAGAACAAAAGAGGAAAAAAAAAATAAGAGGAAAAGAAGAGAGGGGAGGGGAGAAGAAGAGCCCTTGACTGCCAACACCAGATCAATGACTCTTAATCTCCAGTGGCCTCTGAATTACTTAGTGAGCTTGTGAAGAATGAGATTCCTGGCTCCCACCCCAGGAAGCGTGATTTAACAGGTCTTGTGTGACTATAAATCTGTGTTTATAACCAGCACCCTGCTTGCTTCGGAAGCTGCAGATCCAAGGGCTGAACTGAGGCCTGCTGCTGAGCCTCTCTCACCTTCCTACGAAGTGTCCTTCAGCATGTCCTCTGAGGACCAGGGTACTGCCCAGGATATACGAGGGGAGCTCTGAGATTGTTCTGTCCATCTCCGTCCACCCTGCTGTCCCCAACTCCTGAGGTACAGTCCACATCCTGCCACAGGACTACCTGTGCACTGAGACCCCTCTGATCCCCCAGGATGCATTGCACCCTGCTCAGCAGCCTTCCTCATCACACAGCTGTTTCTGATGCTCTGGCGGGACCTACCCAAAGGCACCCGAGTGGCACCACCATGCTCTCTCTGTTACCGTAATGGAATGGTGAGAGTGGGTGGTCCATTGAGGAAAAGGAGGTTTACTTGGGTCACAGTTCTGGATCTGGGTCGTCCAAGACTCGTTTTGCATTTGCCTGGCCTCTGGTGAGGGCTGCATCTGCAGTAAATTATCAGGGGTGAGCAGGCATTGGGAGTCAACACTCAGAACAAAGGATGGAAGAATAAGACGAGAGGAAGGGAGAGGAGTGAGATAGAGCCTGAGGAAGGGAGAGAAGAGACAAGGAAGGGCCCCTGGCTGCCAGCAGCAGATCCTGCCCTTAGGGATGAATGGAGCCAGAAAGGCAGTAGTCCTCCTCAATGACGTTATAAAGGTCCCGGCCCTCAGGACTCCACTAAGAGTGGCCAAGTTCACTGTGACACAAGAGAGGAAAGCTCATGGCACAGGATCAGCCACTGCAGCCTCTCTTTCAACCTCTGGCTACAGTGCCTTGTCCAGCATAGCTCCTGACCCAGGCTGAGCCAGCTCCCACCATGACCCAGGGAGCTGGAAGTTGGTGTACTGTCTGCTTTTCTGATTACTGTGACCAGACACAGGACAGGAAGCAAGGTAAGAGGGGAGGGGTCCAGTCTGGCTCACATGAGGAAGAAGCCATGGTGCTTGGAGCGCGTGGTGTGGTGTAGGACGTATCATGGAAGACCAGGCCTATAGGAGTCAACATGAAGTAGGAATGAGCTCCCACCTTCAAAGCTCCCCACTTCAGCCACTCACTTCCTCCTAGGCCCCACCTCCTGGAGGTTCTACAACCCTCCAAAACAACAACTCCAGCAGTAGTCCCATGTTTAGACATATGATGTTTCATATACCACCCTTATCAGCTGGGTAAGTCACATTCGTTTTCTTTCTGGGAGAGTAGAGTTATACACTATAGAAGATGCTTGCTTTTTTTGTTTGTTTGTTTGTTTGTTTTTGTTTTTTTTTAATCAGATGTATTTTCTGCCACATGAACCAGAGAAGAGGATGAAAGAATGGGGAGAAAAATACAGGTGGTGGATTCTGCAAAACTCACATTTCATGTCTTGCTCTGCTCTGCTCTCTCTGCCCCATGTCATCTTGGAATGAATTATTCATGCCCTCTTTCTCCAGTGCGCACATGTATTAATGAGCCACGTCTGCTCATGATCCCACGGCTGACCAGCTTAAGCCACAGAAACTTATTTCACACAGTTCTATAACTGGGCATCCAAGAGCAAGGTACCAAGGACAGGTTCTACCTGGGACCTCTTCCTCTGTCTTGGGCATAGTGACTGTCTTCCTGGGTGCTTACATGATGTTCTTGTTGGGCTTTGTTCACTTGACGCACAACCCAAGAGACATCTGGGAAGAGAAAATGTTAATTGAGAAAATGCCTCCATCAGATTGGCCTGTGTGTAAGTCTGTAAGGCATAGTCTGGATTAGAAATTGATGTGGGAGGGCCCAGCACAGTGTGGGTGGTGCCATTCTTGCTCAAATGATCTTGTATAAGTCCTGATACAAGCCAGGATGCAGCACTCCTCCATGGCTTCTGCTTCAGTTCCTGCTTCCAGGTCCCTGCCTTGACTTCCTTTGATGATGGAGTGTGAGATGGAATTGTAGGCAAAAATAATCCCTGCCCTCCCAGAGTTGCTTTTGGTGTCTTATCACAGGAACGGAAACCAGAAATAAGGCACATGGCCACCTTCTGTGTCCTGATCTCCTGTTGTAAGGAACCCTGGTATATAGATAGCCACAGCCACATGGCATGCAAGACATAATGCCCATTCTCCTGTCACAGGAAATTCAGCCCAGTGATCTGTAAGGAAACCTTCCCCAAGGTCTGCAGAGTATCCTCCCCTGTGCCTGGATCTGAGTTTCACTTTCTGCAGCCAAGGACAAGTACTGCTCAGAATTATTGCTTGAAGACTCAGAGTTTTTACTGGAGTTATAAAAAGCCAGAGATTTCTGACTAGTGCATGAATCACAGGAAAGAGCCCCAATTTTTCCCCCAGGATCTGGCAGTATTCTATGATAAATACATGCAATGGATCATGAAGTGCAGGCTCCCTCAGTGCTATTTCAGTTACTCAAGGCCACCATTGCCAGAACTTGCTAGAAGATACAGCCCATCTTCTCTCTCCTAACTGGTCTCAAGAGTGCAGGAATGTATCCAGAAGCCTATGACATACCTTGAAAAGGACAACATGCCCTGGCTTCCCAGGTGGACAGAGAATTTCAGAAATATACAAAGAACTTCGAATTTCAGGGAGAGCCAGTCTCATTCTAAGCATGTCAGAAAAAATGAGTCTGTCATGTGATGGTGAGGGGGTGATAAAATGAGTCCCTCAAGTATCCTAGAGGGACTGCAGAGCATGTACAACTCAAAAAACCATGGTCATTCTTTAGCAAAGAGAAGAATATGCACATAGTGTGAAGCCGAGAAACTTGCATGTGGGTCTGAGAAGGTATCTATGTGACACTTGTTGGAAAAAAGCATCCATCAACAGAATGCCAAAATACTGCTACTTCTGATGATGACAATCATAATGGTCATGGCAGTGACCATGATGATGATGATGATGATGATGATGATGATGATGATGATGATGATGATAAATAAAGGAGGCATATCCAAATGTATCAAACATATAAACCGTAACTTTACAATATGGAGTTGAGAAGACAACTTATTGTGGCTAGTGTGCATAAAAGCACTTGCCTGGAATGGTTATTTGCAAAGTGGATTCTTGGCTAAATGTCCACGAGTTTAAGTTCTAGGAGTTGCAACCACTTCTTTGCCAATAAGAGCGGCTCAGCACATCCAACCTGGGTAGAAAAGGTGTTTTATTCTCCTGGAAATTTTGTTCCTGTCATCTGTGTGCCTATGTGATCAGCTCCCAGTAAAAACTCTAGACATTGACTCTTCTCTGTTGGACACTTTCCTCCTGTCACCTGTGCTGCTGGGAAAACATTGACCTGTGTGACTACTCCATTGGAGATCTCTGTGGAGCTGGTGGCTGGCTCCCCACACTGCACCTCAGGTTCCGTTTCCCTTTTTCTTGACTTTATTTATGTCCTTTCCCTGTAACAAGCTGTGTCCACAAGTAGAGGTGTGCACTGAGGTTGAGTCTTCTGAATGTCATCTAAGGAGTCACAGGACCCAAGGGGAAAGTTGGGGACCCACTCACAGATGAGAGGAAAATGCAGCTCATTTAAGTTTAAAGGCTGCAGAACCCAGCTATGAGTTGTTGGTTGAGAAATGTGTGAGGCCAAATTATGGAACTCAGAGTGGTACATGGATTGATCCTGCCAGAGAGGGCCACAAGACTCTGCCTGGAGAGTTTATATCTTTTAGGCAATGGAGCAAATGTGTAAAATATTAAGACTAGGAAGCTAATGATGGTTTCCAATGCCTTCATAGTGTTCTCCATATCATTGTTTTAGATGAGTTCAAAAGAAAGGCAGTGAGAAGCAAACAGCAGAGAGTGTAAGAAAGGCATGTCTGAAGAGGATCAGATGGGATGTTTCAGTCCTAGGTCATGGCCCCTTGCCTTTAGCTTCTTACAGTAGCCCATAAGAAGCCCAGAGACCACAGTCCTAGGAAGTGGCACAAATTTCATGCCCAATCCTTTACCAAGCAGAAATGTAATTGTGGGAGAAGAAAGTAGGGGGTCAGTACTCTGCCAACTCAATAAAGGTCAAAGGTTGAGTCCACGGTATAGAATAAATGCTCCAGACTGAAGTTCCAAAGGTGGGCACGAATGCAACTTTAATTTCATTACCCAGCACCACAATTGGTACAGACATATGCTGAATTGTTGGTGACCTTTACACATGAGAGTTTGATTGTCTTTTCCTTCAAAGCGATGTGCAAAGAAAATGACACAGAATGAAAGTTGGCCTTGGGACCAACTGTGATACAAAAATGTTAATGGTTTATTATATTTTCTCAGCATAACTGATTTCCAAGAGTGCAGGATAAGGTAGCAAGCACTTATTGCCTTCGGAGACATTAAACCAACCTCTTGTACTCCAAAGCTCAGGGTCACAAGCAGACAAATTCAATGGCCTTGCACTGTGTGGGAGAAGGAACAAAGGCAAAGTTGGCCAATGTGTGACTTGTTCACCACTCCTGTGTCTGCTATCATCCCTTGGGACCAGCATAGTCCTCAACAACACATTCTGAATGAAATAATGCCAATGATGACCTGTACCATGAAACCAGAGAATCTCTTCCCTGGTCAAGGGTAAATTCAGAAGCCACACCCTTGATAAGCACATATGTTGCCCCCACATGAACAATCATACCACATTCTGGCCATTCTGTGCATGTTGGGATTTCTGGGAAGCTGAAATTTGCCTCTGTGTTGCTGCAGATAGTACAAAAACATGCCATTCTGCTCTCCCACTACAGAAATTAATACCAATGGGCAGGAATGGCTGCTTTTCTCTGGACCCCTACTGTATTCTCAAGGATATTAGCAGGCAGTGTGACAGCATACAAGGGTGCTGATGTCTACTCTGTGGGCCAGGAACACCCTTAACAGCTCTGGCTTGAGGAAAGTTCATGAGACCTGCCCTGAAACATGAAGACTCTCCTCCCTCCATCCATAGCTATCTGGTCTACCATGTAGCACAAAGGCTTTTCCTGGCTCTTCTATGACCTAGAGGCTTTCCCATCCTCCTCATGCTCACCCTGGCATCCTCAGTAGCTATTTCTCTGACAGTCTCTGACATTCACATCTGACCCTACCCTCACAGCAGCTTCTCAGAAAACACGGGGAATACAACTGCATTTTCAATCCTGGTAAAGAACAAAAATCAATTGTGGAGTTAAATTACTATTCGTCAATGAATAATTGGCTTCTTGAGGGAAAACATTAGTTTCTAAATAGTAATCTACAAGGAAAAGCAAACTATTCTTTGGTATCTGTAACTGAAAAAGTAATTATAGAATAAAATATTTTGTGTGGTCAGTGCACTGCTTGCACTGCTCATAACCTATTTTATTTTCAACAGTATTTCTTTATTCATGGAGAATAAGCAGTCAATGAAAAATCATTCAGTGAGACGATGCAATATGAGGCATAATTGGTATCTTAATTTCTGTTTCATGCGTTGAGTCACGCTGGCTGCTCTGGAGCCCTCACACCAGCAGAGACAGAGCGTGATCTCTGAGCGGCCATCCAGCTCCCAGCTGTGCTCACAGGCACTGTCGCCGAGGGGATGCATGAGTCGTGTGTACACTGTTGGCATAGTGACATGTATCAACACCTTGTTTTCTGCATTGACTACCAGAGCTGTTTTCTAACCTCTAAAGATTGGAGAACACAGGCATGCTTGTTCAGTCCAGAGCTCATGGCTGCTCCCTGGGGTATCTCCAGAGAGGAGTTGGGAGTCACAGGGAGTGGCTGATGTCGTATTGACGGTACCGGCCCCCTTTCCCAGTCATGTGCCATGTGAGTAGGCAGCAGCACTACATGTTTCTCTGCAACTTTCTCCTCTGCCTACTGCCAAGCTTCCTTTAGTGCTCCATATCCTTGCTCAACCTGCTTTCTTATACCATGGAGGACCACCCAGGCTGGGCCCTCCCACATCAATCAGTCATTAATCAAGAAAATATTCCTACCGACTTGCCTACATATGGAGATATTTTCTAAATTTTGAGTCCTTCTTGCCAGGTATGTCTAGGTTTGCATTGAGTTGACAAACGCTGACCAAGACAAAGACTTTATCTGGGTCACACAGTAAAAACAAATAAAACAGCCCTAAAACAAAGCAGCTACACACATTATCTGCAATTCAACTTCATGGTTTTTTTTTTAAGTGACCAATAGCCTTAAATATTTTTGTATTTTATTTCATGTGTTATTCCCACCATATGAGGATAAAGATCACTGGACTAAATTTTGGTCAAATTAAGCAAGCTTTGATTCTATGCACAGCAAAGCCGGTCCTGTGGGTGAGTCTCCCTAAAATGAGGTTCAAGAAGCCAGCAATGACTTAATTTTCTAGCCCCCTTTTATAGAATAAAATCATAAACTGGGGGTTCCCATTAAGAATTTGGCACCATAGGAAATTGGCAAGCAAATACAGACGCAGATAGCAATTTAAGATTATTTGGCAGGCAGGAAAGCTGTCCCTGTCACTCATCTGTCTGGCTTGTGGTGATGTGTGCAAGGGAGAGATGTGCCCTTCGTCCTCGACCCTTGCCACCTGCAGCAGATAGGAGACCTAGCCTCATGGTCCTGAGAGCAGGAGAGCTGGCCTTGCCCATGGCCGACTGTAGCACTTGGGAGAGTGGGTCACACACCTTCCTTGGGCAGCACAGTTGAGCTGACCCTGACAGCAGAGGACTGAGTGAGTAGATCCTGATGGTATGAGCACAGGAAAGCTGGCCTCACCCCTTGCTGGCTGCAGCATTAGGTGTGCTAACCAGGGAAGCACTGAAGAGTTCTCCCTCATGGCATGGGTACAAGAGAGCTGGTGGGCTGACAACTCAGTTACCATCAGGCCCAGATCCAGGCCTTTGAGTTGTCCCACCCCAACATCTATTACCAGAGTGTGTGAAGGAGCAGGTCCTACAAATACAAAGCTGCAGGATCTCCATGACACAAGGCAATAACAGGATATCTGAAAGCAGTCCCAGGATTCAGTCTGTCACTCTGTAATCCTGTCAGTCTCTTAAGGCCACAGAAAGTCCAATTCCTCTTCTGCAGGTTGTCAGCAGTTTGAAGGCTCTTGAAGAGGCCCTGAAAGGCAGTGCAGCTTAAAGGATGCATGTTCTTTCAATGGGAAGGCTTAGAATGAGGATGTGTCAGATGGGCCTACAAGGTCAAAGGGCAAGCCTTTTGCTCACATCTGAGCTCCTTGGCGTTCCAACGTTATCAATATCTGATGAGAATCATTTTATTTCCAGTATTTTTAAAGAGGAGCCTCTGGAGTAGCTTTATGGAGTTCACCAAACTGTATCTGTAAATGAAGGAGAAAGCTTGATGGGGCAAATAAAAGCAACAGAGATGTGGAAGGCAGTAGCCTCTCAACCAGGCCCTGTCCTGATGGTCCTTGACAGAGACAGCATCAGCTCTCAGAAGCCTTCACCATGCTTAGAGAATTTCTCTCATCCTCTGCAGACCAAGAGGCCAGAATCTGGAAAAATAGGGATACTATGCAAGATCATTAGCCAACTGGGGGAGGAAACAAAACCTCACCCAAGTCTTCCTGCTGTGCACTGTGCAGGTCAGAAGAGAGGGTTCTAAGGTGCTGCTGGTCATGACATATCCAATGTTAAAGCAAACCATGGTGTCATCAAACAACAATAGTTACGTAAGTCAGAACTACTCTGCACCGAAATCACTCAGCTCCACATGAATTACGTGCGGCAGTTAGTAAGCACTTCCCTCCTAATGGAAAACTTCATATGAAATCTGGGTTTAAGGGCAATATTGAAACTATACTATCAATAACCTATCCACGTTCAGTCAAAATAAAGCAACACACACACACACACTCATGCACACATGTACACATATACATGTACACACTTGCACACAAGTAGACACACACAAGTGTACATACAAAAGTTATACATAAAAAATTCTTCAAATGAACAAAAATAATGAGCCCAGAGAGCCCTCTCAGAAGATTTCTCTGCCCTTGGTCAGTGGTGAGACTGTTTTCCATGATGCAAAGAATGCAAGACACTGGGAACAGCAAGGGATCAGAGAACATTACCTGGCCCACTTCCTGTTTTCACCCCATCATTTCCTAGATAAAACACGGAAAAGTTCAGCTCCATCCTGCAGAAGGAATCTGTCAGGAGTGAAATGCTTTGTGAACTTGCTGAAGCTATGGGTCATAACACGCAGGCAGCTGTTTATCTAGCTCCCGTGGCCTCTGGCTCCCATTTGTTAATGACATAATCATGACCTTGAATAAGATGCCTCTCAATTCTACCCACAGTTAATCCTGTGGTTGTGCATAAATGGCCATGGATGGGCATGCCTTTGTTTTCTTAGATCTGTCAAAAAAGTCAGGTCTTTGATAGGAACAGGGAATTCATCTATTTTCATTGGAACACATGTGGGAATTCTTTCCAACAGATAGCAAAAAATTTTACCTCTGCGTGAAAGTTATCAATCAGAAGTTAATTTTAGAGATGTGTTAATAGCAATGGAAGGTTAAGACTGAATAAGAGACTATGTCTGATTGGCATCTCCATGGTGCCTGACATCGCCCTGGGAGGGAAGAGCAGTTCCTCCCTCATGCCCGTGTTTAAAGGTTGTAAGTGTCACTCATTCTGAGAGAAGCAACAGGAAGCTGACAGCTGGGGCTCCTGGAGACCTGGTGATGATAATAGTTGTCTCAAAGCGTGTTTATATATAGTGTCAACTTTGTTTCAATAGCCTAGGGGTGGCTGGGCCACTCCTGGATCTTAGCAATAAGCTGTATTTGGAATATGAAAAGGCCTCCTGGTTTTGCTGCAGCCTCTGCGTGTCACTTGCTAAGCAGAAGGAGCAAGTTTGGCAGGGAGTTGTCCATTTGCAGCTGAGAGGCCAGAGGCTTCTCTTCCAAGAGGAACCTCACAGACACGGCTTCCAAGACATTGACTCTCAGGTTCCATACTGGAAGTGTTTAGGGTCAATGAAGACCCTAAGCCCCCTGCCCCTAAATGTATGTCATGTCCTTCTTGGACCTGAAATTCAGAGACACCAATGTGGTCTGCTTTCAAGGTCACTCTTCTTAGGCCAGTGAAGGTCAAATCAGGCAGAAACTTAAAGCTTTGCACAGAGCACAAGAGGCCTAATGAAACTTGCCAAGAGAGGTGTTCCTTTAAATGAAGCTATTGAGCCTTCCTTAGGAGCTCATAAGAACAGCAACTGCATTGTTATCCATTGGTCATTATTACCTTAGTTAGCTTGCCCCCCCAAAAAAAACATAAACCTCCAGATGTGACCCTCTACTTAGTTGGGTTGTATCCCCCATGACTGTGTTCTTGTGTGATTTTATTTGGGTAAGCATCTTTGAGGAGGTTGCCCCTTTGTGATGAGATCAGTGCAGTGACTGGTGTGTCCTTGGAAGAGATGAGATACCCATGGATGGATAAGAGCCTAAGATGAGCAAACCAAGGAAGCCAAAAGCCACAAGCTGTAAAAGTCAGGAAAATGTACCCTCTGGGCCTTCCAGGAGGCACAACTCTGACTCTTGGTTCGAGACGTCTACGGCAGCTCCACAACTATGGCAGAACAAATCTCTACCCTTTCAGTGAGTCCAATATTCTCACAGCAGCCACAGGAAAATGATGCGAAGCTGCTTAAAGCAAGGTTTGTGAAAGCAGTTCTTATACTTGGCAGCTAGCAGCGATTTGGTGGCAAAAGAACAGAACATGACTCGGAATTCACCGGTCAGAAGGTCAAGGGCCACCAGTCAAGGCTGTCTTTCACGTTCTCTGTAGGCCACAACATTACAGCAGGGGCCGCTCCTTGCTAGCAAGAATGCGCAGAGAAGCCACTGCCTGTCAAACGAATGTTCCTAGTACAGGCTTGAAAAGGGACAAAAGTGAATAGAAAGGCCTAGCTCCAGGGAAGAAAGGCAATGAGACAGAAAACCAAAGGAAGACCGGGGAAGCCTGTGGAGACCACCTTGCCTCCTGGCAAGCTCGGCTTCGGTTTCTGCTTCCTAGCCGCTCTGCGCCTTGGCTGGGGGAGCTGCGATTACTCCTCCCACACTCAGGAGGGAAGGACAGTTTAAATCAGAAAACAGCCGGCACCTTCACCAAATTGGACAATACCGTGGGGCACAAGAGCCCAGGCCTGAAAACTCTACCTGCTTGGAGAACTGGGAGCAGTGACTTCCTGATGCACTTCCATCTGTTATTATAAAAAACAGTCATTATCCATCTCTTCCTGGACTCAGTCACATGACTTGCTTTAGTCAGTGACATGCTGTTAGAAGTGACACAGTCCCCTCCAAGAAGAACGTTTCAAAGCCAAACTGGGCTTCCATGGATCTTTCTTTCTGCCCAAGTCCAGTAATATCCAAGGGCCAATGTTTGTCAGGGTGCGGAGTATACATTCCACAGGCCAGAGGCACCAGTGGCCAATGTTGGATCTTGAGTCTGGGTGAGAAATAACCCTTGTATCAGCTACTGAGTGGGTGAATCCTTTGTTTCTGCAACAAATGTTGCCTAAGCTGACAGATAACAATATTCTTTCTGAGGCTAGCAGCAGAAAAAGCCAAGTAACTGTTCTAAGGGGGAAAAAAGCTGTGATGTCAACCCAGATGCCCTCCAAGAAAGAGCCCCAGCCATGGTGGACAGACTTCTGCCACCACTTTAGGGACAGCCAAAGCATCACAGAAGCCCCTCAGGGAAGTTTACACTCCCTCTCTGTCCAGTACTGCTCTTTAACCTTCCCCAGGTGTCAATCCCAAAGCCCCTTCCTAAGGAACATTAAACGCTGAACTCCATCCCATGTCTGTGCTGAAAATACAGCCCTCAAGGTCAGCACAGTGGTGGACATCCATGATTAGACCTGGGATCTCAGACCACCATGGTGTTAGTCACCCAGAATAGCAAATAAGCTGCCACCACTGCTGCTAACACCACCACCACCACCCCACCCCACCCCACCCCACCCCACCCCACCACACCACACCACACCACATCACACCACACTACAAGCCCCCCCCCCCCCGCAGCCCCTATATTGTTACCGCCACAGTTTCTCAGAGCACCCAGCTACAGCTTCCCGCCTAGCGCAGGGAGGAACAAAGCATTTCCACCCCCACACAGAGCTGCTGCTGGAGCCAATTTCTCCACGCAGCAAATCTCTCCCTTAGGCTTCCCAAATTGCTCGCAAAAGTGATGATTTAGGCAGGTTGGTTGGGGTTGTTTTGTTTTTGTTTTTCCCAATCTTCATAAAACAAAGATATGGGAGTTTTTCTAATCAACCATGATAAGAAAAAGTCTCTGGCGTGTTAAACGTCACAGCATAAAGCCTCTGGTCTCCACACGTTGCTGTTTATGAAAAATGACATTGACAAATGGTTTCTCCCATCCCAGTCACAAAAGGGCTGATGTTGGAGGCTTATCCATTTTAGAAATCCATCCTGAGCAAAGGTGACCTCAGCACTAACCAACACACGGAGCCTTTGTGTCTGTCAAGGACAGGAAGACTTTGACCACTTTTGTGGAAAGCGAATGATAAACATCAGAAATACTGAACGTGTTTGTGTCCTCCTGATGCATGATGGGACAGGTCTTCTGTGCCAATCAATACTGGGGATGCAGACGATTCCACGCAACACACAGACTGCATTCCTGCCTTGTTAACGCTACGCTGCTCCCAAAGACAGTTAATAAGAGCATCCAGCACAAGATTTATGCTAACACAGAACACATAATGGAATGTGGGCTCCACAGAAGGTGCTACTAGTGGTGAACACCCTCTGTCTGTGGTGAGAAGACACAGCCTTCCTTACTGGCAACATCAGTCTGATATTTGACTACATTCATCCATTGTTTTCACATGGTCTCATATCTGATTTCTGAAGTCACCAAAGAAAGAAGCAACTTTCACGCACCTAGCAACACACAGCAACCAGAGAGCCCTGAGGACAGTGCAGCAAACCATTTAGCAGGTGCTTTCTGGGTAGCATCTAGGAAAGGTCTCCCAGCCCTAGTACTGCAGGAAGACGTCAGCCCACATGGACTCAAAGCAGAAGGCAGCACCCCACCACCACAGAGACAAACTTCATCTGTTAGAAAACTTCCTTCGTCCCAAGTACATAGAATTCACTATCTCACTCATTTTAAGTGAAGCTCGGAGGCCTTGAAAACATTCAAAGTTTGCAACCAACACTGCTATCTGTCTCCTTTCTTCTTGTAGCTCCAAAACTCTGTACTTATTAAACTCTGTACGACTCCACATCCCTCTCTTCCCCTGCACCTGGTCACTGCTATGCTACCTTCCATTTCCATGGTTCTGGTTACTGCCAGTGCTTTGTGTGAGCGAGACTGAGCCATATTTGTCTTTCATCACTAGCTTGTACCACTTAGCACAATGTCTTCAAGGTTAATGCGTGTTATGGCATGTTGTCAGAATTATCTTCCTTTTCGGGTCATAACATTTCATGAGATATGCATACCAAACTTTGTTTACCGATTCCTCCACCAAGTCACTGTTGGTCCTGCATGTTAGCTTTTGTAACTAAAGATGCTATAAACATTCAAATAAAAGCAGCTCCTCAGACCCTAACTCCAATGCACCGCTCAGTGAATAACAAAGTATTAAGCCAGGTGCCTACTTGATTAAACCTGTTGCACCAGAAGTGGCAAGGATCTCCATTTAATTAAATAAACCATGAAGGCAAGAAGTAGTGATGATGTTGCCTGGCATGCTCTATGAGGTCAAGAAATAGTTGTTGGCCAACTGGGCTCTGACAGGGCCGAGAAAGTGGAGACACAGGTTGAAGAGAGTCTAAGAAAGCAAATTCTATACACCTTGTCCATGCACTGGCCTTGGAGAGAATCCCAGATGTAATGAAGTCAAGTCTCCTAGTCTGGAGGTGGCCAGCCTGTACAGTTGCAGTGCCCACCCTTTAGGACTTAGTATTTTTAATATGCATTTTATTAATTTATTCATATTACATCTCAATTGTTATCCCATCCCTTGTGTCTTCCCATTCCTCCCTCCCTCCAGCTTTCCCCTTACTCCCCTCCCCTATTACTGTGACTGAGGGGGACTTCCTCCCCCTGTATATGCTCATAGGGTATCAAGTCTCTTCTTGGTAGCCTGCTGTCCTTCCTCTGAGTGCCACCAGGCCTCCTCATCCGGGGAATTGCTGCGGACTTATGACTGATAGTGATAATTCCAACCTTCCTCAGGCAGCCTCAGCCTCGAATCCTTCACTCCTTCACAACACCAAGTAACTATCACTGGTGTCTCTGTGAACTTGGCCTTTCACATTTCCCAAAGCATGGTCAGCACTCTAAAAATACACATCTCTCAAACAGGACGAAGTTATTCTCCAAAACATGGAAGAGGGCTCTCTGGGGAGCAGGCTTGTAGATGTAACACAGAAGAAACTGCACCCCCCCCCCAACTTAGTCAGGAAATCCCGTACCTTGTAAGCATAAGGAGCCACATTCAACTCCCATCACAAGACCCATGCATCACAGTATGTGCTTCTAATCCCAATGCAGATCCCAGGGCCTCAATGGCTGCCCATCCTAGCTTAATAGGCAAGCTCAGACAAGTTAGAGACACTGCCTCAAAAATAAGGCAGTATTCTTGAAAAGCAACACCCAAAGTTAGCCTCTGGTCTCAACATGAAACACACACATAAGTACCTGCATGCATATGTACCCCCCACATACATAAATAAGTAAATAAATCAATAACCCAACTCCCAATCCTGTCTCCCATGAAACTATTTAATGACAAGAAGCACTGTGTAGGACTCGAACTTCAAAGCAGGGAAGGGAAATATACTGAACAGACGCATAGTCACAAAGCATGCATGCTTTAGTAAAACGTGGGAAGAAATCTGATATGTGTCAAAGAGTATGTGTGAGGTCTTGTGTACTCTGCACGCAGTACAGGGAAATGACACTCAGTTTAGATTTTAATCAGGACTGGTGGTGCCACAAGCTTAAATAAGGACACAAACACAATCTAAAAATAGAATGGCTTCAATACAGAAGTGTCAAAAAGAAAACACAACACTCTCATTCTGTGTGGCTGGGATCTGTAACATGGCTAGCAGCGTTACAAGGTTGGTACCCTGGAGGTTTCCAGGCTAGGAGCCTGGTCCCAAGGTGTCAGTGTGGAAGTCACCAACCCTACAAGAGTTAGGGCATGATGACAAGCTGTTAGATATAACGATAACGGGGCTCCAGCTTTATGAAGGAATTCATATTATCCCTCGGGTTGATCTCACACTACATTATTCCTAGGCTGTCTGCCTTCTTTCTTACTTTGTCTTCTGCTTCTTCACCATGCTGTGAAGCAGCCAGGGGTCCGACACTGTGGTGCTAGTGGCATTTGAAAGTACCAGCCACAAGAATTGGCGGCCAAATAAATTTTTTTTTATTTTTTATTTTTAATAAAATACCCAGGCTTGAATGTTTTGCTATAGAGCTCTGTGGACTGAAACGCTTGACTTTAGGAATCTTTACATGGCTAATGTTCATGCAGAACTTGATGAAAAGGCCTCCTTTTTGACAGCCATTGGTAACTACTTCCTTAGCATTAACCTTTACTCCACTCCGTATCATCTGTCATCACGTGACCCTGCTTTATCCCATTCCATAGAATCAGCCCAATGTTCACGTATTTCTTACAAGAACTGGAAGTGCCGTGTCCCAGAAAGCAGCTGCTTGAACTGTGAGCTTTGTCTGTAGCTTCTATGGCGGTACTGGCAGAACAAGGAAGACCATCAGCCTCGCACTTGCCAAGCAAGCAAAAAAAAAAAAGAGACTGTCCAACTTGCAAGTGCTAAGGCAACTCAGTTAAGTGCTCAGAAGAAAGGAGAGGAGACAGATGGGGAGGACAGAAACCCTAAGTAGGAAGAAAGCTGAGTTAAAACGAATTTTTAAATAATTGCCGCTGGTAGCCAAGACAGCCAAGTGAAGCCCTTTCAGCGTTTCTACTAAAAGTCCTCCACAGCATCTGCTAGTTAGAAAGAGACCTAAAGGTCCAGACATCACAGGTCATGAACATTCTGTCTCCTCCACACCCTTGTTCCACATTGTTCTACCTCGGGCTCAGTTGTCCTTCACAGAAAGGCCCTTCTAAGCACATCTTTTATCAAGCCACTCCACAAAAAAAAAAAAAAAAAAAAAAAAAAAGGAATAGTGATAAATTAACCAGGGACTGGGTTAACACAAATAATCTACAATAGAACATTTTGGGGCACAGTAGGATAAGGAAGTTCTTAAAAATAAGTAAGTGGATGGTCAGATGGGTGGATGGATAAGTGGATGGGCAAATAGATGTGTTAATGGATGGATAGATGGGTGGATGGGTGTGTGGATGGATGTTTAGATGGGTGGGTAGATGGTGGGTGGATGGAGGAGAGAAATATCAAGCCGACCCAAACCTCTTCCTAAAGGCACTTGGCTGGTAAAGTGAGCTAAGGATTCTAGGAAAATCACAGTAGAATGTTAGGTGTTTGTTTTAAGTAATTCTTAATATTTGGATTTTCCCTTTAAAATGGCACAAGTGGATTGGCTGCTCAACTGACAGCTGTCAGAACCTTTGCCTGTGCTCCACCCACGCCTCAGGCACAGCTGGGATTCAGGGCAGATGGGAGCTGCTGCTGTGGCCTTTATCACCCTGAGTCTGATGGATCTGAGTGACATTGCCTTTCCTGCAGGTTCACCAGGAGCTACAGCATTTTCAACTTCAGCATAGGGGCTTTCTGAACCATTAGTCTAGCAGCCAGGGCTTTTTATATTTTGTTTTTGTTTTGGTGAGATTATTTTTCATTATTGTTGCTTTTTGTTTTGGTTTGCTTTTGGCAATTTCTCCAGTTACCATGAAGACAGTACTGAGGAACCCTGGTCAGGCAACAGGACACTCTGAGCTAAGAGAAGGCACCCAAGAGAGATGACATTACAATTATAGGAAACACCACAGCTGCCTCCTCCAGCTGCCTCGTGAGACCTTGCTTTGGCCATGGCAGGCAATCCAATTACTTTGGATTACTCTATCTATAGCAACTCAAATGATCCCACCAATAGCATCTCTGGATCTCTGGGCAGCTGTTCTCTGTAGGCTCAGAGAACTTCTGGCAGCCTGGAAGACCATACTCTTATCACTGCCTCAGAAAGTCTCATCTTAGTGTTTAACTGCCTTTTTGTGTCTTTATCAGCAGATTTCAGGCACACACACACATGCATGCACACAGGCACTCACACATGTACACATGAGCACACATGCATTCACACGCACGTGCACACTGGTACTCATGCACATATGAGTACGTATGCATGCATGCACACACTTGGATACACACACATACACTTGCACACATACAGACACTCACGAATGCACACACATGAGCACATGCAGGCACTCACAAATGCACACACATGAGCATACACTCATACACACACATACACACAAATGCACACACATGCATGTGCATGCACGCTGGCACTGAAACATCCACATCCACATACCTGGAGAGTTTCAGGAATGCCCAGAAGCATGAGACTATAAACAGCACAGAAGTGCTGAGACGATGAGAGCAAAGGGCTATGGAGGGCTGAGACTGATAAAGAGCCACAGGCCCTGGCCACCATCTCTGCCTATCAAGGTTGCAGAACTGTGAGCTGAGAGGTCACCCTAACCTCGGAGATGTGCCTCCCAGCATCCCAAACACAAAGCTGTAGCAATACTTGGATGCTAGTACTCCTGCCACTTAAGGCCCAACACCCCAACAAGGAGACCTGAGGATTCCAACACCCACGCTAGCAGCTGCTGATGTGAAGGATTCCATTCTGGGACCTGGGCATTCATTTCTCCTTCATGCCACATCCTGCATCTTAGCCAACTGCTTTTCCAAAATTCAAATAAAAGCTGGTGCTTCGGAGCATTTCTAAACACCCATTTCCACCACAGGCTAGAAATGAAGGACCCTTCTCTGGGTCTCTGGTCTCCCTCTGTAAGCTGGCTTCCTCGGTGGCAGCTCCTGCACAGGCCAGTTCTTCATCTGCCATCCCCTCCACAGTAGATTCCAAGTGCCTCAGGAAGGATGGACCATGCCTATCAGTCATCCCTCAACAATGCTAACTACAGCAGGATTAATTGAGAGGGAGTTCCCCCGGAGCCGTGCCGTCCCTTCTGCTTAACCAGGATCTTGAGACAGAGGCTGAAGGCTGAGGCTGGCCGTGAGCATCCTGGGAGGGAGGACTCATTCATCACTGTCTTTTCAGCCTCCCACAGTGTGGGACTTCCTACCTGCCATCTGCAAAGGTCTCCCAAAGAAGGTCATCCCTCAGGCTCTGTGAAAAGCAGTGTCTGAACCCAACTGTGTGAGCGCCATTGAGACATGTCTCCCACACAAGAAATTGTTTTCAGATGAACCTGAAACAGCCATTAATGTAAACACGGTCAACAAACAAACAATGTGCAAGGCAACCCAAACAACTCCTCATTACGCTGAGGCCCATGACAGGGAACATTTCCCACAGTAAAGGGGCTGTGATCATCATTCTTGGTTAAAAGATCTAGACTTTACAATGGCGAACTTTCACCAGATTTGTTCCTCTGTGCCCTGGCGAAGTAAACGGTTTTCTCCAGGGTGCTGGTGCTGCTGCCGGCGCCCTGCCCACAACCCGGATTTGTCCGGGACTTCTCCTCCCTCTTCCTTGACATCTGTGGTCCTGTACATCATGAAGAAATAAGCACTTTGAATCCCACTCTTAGGTCACAGAGATAATTTTTTGAGGTTCCCAGTATGTGTTCTTTTCATCGATTCCTTACGATTCCAAGAGAGTCCAAATAGCAGTGCAGAAAATAGGTCTAGAATTTCAAACCCACTCTTAACTTCCAGCACTAAATATTTCATCCACGCATCTCTTACATAACACTGCACATCCACCTTGTTATTGATTTTCACACATTCACCTTCAATATTTGATCACAAGGATGAGAACAAACCACAAACCAAGGGAAGAAAAGCTTTTGGAGTTTGTAATCAAATATAATCAGTTTCCTGATAATGCTATAAAAAGGAAAAAATAAATAACAGAATTAATTTATTTCTCAGAAGAGAAGCTGGCTGTGTTTTGGAATGGCTTCATGGAATTTTGCCTCATATCAAAGTGATAGAAAGAATCCTTTGCCTTTGCAGGTTTGCACTTCTGGTTCAGGGCCAGGCTAAGAGGACAGTCACATGGTAGCATCCCCTCAAGTCCTTCATCAGAGAGAGGTGGGATACAGGAAATGTGGCTGCTACTTCCAACCAGGGAATCTCTGGTGATTGGAGTGAGGAATCCTTCTCCTGCCCTCTTGAGCTTATGAGCAGATCTGTGGCAGTACACGCCTATGGTCACAGCCCTAGGGAAACAGAGGCAAGCAGATCTCTGTGACGATGAAGCCAGCTTTGTCTACATAGCAGGTTCCAGAGTCATTACATAGTGAGGCAGAAGAAGAAGAGGAGGAGGAAGAGGAGGAGGAAGAGGGGGAAGAGGAGGAAGATGGAGAGGAAACCTGTGTCACAATGCTGCTCCTATTTCAGCTGTTAAATCTTGGCCTTCCAGCTTCATGGAGCAAGCAGTTTTCCAGACGTGCTCAGGGAATATTTGGCCAGCAGCTGACCCACCAGTCTTATAAGCTAAAAATATGAAATCCTTTATGTTCCCTTACTTTTAGCTTCCACCTTCATCCCTCCCCACAGGGATGCCACTAAGTCCTGCAGTTCTCCTCAGAAAGACCTCCTTAGCAAGCCCCATGGTTTTTTTTTTTTTTCATCTGAAGTGGATTATTGGAGCTTTGATTTTCTTAGCTGGAACTACAGTTAAGAATGGCTTCTATGCTCCTTTAGAAAATGTTACAAAGGAGAAAGTGGCACGGAGAAGACAGGGGTGGCTTCAGTCCCAGCAGCAAGGGGAGCCAGAGGAGGATTCGTGCAAAGGAGGAGAGCAAGAATGACATGAACTGACTTCATTCTTGTGTCATCCGAGGCCGCAAAGCATGGCTCGGGTGTACAGTTTTGTGAGGTTACCCTTTCCGTTTCTTTGTACTGTTAGTGCCCCCTCGGAATAGCTCCAAAGCCTTCACGGGTCTGCACAAGTTGGGATGCAGGCAAAGAGAATGGCGTTCAAGGATAGGAGGAAAAAGGAAGAAACATTTCTAGTCTTATTTTTCCCCCTTCTGCTCAGGAGTCTCAAGTCAGCCTGGGCTACCCAGTGGGAGTGTTACCTCAAAACGCTGAGGGCAGAGGAGGCAAGCAGAGTAGAAGTGTGCTTGCCCGCTGCCCTAGTTTCTCTGTGCTGCTGAGACAATCACCACGGCCAGAAACACCTTGTGGGAAGGAGTTTCTTCCATCTTATAGGCCAAAGTCCATGGGCAAGGAAAGTGAAGGCGGGAACATGAGGCAGGAACCTGGAGCATAAATCGTGGCAGAACGCTGCTAACTGACATGTTATGGGCCCACGTTTGGCTACCTCTCTCAGAGAACACAGCACATCTACCTAGCAGTGCTACTGTCTACAGTGGGCTAAGCCCTTTTATATCAATTAGCAATCAAAAAATGCCCTGCAGATGTGATCACAAGGCAAGCCAATGAAGGGAATCTCTTCAGCTGAGTTGCCTCTCCCAACGTCCGTAATCTGTGTCGACAATAAAACCAACCAATACACTTGGCATGCACAAGGCCCTGGCGTCAGTTCCTAGTGCTTGGAAAAAGTTCAATGACCTCAGCCTCGGCCATCATATCTGCCACACACTGTCCCTGTTTCACCCCTTTCCATATCTTCAACAAAAGGTTATTTGCCCCTTCAGTCAGGTACTGTGGGTGCCAAGGGGAGCAGCTCAGGGAGCTCTGTGGAGTGGTTGATATCAGTGTCCCAGTCTCACTCCCATGGGAAATCTGTCCACTTGGGTCACCTGCCTCTATCCTAGTAGCCTTCTACAAGCTGTCACAGCATAGACACTCAGAAAGTCAGCACTGTCGTGACTAATGGACATGGGCTTATCTCAGGATGATGATTTAAACTCATTAGTTTTAGCACCTTTGTTTCATTTAGTGCGTAGCCGAATTTTTAAGTGCTTGTTCAACTCAGGTTGGAACTGAAGCATAAAATATGGCTTGCAGTTTGCACCACTGGACAGAAAATCTCCATGCTGTGGTCTAAGGATCTACCCACACCAGCAATTTAGTGGTATCCATTAATAATATGAGTCACCTTAAATTAAAACACTTTCGTAGACTTTTGGTATTAAAATAATTTTTGTGGTTTGATACTTAAAGTGCACAAACATTAATAAGGAAAATGTGAAATATGCATACTTACAGCTTTTATAGAACTATAAACTGAAGTAAGTTAGCTCTAATTATGTTATATGTTCTGTTGGATTTAATATTATGAATTTCCATGTTTTCCTAAAGCTAAACAGGTTAGCAAGAATGTGATGCAGACTGTTTCTTACATAGTTTCTACTTGACTGATAAGATCCATGGCATAGCCACCATGTGGCATAATCCCAGTCTCTTTTCATCTGCCTCCATCCCAATGCCTCATGAGTCTCTGTTCCCTTAAAGCCTTTTACCATTCCTTAACTTTCATTTAGATCACACAAATTATTTTAAATTTAAAGCTACTAAACACAGAAGGATAACTAAAGCCAGCACACTAAACTCCAGCTTATGGGATGAGAGGAAGCCATGGGACAGGCAGCGACCTGAGAAGCTGCTTGTCACGGGACAGCAAGGGAGAGATGTGGTCATGCCACATTTACCAGAAACCTGCACATTTAAGGCCACACAGACATCCAGCACCATGGAAATACTGCCCCTCAGTAGCAGGTTCATAAAAATGAGAACCGCAAGTCCATGAAAGCAGCAAGGAGGCCTGTGCTTCAGTTTACTCATCAGTTAAAAACTTCATCATAGAAAACCAACTGCAGTAGGTATGCAGAGGACAGGGAGCCCATTCCGTCATGAGCTTTACATGAGCCAGGTTTTCATGGTGATGCATCAGTGTGTCTATTAGTATGTATGAATGTGGATTTGGCGTATAGGCTGTGGTTTGGCTAATCCAACAGTGGCTGCCTATGAATGGAATGTCCAAGAATCCAGTCACCCAAGAGTTCAATCCATGAGACTGGGTACCTCAGCTGGTCTTCAGTAAATGCTGGAATCCTAAAGAAGTATCTCTAATGCTAGTAAAGAAATGGATTTATGCTGGGCGTGGTGGCACACACCTTTAATCCTAACACTCAGGAGGCAAGAGGCAAGGGGATTACTGTGAGTTCGAGGCCAGCGTGGTCTACAAAGCGAGTCCAGGACAGCCAAGGCTACACAGAGAGACCCTATCTTGAAAAAACCAAAACAAACAGACAAACAAACAAAAGAAATGGACTTATCAGCAATGGTGAGAGCAAGCAGGCAAATAGAGTGCTAGCTTCTTTCTCAATGTCTACTATATAGGCTGCAAGCAGAAGGTTTGGTATAGACTAATGGTGGATCCTCCCACATCAAAAGCTCTGGACTAAAGGCATATCTTCCCATTTCAAAGATCTTCATTAGACATGAATCTTCCCTTACAGCTGGGCTCAGTCATTTGGGGTTTAGTGCATTCTAGATGTAGTCAAATTGACAACAAAGAATAACTATCACATAGTAGCCCTAGCACCAACAACTAGTAAGGACTTCAGTCCTTTATTTTCTGATAACAATGGAACACAAAGTCAATATCATGACTTTTGAAAGTCCTGCATTGACCTCTTGAAGTTTCAAGTAAAGGAAATGCAAACATTTTGACAGAATCATTTGAGGGGTTTGGGAAACACTGGCTTTTCCGGGAAATTTTAAGTCATGACCAAACATCAAATACACGCAAAGGAGAGGCAGTCCATGGTGAGTCTGAAATAAGAGCACTGACGAGGACCAGACTTAGACAACAAAGAGTTGCCAAGGTAACCAGAGAAGAAGGCTTTGTGTTGTTGCTGAGAGAAGAATGAAGAAAACATGATGTGAGGGTTGGTCTCTCTCAAATAGTGGTGGACTAGATTACTGAGGACAACACACTTAATAAAAATAACCATGAAAGCACCAAAATCACTAACAGCATAGCCGGGAAATCCTGAGCTGCGTGTGAGGAACATGGTAGGTGAACAGGACTTCTGCCATCTTTTCCCTGAGAGTCATCTGCCAAGTCCAGAGGAAGCTGAGACTAATGGAGTTTGCAGGTGGGTTTGGCATGTTCTCAAAGTTAAAGAAATAAAAGCGTGGTGGTGCACTCCTTTAATCCCAGCACTTGGGGAGGCAGAGGCAGGCAGATCACTGTGAGTTCGAGGACAGTCTGATCTACAAAGCAAGTCAAGGCAGCCAAGGCTACACAGAGAAACCCTGTCTCAAAAAAACAAGAAAGAGAGAGAGAGAGAGAGAGAGAGAGAGAGAGAGAGAGAGAGAGAGAGAGAGAGAGAGAGAAAGCCTGCCATAGAAAGGAAAGAGAAGAAAGAGCAAGGCTGGAGCTAAGGCTCCCGTGTTGGAACACATCAAAATCAACTTCTGAAACTAAGGACTAAAAGAAAAGCCTTTCACTTTTCAAGATATCTCTTATTTATTCCTTGAGAATGCCTTGCATGTGTATAGTGTATTTTGATCATACCTACCCCAACTCCCACCTCATCTTTCTTAAGCTGTACCTAACATATTCCTCTCTCACCTTCACGCCCTCCCTCTCTCTTTTACGCAATCCATAGGGTCCAATTTGTGCTGCCTGTTGGAACGTTGAGTTCTGTTCCTGGCTTGATCTTGTTCAGGTCTTGTCCAGGTAGCCATAGCTGCAGTGAGATCATGACTGCCACAAAGTGTCATGTCCAGAAGACAATACTTCACAGCGCTCAACCTCATCCCTAGTCTCTTACAGTCTCTCCTCCTCCACTGTGACGTCATTCCCTGAGCTCTGAGGGAGTTTATAGAGCAGTCATATCTAGCACTGAGGACTCAACAGCTGCTCATTCTCAGCATTTGAGCAGTCATATGTCTCTGTGTTTGCTGCTGCCCATGACAGAAAGAGGCGTCTCCAGCCAAGGTTAAGAGCAGCACTAATCTAGACATGAACCAATCACAGGCTTTACTACCAGGAGCTGTACTAAGCATTCACGATAAAGACCTAAGAAGATAATTTGATGTGTGGCCATGCCAATGGAAAGGGAGAGCCATCACCCAGAAAGATATGCATACCTTCTCCATAGCAAATGAGAAAGTCATCCAAAGCTTATCGTGGAGATTGGAAGAACTGCAACCCTTTCCATCTTTTCTGTGTCACTTGAAGAAAAATACAGCTAACAGAAAAATGCTTAAGGAGACTGTCAGTTCTATAGCTGAGAGTACAGAGATTGCAGCAAGCAGGAACATATCAAGAAAAAACTTGATGAGGGTCAGAGTCTGTGCACATGGGACTGCTGACACGTCTCTTCTCTTCTCTGTTCCCACCGGATAATACTCCTCCATCAGGTGACTGAAGAAAAGCAAATGTGTTCCAGCCAGAGAGAATTCTCAGAGAAGCTCAAGTCAAGAAAGAGGGAAACAAAGGCATTGAAGTAATTTCAACCCTTAAGAGCCCAGCAAAAAGAAGAAGTCATGAAGGGAGGCAAAAATAAAATTACTCTAAAGTCACAAAGTGAGTCTGAAAAATCATACAGTGCTCCACAGAGATTGAAGTAGGCAGCTACGGCTCACACACTGATTTGTGTGTGGTGAGGAAGCAGGCAGTGTGAGAAAACAGGTGAGCAGGGGAAGCCGAGGGGTAGCCAAATATCTGAAAGGGACAGCTCGCGAGTGGAGTCATTGGAGATGCTCAGCTTTCATGTGTATTTCATTCTCTCCTCGGGATAAAGAAACATGAGAATTCAGCTCAGAAACTTAGTTCAACATCTTGAAAAAGCAAGAACATCAATTAAGATATAAATGATAAAATATTCACCAAGACAGACCACACTGGGGGCCAACATAACATGGATAGAGATCAGATGCATACATTTAATACTTGAGAAAGTAAAGAGCCTGAAGTCCACAAGCCAAGATCAAAGGTCTCAGGAGCTGATGAGGTCACTTGGCAGGTAAATGTGCTGCCACATCTGATGACTTTGATCCCAAGGACCCACACAGCAGGAGGAAAAGAACTGACTCTCCAAATTGTCCTCTTGTCTCCATGTGTGTGCTGTGGCACGCATGTGCACCACCATCACCACCCCTTCCACATACAAAATAACCAAATACTTGTGTGGGGAAAGGAAGTCTTGGAGACACTAAAAAATAACTAAAGGACACTGAAAGTGCAAACTTACCAATCACACTGTAATACAGCAAAAGTATCAAACATATGAAATCATGCACCAGAAAAGAAAATTACTTGAAAGGATCGGTTAAATAGCTAAATCCGGAGCCAGGATAATACTGTGCATGTGTGCTTGCATGCCTTTGAGCACTCAGACTGTTACAAAGGAAAACTATGAAAAGCATTATGCTCACAAAATGGAGACTTTGATGAAATAACACTGATATAAATGCAATTATCATGGAAACAGGGTGTGAAGGGCGCAGGCACTCTACACCACTGCACAGCTTTTCTGTAAAATTGAAACTACTCAATAATTAAAAGTTTATTTTTTACATCAAGCTATAAAACATTATACAGTTATTTTCTTCTTGTTCACTTTCATTAATTTGCAATTGATTGCATGTCTTACAGTCTTCCTTATGCTGTTTGATACTTGAATGTAATAAAGAAAAGAAAAAAAGAAAAGAAAAGAAAATCAACACTAACTCCTGTTGGACTCCCAGCACTTCCAGATCGTCACTTCCGGATCGTCACTATTCAGTATTCTTCACGTACCACCGATGCCCATTTCCGGTTTCTAATTTCCATGTTTTTCTGGAGTGTTACAGGATATTATTACCAGGGCCAAACATTTGATTTTCTGTAAAGATGTTTTTCAAACTGCACTAATTATGGAAAGAAAAATCTAGATGTGGACTTGGCGAGCCATCCATGTAACAAACCCAACACTAGTTTCCCATTCGACTGAAAACCTAGGTCACTGCTCTTGGGATCATCTGCTGCCTCACTAAATGCTAACGCTTTATTGGATGTCTGTAATAGCATGTAGTCAGCACTCCCATGTACGTCAACTTTGCTAAAGAGACTACCCCACATTTGGTATGATTCAGAAAAATCTCATTGATAATCGTTATGTTGCTCTGATGTCATCACATGGGTGTGAGTTACGACTCCTGGAAACAAGAAGATTTCAGTTGGAATTCTGGTTATGTACTTCCTTCTTTCCAGCTTCATCAACTGTGCTTACATTCATAGAAGAGTTATTTCTTCTGTGCCCACTTGTCCTGAAATACAATCAGCATATAAAAATTGTAAATATTTAACCCAAACAAACATGTTTTGATATGCACATTGTTGCAAAATGATCACCACAATAATTGGTGCTTATATCTGAAAGCTAGCTATTCAATATGTGTGTGTGTGTGTGTGTGTGTGTGTGTGTGTGTGTGTGTGTGTAGTCCTCTCTTTGCATCATGTAGGTTCTAAGAGTCAAACTTATGCCAACAAGCATAGTGCCAGGTTCCTTTACCTACTGAGCCGTCTCACCAGCCCCACATCTTTTACTTAAGTCCAATTCTGTGCCTTTCACGTGATAAGCATAAAAACAATGGCATAGTCATTAACTTTGTGTTTTTATTTTCATTTTTATGATACATACAATAAGTTTCAATTGCCCAATACAGCTTATCCTTGGCATAATCTATTTGAAACTATTAATATTTACTTTTAAATGCCATGAGATGGGATAGAAAATGAGATGTAATATGAATTATTTTATTTTTCAATAAAAATGTGTTAAAAAATGCCTATGTGTGATTTTGTTGTCATTTGTTAGTATTATCAAAATAAATTTCGTTTTAATTTTCCATACTTGATGATTGTAATATGCATTATTTCATGTAAACATTCCAGATTCAGTAATTCTATCATCTAATTTTGTTGGAATTTCTACTCTACAAAAGAAATCTACTGTTTTGTAGAAACGGTATCAGTAAGCCCTCAAGCATATATGATCACCATATTTTAAATGTGAGCATGAAATATTGTCCTTTCAGACAATCACATCCGTGAGTAAATTGTCATTCTTGATAGTGGTGATTTCTCTGTAGCTCATACCTCCACTCATGGTTTTGATCCCACATGTGCTTAGGTGTCCAAATAATCATTTGTTTTCTCATAGCTAGGAACGTGTGTCTAGTCAGAAATATTGCTTTAGACATAGTGAAATTACAAAAACATGGAAAAGTTGCAAAAATGACTTGTCATTGAACTTGCATAAAAGTTGGTTTCTATACTTTCATTCTCCACTTGAAAGGGTTTTGACGTAAAATATTAAATTTTCTGGCAGGTTCATCCACAGGAAAATCATAACTATCAATGTGAGCAGAGTATGCTGGTGGGAAAAATCTGCATTCTGCCCAACAGCGGAGGGAAGGCTTCCTGTTTCTTGCTCAATTTATCAATTTCATGAATATATATTCTTCCTCTTAGAACAGGAGCGGGATCCCTGCTCTTTGCTTCTGGCTCAGATTTTGGTGAGATTTGTTCTCACCTGTTGCCATTTGTAACAAAACGTCAGCCTCCCTACAGTGATGAGCACAGGGAGAGTCCTTCTACCTTCTCGCTTTACACTTGATAAGGATTTTTATCCCTGTTGCCATCTTTCTTTAATTGCAATTCTGAATGATTAAAATCATAATGAGCTTCTGCAAGTTTGGATTCAGTCATTCTCAGAACTCTGCTCAGTTTCTTGGCTCCTAGAAATTTCTGGACGTAAACACAAACCTCCTTTTGAAGCATTTTCTATTTCACTCTTAGTGTCTTATTCTTGCTGCTGCTTCTCAATTTACTATTCCTATAAAAACATGTCTTGACTTGTTAAAATGACAATTTGCCTTATTGTAGATAGTGTTTCATATTTATTCAATTAGGTACTACTTAAATATATATTATGTCAAGGCATACGCCTAGTGTATGAAGTATTTAAATATGTAGACTAATGTTAAGAGGGTTATGGAGGCAGCTCAGTTAGCAAAGAGCCTGCCACCACCCTGATGATTTAGATTGATCCCAAGACCTGTAAGAGGTGTGTAGCAGTGACCTCGGTGCTGTGGAGTGGAGGGGATGACCACAGACCTGCTAGCCAGACAGACGAGTGGAATTGGTGAGCTCCAGGTCTTGTGAGAGACCCCCCCTTACAAAGGGAGGTGGAAAGTGTGGTGGCTGCTCATGGCTGTCAACTTGCTACATCTGGAATTCACTAACATCCAGACCATAGAGGGTACACCTTCTGCTTACTTTGAAGTAGGATGAGACACTTCTGATCCACACCCTTGAGGTTAGGAAGACAGCTCTTTAATCCGGATCTCTTGATCTGGGAGAAGGCACACTTCTATAGGACCGTAAGGCAGGAAGACACCTTCTGCTGCAAGCCTATGTGAGGACGTGGAAGACAGGATCTTGTGCTGCTTGCCTGCTTGCTCTTCTCTTGCTAGAAAGCCTACTCCTTCACTGGCATTAGAGCCGACTTCCTTGGGATGCTAGTGTCTACTGAAGACCAGCTGAGACAGCCTTGTGGATTTTATGACTCTCCACTCGTAGTTTGCTGGAGGACAGCCTGTAAGTCATTCCAACAAATTCCCATTCTAATAAATCACACACACATGAGTGCACATATGTACACTATAAGCATGTATAGTCTGTAGGTTTTGTTACTCTAGAGAAGACTGACTAATACAAAGAACACTGGAGAAACACACCTTATGGTGACCTCTGACATCCACATGCAAATTTATGTGCAAGCACCTGTATACACATATGCACCCAGTCACTCACATACATACATACACCAAACAGAAAATAATGTAATGTTAAGAACTACTGAAGGCAGGCATGGTGGCACACAGCTGTAATCCCAAAACTCGGGGGAGGCAGAGGCAGGCAGATCTCTCTGTGACTGAGGCCAACCTGAACTACAAAGCAAGTCCAGGACAGCCAGGGCTACACAGAGAAACCCTGTCCGGAAACCACCACCAAAACAGAACTATTCAAGATTTCAAAACACATTTTAGATGTATCCTTGTCCCACTCCACCCCCACAAAAGTTAATTTTCTCCTAAGATGTTTTAATTCCTTTTTAAAGCTTAAAGCCATTGCTGATCTTACATTTAAGTCAAATTATTTAAACAAAGTTGTACCTATGCAATTTCTTTAAAAATTTAATTAAGTCTTATTAAATTATTTCATATAAATAAGTCTATTCTATTCTGGGAGGAAGGGGTTCAAAGGAGGTCTTTTCCTATATTCCTGGCTGGTCTCACATTCTCTACGTAGGTCAGGCTGGCCTCAAGCCCAGAAATATCCTCCTGAGTGTTGGGATCATAGGTGCGTTCAACCAAATGCAGCCGATAATCTACAGTTCTCACTGAACCAGTCTCCCCTACTGTAAAGAGCTGCACAGCACAGTATTCATACATCTCCCCAAGGCCCACCATGCCCAGATACCCATTCCGCAAGCTCATGGCCATCTCTGACAGAAACACATATGTCTTTCCCAAGCCATCCGTTTTCTTTGAAAACTTCAGGCAAGAACTGTAGGAAGGTTCATCTTGGATTGAAATAGTGCAGTCCATATGTTAAGTTTTTGGTTCTCGGGCAAATGGAAAGGTTCTGAGCTATGGCGATGCTGATGATTCCCTGAATGCACCTCTGTCCATGGTGCTTTATTCATGACCTTCTCGGGGAAAGACTAGTTAGCAGCCCTTCTTCCTGGTCCAGAGGCAGCCACACCTGTGTACAACCCTATATTGTCTACTGCTGCAGATGATGGAGGCACCACACACAGTGATGCTCAGGGAGGCATGATTACTACACACTAAGCCAGGTTTACAGCACAGAGGTCTATTTTCATTATTATAGACAAACAGCATGCCACACATTCGCATGGTGGGGTACCACACACAAGGAAGAGAACATCACACAACAGGCGAACAAAAAAGTCCATACAGAAAAGGAAATTGACTCATTCCATTTGCAGAATACAGCTGTTCTCTTAGAAATGCTGCCTGCCAAGAATGGAGTCAAGAGAAGCCAGGACAGGACCTCAGGGCTATCAGGATGCTGATGTCCTATGAGGAAACAGGGCTGGTGGGTGCTCGGAGTGGGTGTTGGGCATGGTATCTAGCTGCACTTAGTATTTAGTTTCATGGTCTTTCCAATATAGCTTATGGTATAACCTGTTGTTTTATACATTGGCACTGTGCACCTTATGGCTTGATCTTCATGGGTCCCCTAATAAATTGAGCAGGTGCTGTCTATGACAGGGACTCTGTTTCCTGCTTTTTGATCACTTCTCCCTAGCTAGGCTTCAGTGGATGAGGATGAACTCAGTCCTGATGCCACTTGATGTTCTGGGGTGGGCTGGGGGGCACTTCTTTTTTTTTTTTTTAGAAGAAGAGGGAGGTTGGGGGAAGAGGGTGGCAGGGTGGGACTGGAAGGGGAGAATAGAAGGGGCTACATTTGGCATGCAAAGTGAATATATAAATTAAAAGTAAGTTTAAAATAAGTGAAAATTAGTTGAGCAAGAGGAAGAGAGAAGGCATGAAGTCTGTCCTACCAGAATGCCAACAAGAATTGTCTTTCCTGCGGATAGCCCTACACAGAACGTCCATGGATGAACCACAGCCATTGCTCTGCATTCTCCAGTTAATGTTCAAACTCTGCTTTGCTTTCTGCTGAGACAGACTCTGGAGAAATAGTTGCTGGAACTGACCTTGGTGCTGAAATCCTAGCTAGTGTTGAGGCTTCAGCTCCACCAGCTCTTAGGACTCTATGGGGATAGATGTGAAGACAGCCTATTGGGACTCCAGGTGAGAGAAGTGGGGGACAATGGGGAAATAGAAGGAACCAGAGGGTCCTAGACATCTACAAGAAGAACATCATGGCTGTTGGATCTGGGCCCAGGGATTCTACTCAAACTACTGCACCAACCAAGGACAATATATGCAGTAAACATCGAACCCTTACTCAGATCTAGCCACTAGACAGGACATTCTCCACAGTTGAGTGGAGAGGGGTGACTGATTCTGACATGAACTCTGGTGCCCCATATTTGACCACTTCCTCTTGGTGGGGAGGCCTGATGGCACTCAGAGAAAGGATAAGCAGGCTACCAAGATGAGACTTGATAGGCTGTAACCATAGGGGAGGGGAATAGGGTGAAAGCAGGAGGGAGGGAGGAACTGGAGGGTACAAGGGATAGGATAACGATTGAGACGTAATCTGAACAAATTAATTAAATAAAAAAATTTTAATCCACTTTAGGTTAGCTGGGCATGGTGGCGCACACCTTTAATCCCAGCACTCAGGGGGCAGAAGCAAGTGGATCACTGTGAGTTCAAGGCCAGCCTGGTCTACAAAGCAAGTCTAGGACAGCCAAGGCTACAGAAAGAAACTTTGTCTTGAAAAACCAAAAAAGAAAAAAAATCCACTTTAGATTGTTCAAGCTTGCACTCCCACCAGCAATGGAGGAGTGTTCCCCTTTCTCTACATCATCACCAGCACATGCTGTCACTTGAGCTTAGGGTGTTGACAGGTGTAAGATAGAATCTCTTGTGTCGTTTTGATTTGCATTTCTCTGATGACTAAGGATCTTGAGTATTTCTTTAAGTGGTTCTTTGCCATTCAAGATTCCTCTGTTGAGAATTCTCTGTTTATTTCTGTACCCCATTTTTAATTGGATTATTTGGGGGGGGTTGGTGTTTAATTTCTTAAATTCTTTATATATTTTTGATATTAGACCTCTGTTGAATTTAGAGTTGGTGAAGATCTTTTACCAATCTGTAGGCTGCTGTTTTGTCCTATTGAAAGTGTCCTTTGCCTTACAGAAGCTTTTCAGTTTCATGAGGTCCCATTTATTAATTGTAGATCTTAGAGCCTGATCTGTTGGTGTTCTGTTCAGGAAGTTGTCTCTTGTGTCAATGATTTCAAGGCTCTTCCCTACTTTCTCTTTAATGTTAAGTGTTTCTGGCTTTATGTTAAGGTCCTTGAACAGTTTAGATTTGTGTTTTATGCAGGGTGATAAGTATGGGTCTATTTGCATTTTTCTAGACGTAGATATCCAGTTGGACCAGCACTATTTGTTGAAGATGCTATGGTTTTTCCATCGTATGTTTTTGGCTTCTTTGTCAAAAATCAACTGTCTGTAGGTGTGTGGATTTATTTCTGGGTCTTCAATTTGATTCCACTGATCCACCAGTCTGTTTCTATGCCAGCACACTACAGTTGCTCTGGAGCACAGCTTGAAATCAGGCATGGAGATACATCCAAAAGTTCTTTTATTGTATGGGTTTGTTTTACTATTCTGTATCTTAATTTTTCTATATGAAGTTGAGAATTGTTCATTCAAAGTCTATAAAGAATTTGCTGGAAGTTGGATGGAAAGTGCATTCAATCTGAAGATTGCTTTTGGTAAGATGGCCATTTTTACTATGTTGATTCTACATATCCATGAGCATGGGAGATCTTTCCAACTTCCAATATTTTCCTCAACATCTTTTTGCAGAGACTAAAAGTTCTTGTCATACAGGTTTTTCACTTGCTTGGGTAGAGTTACACCAAGATATTTTATATTATTTGTAGCTATTGTGAAGGGTGTTGTTTCCCTAATTTCTTTCTCAGCCAATTTGTCACTTGTATACAGGAGGGATATTGATTTTTTTAAGTTGTTGAAGGTGTCTATCAGCTGTGTGAGTTCCTGGTAGAATTTTTGGAATGACTTATGTATACCATCATATCATCTGAAAATAGTGATATTTTTACTTCTTCCTTTCCAATTTGTATTCCCTTGATATCCTTTGGAAATTAATCTGAAGATTTCTCAGAAAATTTGGAAAATCTCTACTTCAAGACCCAGCTGTTCCACTCTTGGGCATACATCCAAAAGACGTTCCATCATATAATAAGGGCCTTTGCTCAATTATGTTTATAGCAGCTTTATTTGTACCAGCCAGAGACTGGAAATAACCCAGATGTCCCTCAAATAAAGAGTGGATAAGTAAATTGTGGTATATTTTTGCACAATGGAATACTACTTGGCAATTAAGAGCAAGGAAATCATGAGATTTTTCAGACAAATGGATGGAACTAGAAAAGATCATCCTGAGTGAGGTAACACAGACCCACAAAGACACACATGGTATGTACTCACAAGCACATATTAGCCATATAGTTCAGGATAACAATGCTACAATTCACAGACCCAAAGAAGCCAAGTAGCAAGGGAGGATGCATGAATCTCACTGAGAAGGGGAAATAGAATAGACAGAGGAAGTGGTTGAAGAGAAGGAACAGGCTAGGAGAGGAAGTGCTGAGGGAAATGAGGGTAGGAATCTGATGTGGGGAAAGCCAGAAGGTGTGAAGGAGAGCAGAGGGCTTGTAGAGAGAAGAGAAACTGTGGCCGGGGGCATCTCTGAGACAGGCTGGAGACCTACACCAGGGTAGAGTCCTGGAAGGCTATGGAGTGACTCCAGCTGAAACCCCTACTAGGGGCAGACATGGAGACTGAAGACGCCTCCCTCTAAACAAACAGGACTCTTAGTGGTGGGGGACCACCAACCCACCCACAAAAACTTAGACCCAAAATTTACCCTGCCCACAAGATTTTCAGGGATAAAGAAAGAGCAGACATTAATGGAATTTCCAACTAATGCCCGGCCATACCATGAGAGAGAGAGAGAGAGAGAGAGAGAGAGAGAGAGAGAGAGAGAGAGAGAGAGAGCCAACCCCTGACACTATTAACGACACTCTGCTATGCTTGCAGATGAGAACCTAGCAAAGCTGTCCTCTGAGAGGCCCCACCCAGCAACAGATAGAAAAAGATGATGAGACTCACGGGGAAACATTGGGCGGAGCACAGAGAGCCTTGTGGAAGAGTGGGAGGAAGGAGAGGAGGACCAGGAAGGAATAGGAGCTCCACAGGAAGACCAACAGAGCCGACTAAACTGGGCCCAGGGGGGCTTAAAGAGACTGAAACACCAACCAAGGATTATATATGGATGGACCTAAGTCCCCTACAGATATGTAAGCACTGGGCGGCTTGGTCTTCATGTGACTAAGGAGAGTGGGGCCTGCTTCTGACAAGGGCTTTCCTTTATGCTTTTTGATCACTTGCCCCATGGCAGAGCTGCTTTGCCAGGCCACCATAGTAGAAGATGTGCTCAGTCCTAATGGGACCCGATGTGGTAGAATGAGTAGCTAGGGTGGGGCTCCCCTTTTCTGAGGAGTAGGGGCGATATGAGGAAGAGAGAGGCATGGTGAAACTGGGTGGAGGGGAGGGAGGGGGCTACAACTGGGGTATAAATTGAATAGATTAATTTAATTTTTAATAATCTACTTTAGGTGATTTTCAAGCATTCGATGTTTAAATTTACTACCTCCTCAAGTTATCATAGTGAAGAAATTTAAAAACGCAAGTAGAGAAAGTCATTCCTCACATTTTCAATGAGACTAAACAGTTATCCAGAGAACCCTAAATCAAATTTATAACAAACTTATTTTGTAATGGGCCAGGAAGTTTTTGATAGTAATAACCCAGTTAAAAGTGATGTTTAACTTGTCACCCCTTCTCCAGTGCTGCCTCATTCAGGGAACACAGAGAGATGATTGGATGCTGACTTTGAGGCAGAGGATTGCAAGCGTCTCAGCAGAATGCCTGCACACCTTCTGCCAAGCACAGAAACAATGTCTTCAAGTCCTCACACAAGCCACTGGCCGGCAAGCCCCATGCTTCTCTGTAAGCAGGCCAGGAACAGAGAACTACCTCTGGACTCCAGCAGTGAAAACATGTTGTTTAGTCTTTCAGCTCAGAAAATCCCAAATTAGTGGAACCCTTCATACAAACACACCACACTGGGGTCCTAGTAGAGTGTGTGGCATTATTCATCCTCCTTGTAACTCCCAGTATCTTTTCTGGGTTTCTCAGTGTCTTTGCACTGCATTTGAAGAACACTTTCCCAGCCCCCTGAGAGTTAATTTAATAACTACAAATTCCCCCATGGATATTACAGAAAGACTCCAGGGCTTATGGGATTATGCACTTGATGTTTTATTTCAAAGGCACAGGCTCAAGATATATAAAGGAAGGCCTTATTACCTGAAGAATATGTTCCCTGTTTAAAGCTGAGTGCATATAATGGGTTATTCTAAAGAGAAAATTATTATGTTAAGGCATGTCACCATCAATAAAATAATGTATTTAAATGCAATTCAAAGATTAAAAATTCAAGAAAATTAAAAGAACATTATAATTTCAATAAAAAAACACTATATTTATGGAAAACTCTTTTCAACTGAATAAGTGTTCTTATGCTCTTAGGTTTCTCGCACTAACGTTTGTTAATATGATGACACTTCAAAGTGCTGTTTCTGCTCATTTGTTTTAGTTGGGGCCAGTTCCCAAGAGAGCTCAAACAAAGTAAATACATTTAATAAAACCTAACCACTCCATTCCTTATTGGAACAAACTGTACGTAGGCACCATGCCTCACTGACACATGAAGGATGCACTTCATTGGAGGGACCTAGGTAAGGACAGAATGCCAGTGAGCTGAGGGCATGCCATGAGTGAGTGAGTGAGTGAGTGAGTGAGTGTGTGAGTGAGTGAGTGAGGAGTGAGTGAGTGAGGACAGAATGCCAGTGAGCTGAGGGTGTGCAGTGAGTGAGTGAGTGTGTCTGGTACTTGCCCACCTCAGGCTTCCTACTCCTCAGGTGAATGTTCTCATACCATCTTTGGGGTTTTGGATCATCACAAAGGTGGTGTGTAGCGTGAAAGCCAAGAGTTGTGAGCCATGCTCACTAGTGTCCAGGGTGAAGTCAGTCAAGACTTCAGGAGATCTGGTGTCTGGTAGGATTCTGTTTCTCTTCCTCACCCACTGTCTTGCTTGATTCTCATGTGTTACAAATGGCCATGTGCCTCTCTGGGTCTTCACTATAGTTATGTCATCAACAAGAGCAACCTGGTGAGGAAAGGGTTAAAAGCATGCCGCCCACCATGAAGGGAGGCCAGGGAAAGAGCTCAAGGCAGAAACTGTGGCAGAGACCATGAAGGGATGCTATTTACTGGTTTGCTCCTCGGGCTCACATTCAATTCTTTTTCTTATACCTCCCCGGCATGGCACCACCCACATTGGATTATGTGTTTATCAGCCATTAATGAAACAAAGGGCCTCAAGACTTGCATGAAGGCCAGTCTAATGGACACATTTTCTCACTTAAGGTTCCCTCTTCCCAGATCATACCAGTCAGTTTGTGCCAAATTAAGAAAAACAAACAAACAAACAAAATCCAGCATGGGTTCTATACTAAGGGCATAAAAAATATGGGCAAAGGCTTACATGTAAAGATGATATCAAAAAGCGGCCTCTAACAGAGGGGAGTTGCATGAATAACTCCAGATTTGAAGCATCACAATTTACCTCAAAACAGAACATCACACAGCTCTAGTGTCTTCGAGTAAAATTGGAGTAGGAAACAATGGGATTAAGATTAATTGATTAAGTGTGAAAGTGAGTATACACAGGAAGTAATCTCATGCATGTGCCATAAAGATAGGATAGGGCCTTTAAAAGAAATAATACATCATATGAGATTTCTTTTCCTTTAGAATGGGAGAGGTGTGGGTTGATGCTGCTGTGTTTACCTTCATGTGTTCTCCGAGTTTCCAGAGATGAGTCACTATCAGCAAATCACCACAATAATACCAGTCTTTAAGTTTTATTTGTGTATTGGGGGGGGTGCTTGTGTGCTATAGTGCACATGTGGAAATCAGAAGACAGATTGCAGAGGCTGTTCTCTCATCCTACTGTGTGGGTCCTGGGGATGAAATGTATGTCTTCCAGCTTACTGGCCAGAGCCTTCACCTGCTGAGCCATCTCAGTAGCTCAGAGGGATGTTATTTTTAAGCCTCTGCAGGCTAATGAAAGGACTGATGTGGAAGAAAAGGGATTCAATCACTACAGACGAGGATCAATCCCTCCCTGGATGCGTGTGTTGGCCACCATGACAATGACTCGGGGAAGAAACCAATCTGCTTAAGACACAGTGAGGAAGATAGAAATGGAGAAAGGGACTGTGTTGGTTACTGCTCTCCCTAGATGTGTGCGAGCCATTTTCACAGAGATGCCTGCCTCAATGTTTCAATATGACCTAGGCAATGAAGCCAGCAATGGAGTGCTTTTTGCTGAATGTGTTTACAACCCGAGGACACAGAGCCATGGCAAATCAGATGAGCAGCATGCAGGGCTGTTGGCACTTGAGGAGAACTGGAAGACAGAACGGAGGGCTGCCCTAAAAGAGTAAACATAAAGGGGGGACCCCGAACTTCATTTTTCCTGGGCCAGACCACAGGAGGCTGAGACTCCCCCAGGAAACATGGCGACGTTCTGTGGCGAGGGAGAAGTTGGGAGGAGTTGGTATATTCTCTTCTCTTTCCCTAGTGCCCCATGCGAATAGCCCCTCACTTCCCTCAGCAGGCTGCTACAGCCTAGTGCCCATGCCTCTGTGTGCCTCTCTGTAGGTCTCCTCATTTGTGTGTGAATAACTGTTCCTTTGTTTAGAAGCCTTCTGCATAATAAACAAATATCACGGTTCCCCGAGTATTAATACCATCTGTAGACATTTTACTTATCCCAGGTCTGAATCAAGCAGGCATTACAATTTTATAGTACGTGCAGTGTTTGAGGGGAAGCAGGTGTGTGCTCTCGACTCAGAGCCAGAGAGGAAGAAATTGGCCGCTGAGTGGCCAGCCACAAACAAGATCCACTCCAGGACAGATCGCCAGAATCGTTATTTTCAACACAGCCTGCTCATGACACATACATCCTTACTGCTCTAGACTCATGTCTGTTGCTATGATAAAAAACACTCTGACAAAAATCCACTTAGGGGAGGAAAGACTCCCTTTCAGCTTAGACTTGCAAGTCACAGTCCACCGACATTGAAGGAAGCCAAGGTATGGACTCAAAGCAGGAAACTGAAACAATAGCCATGAAGGAATGTGGTTCTCTGGCTTGCTCACTACCTCAGGCTCAGCTATCTTTATTATGCAGCCCAGGACCGCTTGCATAGGAGTGGCTGGGCCCTCCACATCAGTTACCACTGCAGACAATCAGTCCCTTATAGACATGCCCAGGCTAACCTAATCTAGGCAATTCCCCAACTGAAGCTTCCCTCCCAGAGGATTCCGGGGTATGTGAAGCTTTGACAACAAAGCTAACTGAGACATTTCTAAAGCTCCTGTGTCTCCACTGTGGATGAACTACTTATCTACAAGGTTATAAGTAGGAGAGGCAAGGCTCTCTTCTCTCCTGCTCAGTTGTGGCAGGAAAAGAAAGATATGGCAAACAATTTGTTTTTAAACTTATTTACACATTTCTTTATTATCACTGCAGTGGGGTGGGGTCAGTTTTTTTCTTCCATCTTTACACAGGTTGAGGGGATGGAACTCAGATCACCAAGCTTATAGTGAACCATCCCTTCATTTCCTGCAAGCAGGTTCTTGAACTATAGAAAGAACCTCCTGAAATCCTGATGCTTTCCACATGGCTCACCCATGTCTGGAGGGAGGGGGGGTGAGAGAAGAGAGAAGAAAGAAGAGAGAGATTGCTAGCAAGGAAACGGAGGGGGTGCAGCCAGGTGAGAACCAAGGAAGTGGAGTGCTGTATGCTAACAGGACGGAACCATCCTAGCAAGAGCACAGATGACCTGAACCAAGTGCTGACTCCCAAGGGTAAACCAAAGGGTTACAGCTGTGATGGGGAACTGAGCCTGGTGGTGCCCTCTTGTGCCTATTTATATGATGCAGCCACTTTAACTCCTCCACCATTAACCTGCAAACTCTGTTGTCTGCAACAAGTTCATCTTCTGAGGCTTTGGCTCATCACAACTTTGACTTCATGGCATGCATTAGCACTTCAAGAAGAGGCAGATAAACAGCCACAAATATTCTCTCTCCTCTGCAGGCTCTGCCGTTCTTCCGGATCCCTTTAGCCAAGCCCTAGCCTTTAAACCCTTAGCAGTTCCTCCGGGTCCTGCATTTCCCTCAAGTTCCATGAATGAGAGCAAACAGGAGATGTTGAAGCCAGTCCACAAGTTAGGAACACAAAGGATGAATATATGGACTCTCAAGAAGCACTGGCCGATACTCCTGCCTTCTTTCGTTGCTTGGTAACACAGACCAACTTGCGGTAGTCTTTGGTTAAAGCTACCTTGACTTTTTTATTTATTTTTAATTTATGTATTCACTTTACATCCTGATTGTAGCCTCAAGCCGGTCCTTCCCTCCTTCCCACCCTCTTCCTCTTGCTCCCTCTTTCCTTGTTCTCAGAAAAGGAGAGACCACCTCCCCCCAACCCCCAAGTCGCATCAGGACTGAAAGCATCTTCAGTTACCTTGACTTTTCAAGTCAGGTTTACAGAAACCAGGAAGCCCTGGTGAATTCCACACTGACTGGAATTATTCTACCACTTTACTGTGCTGCAGAATCAGGAATTACCCAGCCTCTCTCACTAAAGGGAGCTGCCACATACAGCCTTTATTTGTAACTGAATGTACCTATGGCATTAAGCCATAAGACAATCTAGCTTATTAGCATTGAACCATCAGAGGAATAATGAATTCTGGAGGCTTCTGTGACTTCCAGATATATTCTTTCAGAGTCATAAATAAAATTCTTGTCCTGGACCTACTTTAGCTGGGGAGCAGAGAGGTGGTTGTGATGTGTTAAAAATGACCATATTCTGATGGTGAGCTTCAAGCGCAGCCCTCCGTACACAGTGTTTGTGCTTACAGGGCTGAAGTATTCACACAGGTTGATGGGTCCAAGCACCAGCATCCAGAATGCTCACTGACCCCTCAGAAGCAAGCCCAATCTCCAGAAATAATGCTGACACTTAAGCCCCAGAATTAAATCACAGGAAAGCTTCCAGGCAACCCTCCCAATCACCACTTCCGAGCAGGGAAGGCTGTCCTCTGAGACCGACTTCAGCTTGGCTTTGCAGCCAGCATACATTTGAATCTTCTTTAATGGGATTCTGTCCTGGGGTGCTTTACATTCATTAAGTGTAAAGATAATTGTGTGGACCTAATCATAAATTAGGAATGATGCAATGATGATGATCATGAAAAGCATGCAGGAAGGATGGTACCAGAGTATTTGCCTCAAAGTTCACTGCCTTTTTAGATCAAAGGGATGTAGCGTCACATGTTGAAAGCAAGAATTGAATCGACTCATTTCAGGCTAAGAGGGAAACTGCACTTTAGAAGGAGGCAGACTGTTCGCTGCAGCTTTCAAGCTGATCGTGGCTGAGTGAGGATGGGCTATCTGAATAACTTCCGGCAACCCATGTTAGAAAAGGAAGTGACTGAGAAGTGCTTTCAAGAAAGCAATGCATTTGGGGGAAAAGGAAAAGTTTGAAAACACAAATCATCAAGTGATGTGGTGAACATGAGCCTGGGGCTGTGGCAAGAGAATGAGAGAAGTATAGAGGGATAAGATAAAGTGCAAAAATTGACCAAAAAAAAAAAAAAACAATTGTAGGAAAGATGGAGTGGAGAAGGGCCGGTTACGAAGGACTCTCTGAGGTTGAGCGAATATGGCGGCAATAACTCTACACGTTGCTGAACGTTTTCTAATGACCTCTATATAGCTACACGCTTGAGTAAGAGATAATTCCATGTCAGAGTCAAATCCAGACAGATGAAGGGTCCACAGTCCTAATTGGTGAGATAATTATACTTAGTTTATACTAGGCTAAGTCAATCAAAGCAGAGTCCTTGTCCAAAAGTAATACTAAGGGTATATAGGTCATTAAGACAAATCATCGTAATTTTGCTGCAAGCAGCAACCTTCCATAGAGGTGAAACCTGGCTCTAAACTCAATCTGGACGTTAATGCAACGATGTCACTTTAGCAGATATGTGAGTAAAACGATGACAATGGCAACAGAAGACTTGATGAGGAGGAGGATGATAGTGATGAGGACAACAGTGGTATTGGGAGAAGCTGATCATTACTGATGGTGAGGATGGGCGGCAACGGTGTTGGTAACAGAGATGGTGATGATGAGGAGTGCACACAATGGTGATGATTGTGACAATGATGGTAGTGATGGTGAAGACGATAAACAGACGGTAGTGATGACATCAGTGGTGCTGATGACAATAGTGGTGGTGATAATAATGCAGATGATGGTGGCAACGATAAAATTTGCCACAAACATCTTTGAAGACTTGCTATATGCTAGCTTCATAGCATTTTAATTGAGTGACTGCAGTTAATCTCCATATATGGGATTGGTGTATCACTCCAATCACTCTGTTGATAAGAGTTGCTGCTCCCCAGCTGCTGGGGAGGAATTAGGCAAAAAGAAGACTGAACACAGATTGAAGCCATAGAATTTGAAGTCATCCATGAGGAATTAAAAACCAATGCATCACGGAAGGCATGGCCCTTTGGGTTGCACAGTGAGCCTTGTCCTTCTGAGAGGCCTGTTGCCTGCAGAGAAAGACTGAGACAACAGCGGGGCTGCTGATGCTAAGAACAATGAATATGCACACTGTTAACTGTGTGGGCCAGGAAATACCTCCAGCGGAAGCACAGAGGGGAGAGGAGGGCAGCGGGGGGGGGGGGGGGGGGGGGAATGGAGCAGAGAGTGCGGCAACAATACAACTGGTACCTTGAGGAGCTGTTTGACTAGAATAGGAAGAAGAAAATCACCACCAAAAAACCCACAGCAACCCACTTCTTATACCACTGTCCCCCATCTGCCCTCCCTCAGAGTCCCCAGCTTCTTTCTTCTCTCCCTTTATGCTAATGGTTCCCAATTTCACAGGGGTTACCCTTTTCACAGTGTAACAAGATCGGGAGGAAACATAGATATTTACATTACAATTCATAACAGTAGCAAAATTACAGTCATAAAGTAACAACAAAAATAATTTTATGGTTGGGGCAACTAAAACATGAGGAGCTGTATTAAAGAGTCACAGCATTGGAAGATTGAGTGCTTTATGCACTAAATAATCCTCCTGAAAGTCACAATAGTCCTCTGCCAACAAGCTACCAATCACAGAAGGGTTTCCAGGTGAAATAAGAGGTGATAAGATTGTTTTGATGTAAGCAAGGGATATTGCTTGATGTGACCAGGCAATGTCTGAAATTCAAGTTTGTCTGCACAGAGTGAACTTTTATTTCCTGTATCTTAGATAAGGTCATGTTCTCAGTCTACTCAAGTCTTTCTCTTCTTTATTAACTAAAAGAAGGCTGTCTTGGCTTGCTTTCTTCTTGCAACAATAAACATCATGCTCAAAAGCCTCTTAGGGGAGAAAAAGGTTGATTTAGCCTATAGCTCACAGTCCCTCATCAAGAGACATCAGGGCACGAGTTCAAGTCAGGAAAATAAAGCAGAAACCATGGAGAAACACTGTTTACTGGCTTGCTCTCTCTGGCTTGCTCAGATTTCTTTCTTATACAGCTCAGAATCACCTGCCCAGGGGAGGTTGTTCTCAAAGTGAACAGGCCCCTCCCACATCAATCATTGACAAGGAAACTCTCAAGAAGGCATGTCCGCAGGACAATCTGATGGGGGCAAGCTGAGGTTCCCTCTTTCCGAGTGACTCCAGTGTGACAAGGTGACAGAAGTAAGCAGCACAAGAGGCAAGAGGAGAGCAGACGTAAGGAGCAGAGTGGGGAGTGGGCTGTGCAATGCTGTCCTCTGGGAAGACAATGTTGATGCACACATGAACTCAGAGGAACTGGCTACAAAACCCAGGAGGTCAAATGTAAGGTCCTCTTCTATTGGAGGAATTATTAGCAGGTGAAAGCTGCTGTGACAGGGAAAGTCACTCTCTGATGACATGGCTTTGGTAGGCTGTTCCTGCCCCAGTGCATGGTCCCGCCCCGTGGGCACATGAACAGCACCAATTGGACACAAGGGGTTATTGATAGCAAAAATGAAAGAATGTGAAGGTGGAAAGGAGAGGAGGGAGCAGGGGCATCAGGGGGGCTGTTGAAGGACGGTGGTGTCAGGTAGATATCATCAATATACACTGAAGAAATGTTTTTAACTTTCAAAGGAAAAAAAACCTTCCAAACGAGAAGAAAATCATGAGAGAGCTGTGCAGGCACATGGAAGGAAGCCATGAAATCATCACATCACTCCTTCATTGGTCACAGCACCCAGTAGAGCCCGGAGCCTCTCCGCAGCACTTTGCTCAGGATGGACAACACACACGGAGCAGGGAATCTGTGAGAACCCAGTGGAGCTGAAGACCCCATGTCCTAGGGAGGTCAAACCACTCCACCGCAGTAACATATTGCACTGAACTGGCCGACTTACAGAGGAAGCGCTTTCACCTGCACACAGTGCATGCTTGATAATAAGAAGCGACTGTGTTGCTGATTTGTGTCCTTTATCATCATCTCAGAGAATTTTCTGAAGATAGCATCGTAGGCCCACTATATCACGTCATTGTATAAAGAGGTGGGGTAGGGTACCTGGCCCCGACCATGTCTGGACACGCTGTGATGTCTTTCACTGTGATGAAATCACCTAGTAATGCAATTCTCAGACACACCCGCATGACTAAGAGATGTCTGACTGTATCACTATGTCCCAGACAGCCTGCAAGGAACAGAGGAATGCCTGAAAGGAACCTTGGCAACTTCCCAAGATGCCCTAGCTATGCCACCAAGTGACCTCAGATCCCAAATGTGACCTTACTTTGGGTCATCAGGAGGATCAAGTTAAAAATGCAGCCTAATGGCCTTACGATTTGGGTGCCAATCGATGAGTGTCCCCAAAAGGGGGAAATGTCAACACATAGACCTAGAAAGAGTGTGTGAAGATAGAGCAAAGAGAGAGAGTCTCCACTGAAGGAATAGAGGGTGCCTCTACAGGTTCAGGCACAACTGAGGCCCCAAAATTGGGAAGAGAGGTGTAGAATAGGCCCCTTTCTGAACAGCATGGCCCTTCTGAGATCCTGACCTTGCTTGACCTCTAGCCTCCAGACTGTTAGTCACTGAATCGCTGCCCTTGAGTCTCCTGTTTCCCAGCACTTTGCTATGGCAACTCTAGACATCAATAAGATGTCAGTCACATACACACGGTGCACGCATGTGGGCTACCCGAGTGTGCGGATGGGGAGGTGGGGTGCCTAGGCTTGGTATCAAAAAAACTTTCCTTGCCCAGGAGCCCAAAGGAGAAGCTAGTGGCCAATAGACAGAGAGGTCAGGAGAGGCAGGGCAGGGCCCTGAGAGCCCAGGGCAGCACACAGCCAATCCATATCCAGGCCTGAGTGGGGTCAGCCAGTGTCCCTCTTGAGCAGGAGGTCTGGAACTCACCACCCACCGGGGGCTAGAGACACTAATCAGCAACTGTCTTCCCAGAAGCTATCTCTCTGCGGATAAATTCTGTAAATATGTCTCTGATGAGACTAAGATGCCTCCTCACAATCTCATCAGGAAGTAAGTGTTGCAAATGAACTAATGAAAAGCAATCTCGAAGCCAGTGATGCATAATGCTGTAATTGCAGAGGCCTTTGGCGAGTGATAGGAATATTCTAAAAGAAGGGGGCAGGGGGTGCATCCACACTCTTCGGAGTGCCATCTGAGAGGATGGATGCCCCAATTTTAGATGCTCCCTCCCTCCCTCCCTCCCACATCTTTTTCTGGAAATAGCCTCTGAGCTGAAAGGGACAGTGATCCCGCTACTATAGCACAGTGGAAAACCCCCCTCGGACTCCCCGGCTCTCATGGCTGTCATTTTCTGCTCACTAAGCAACCTTCTGAGCTATAATCTGGTGTTCTGATTAGGTGATTCTTTTTTTCCAGGCCCTGAGCCAGGAGAGTTCTCAGGACTAGAAGTCTGAGCTCGGCAGGAAAAGGGCAGATGGGACACCAGACAGGACCCAGAACAAAAGTGCTGAGCATGCCCAAACAACTGGGCCAACTGCAAGGAGCAGGGGAGTAGAAAGTGTGCCCCCCCACCCTCAGCTTAGAAGACAGCTGTTGAGAGCCCAGCCACACCAGTGGACCACTCTAGGTCTGTGACCATCTGCAGACATCGGCAGGGCCATCTTCAGGAAGCAGGCAGCAGCCTCAGGAGAAGGGAGACACGGCAGAAATCCAGGCCAACATCTGCTCAAGAAGAGCTCGAGCATGTCAGAGTTCACACTCAAGAGATACTCAGAAGCACTGTTCTTTTGTGGCTCCTCTCACTTAGCACATATCCTCAGGATGTCTTTGCTGCTGCAAAGGGGTCTCGTAGGTTTTTTTTTCAGGGCTCAAGCCAGATGTTAAATGCTTTCATCACATCAAATACAGAAGAGAATGAAAGCTGGTTTCACAGTGGTGAACATTTCCTGACCTACACCTGGATCAAAGCATCATTTTATACTGTTTCAGTGCACAGTGCCTACTTATTAATTAGACCCAAGAATAGTGGGGGGGGGGGGGGGGGAAAGAGTCAGCCTATGGCTAGGTGGGCCACAACACTTCTTCTGAGACAATTCACAGCAACCCACCTCGCCCATGGTAAGCCGTCCTCTAGCAGGGCCCAGGGCCCAGGGCCCTGGCTCTAACACGTATGCAGCGGTGTTCCCTAAAGTTCACTCAGCTCTGTTCAATCTCTGAGAGCCAGATGAAGATGGGTGAGGCAGCTTTCAAATTGTCCTCAACATGCTCTTCTCTTGCCTTAAGCAGCAGCTCACTTGACACCAAATACACAATAAATCAAAATTAACAGAGCAGCATCCCACAGGCCTTGGCTGGGAGACTTTCTGATTTATTGGAGTCCGTGTCCAATGCCAGATAAGGTAGTTCTGTCAATTAATAATGTTGCATGCTTTAAATCTCCTAGAGTCCGCAAACTTGGAAACAGAAATTTGCATGGCTCTAGCTCTATCGTGGAAAGCAAATGGATTTCCCGCTTTCTCCACGATGCTTAGTGGCACCTACTTCATGCACCTAACTCTACTGCGGTATCCTCCTCCTCAGGGGAAAGACACCCAGGTGCAAAAGGATGAGAAGAGAAGTAACATTGTGGTGCAATGGAAAGGAGCTTCTTCTTCTTCTTTTTTTTTTTTTTTTTTTTTTTTTTTTTTTTTTTTTTGGTTTTTCGAGACAGGGTTTCTCTATGTATCCTTGGCTGTCCTGGACTCACTTTTGTAGACCAGGCTGGCCTCGAACTCACAGCGATCCGCCTGCCTCTGCCTCCCGAGTGCTGGGATTAAAGGCATGCGCCACCACGCCCGGCCTGGAAAGGAGCTTCTTTGGGGGGGATATTTTGTATCTACCGAAGAGGCCTGGCTCTACTTACACCCTCCGCTCCACAGAAGAAGCACTGGCGAGAACACCTGATGACTCCATCTACCTCAGATCCTCAGACCCTCCACCACAGATGCTCCACCTCCTCTGCTGGCCCCTTGTAGGACAGAGGTACTGTGAAGGTTGAGCAGATTCAGGCCAACTGTGAAGGGTGGGCGGCCTCTCTTCTAATGGCGGGTCTTCAGAGAGCAGCTGGACAGATGAACAGTGCTGGAGCCTGCCTCCGGGACCCCGTCCTTCCCTCCTGATTGTGACCCACTTACAGGAACACCCAGTGGAACTCTGGGAGAGTGCAAGATCAGCACTTATGGCCGCCTGCGTAGGCTTGGGTGGGGGGTGTGGATGGCATCTGCTTCCAGATCCACTTGCACACCATCTTCAAAACCACAGCTGGTCACTTATCTAAGGGAAAAGAGGACAGGGGTGAGGAGAGGGAGGAAGGAGAAGAGGAGAGAAAGGTTTTTGTGGAGAAGAAGAGGCTTAGGAGGGGGAAGGGTGTTGGGGAGGAGCAGGGGAGGGAGAAAAGGAAGAGACAGCAGCGGCACAGGGTTGAGTGGATAAATCCGAGTAAAGTAATAAAAATCATCCAGAGACTATGACTGGTCAGACAAAAGCCATCTCAATATCCAGTAAGGGATTATTCTTGATTTTTAAAAAATGACCTAAAAATGGCTTGGTGCCATCCATGTGATGGGTCCTGAGCAATCACTGCTATGAGCTTGCCAGACCTCTACTGACCTGGGCAGGCACTTTCTTACATTGAAGTGCGACAGGCCTGTGGAGGGACAGATGAGCAGTGCTGCAGCCTGCCTCCTCTGGAATCCCGCCTTTCCCTCCTGAGTGTGACCCACTTAGAGGAACGCATGGTGGAACTGTGGGGAAGTGCAGAATCAGCACTTATGCCCGCCTGCATAGGCTTGGGGGATGTGGAGACTGCCCTGTGAGCAGGCAGAGAGCCCAACAACCCTCAGAAATGCTACTGCATGCTGGACTTCCACCACCTCCCCTGGGGTTCGCCGAGACACATCTCTAAACCTAACACACAAGACAGCACTTGAAGTGGCGAAGTCGTCGCTACATTATTATTGTTCTAAATTTACAGCCTGCTGCTTTGTTCCTCCTGCATTCGTAGAAAAAATGAAGCGATTTCAATACCACTATAAATTATCCGGTCGCATGGAAGGGTTTAACCAAACCCTTCCATCTGTTCGTTCTCCCGAGATGATAACAAAATCATTTTCTGCCTGCAAGAAACAACGCTGGAGGAAAGGAAAGTCCTACACCCATTCCAAAGCCATATTGATTGTTTTGTATTTGCCAGAAAGTTCTCAGAGCTGTGTTTAGTTACTTTAAAAAAAATCGAGGGGTTGTCAATTCTACAATCCCGAGGGAGGGGCAACTGCCTGTCGAGGGCACGAGGCCTCACGGTCCTCAGCCAAGCTCAGCAGCTCTTTCTGCATCAGGTTTTATAACCCCTCTGATTGGAGGCTGGGACTGGAAAGAATCAGCACACCCATGATACGCTACAGAGCTCCAGAAGAAAGCTAATTCATAGAAGACCCATGCACGTGCTCACGGGGAAGCACAAACAAGCTCTCCAGCCACACGCCAAAGAACCACTCTGAGCAAAGGGTTTCTAGGCAGAGTGCTTTACATGCACCTTACCTTCAGTCTTAGCACCCCAACATAACCAACAGCTGTGAGGGTCACAACAAAGGACAAATCTCAGGTACAGGGTTGGTGTGTGTGTGTGTGTGTGTGTGTGTGTGTGTGTGTGTGTGTGTGTGCGTGCGTGAGAGAGAGAGAGAGAGAGAGAGAGAGAGAGAGAGAGAGAGAGAGAGAGAGAGAGAGAGATTTTCCTACCTCTTATTGACCCCCAAGACTCCTCTACCCTTTTCTATGCAGGGACAACACACGTTGCCTTTTGTCCGAGAATATTTTATTCCCACCTTATCACTTGTTATAATTGACACAAATACTGTGTTCCCGGAATATTGCTATGTTGGAGCACAGCTCCCAAGGTTTCAGTTCAGAAGGAGGACTTTGCTGGAGTAGTGATGACAGAGCCTTCTCAGGAGGGAGCCTCAGTGCCTGCGATCAACAGCTTTAATTGTCAGCTTGACACTATCACCTGGGAAGAGAGCCTCAGCTAGAGGTTGTCTCTATCGGCTTGGCCTATAGACATGGCAACCACTGCGCTGTGGGCAGCCCCGCCCCCAAGGTTGGCGTTCTTGAACTGTGTGAGACTGGATACCTTGAGATAGCACAAGCAGGCAAGTGTACATGCACTCACTTCTCCCTGCTGCTGACCGTGGACATGCCGTGTGGCCTGTTTAAAGTTCCTGACTTGCATTCTTCTCAGGGACTAGCCCCTGAAACTCTAAGCATAGTAAACCGTTCCCTTCCCCAGGTATATTTATTGCAACAAACAAACAAATTAAACCAGGTCCCTTATAAAATAGATACTAGAAGGTCTCCCCCAAACTCTGACACTGGAAGTTAATTAGAGTGACAGGCTAACCAGCCCCCAGGGGCTGAGCCCTCTCTCCAGACACCAAACCTCCTGGTGCTCTAATCTTGAACTTCTTGACGCCAAAACTGAGGAATAAATTTCTTTTGCTTATAAGCCATCTAATCTATAATATCTTGTTATAGCACCCAGATGGACCCCCTATACTCCTAATATTTATTATCTAGAAAATGGTATCTTTCTGGTATTTGGCACCAGACATGAGATGGAACCTGAGTAATTGCATTTGTGCAGAAGTGTCTGACTATATCCCAGATGCTCAATACATACATCAGGGAATTGCAAGGTACTGAGACACAAAAAGAGCAAACATCATGTGGTCAAGAGCAGTCTGGGAACAAGCTGTATGCACCTATCGCTACTCAAGGTACCTTCTGCTGCCAGCAGTGGACAGGGTGTTCTACTTCTATAATGGCAATGTTTTTTTTTTTTTCAGAGCCAAACCAAAATGTCAACCTTTCCAGCTCCCACTGTATCTCAACGGGCAAAAGAATACAACACTCTACAGCTGTCTGTGTTACTTAAATTAACCAGAACCCACACGTTTTAATGACGTATGATGGGTTGGCTTGAGCAGTGGTGGAAGTGAGGTGTTCTGGTGGGAGGGGAGTCTGGAAGGTTTGTGCGCAGTGCATCTCCTCGTACAGAAAACAAGAGGGATTCCCCCAGGTGGTGGTCACAGCCCATATTGCTGGCCACGCCTGCTTCCAGATGTCATATCAGTGAAGACCCCAGGTTTCCTAATCCTTGCTGAGTCATTAAAGTGACCAGATGGTTTGTTGCAGGGTACGATGCATTCCTTTTACTCACAATCATGCAGATAGACAACTTGAGTGGGCCCCTGTTTCTAGATCATTGATATGAAGTGTGGTTCACACCCCAGAATAAGAAAGTTCTGGAGAGCGGTGCATCCTGATTGTCAATCTCCAGTGACTGCCAAGTTCTTTGCCTTTCCAGTGAGTCGAGGCCATCAGCCTGGCACATGCATGCCCCTGCCGGTGGCAGTGCTCTCTGAAATTAATTTAGATCATTCTTAAAGAGGTCCCAAGTGTGATAAAGAACACCACAACAGCTTGTACCTTAAAACAAGCCATCCGCCGGAGAGACGTCACATCAACGACTTGAAAGCTCACAGTTTCCAATCATTTTCCTGAATGCCCCCCTCCCAAGTGTTTTACACATCTTCTGTTGCTTAGGGGGAAAACATGGCCCATTTAACAAGTTGATTTCTTCATGGCTGTGCAATTTCTTTGTAGTTTGTGGACAATTTTCGTCCACAGGGATTGCAGCAAATATTGGTTACAGTATAATCAGATGAATAGAGCGAGGGTTAGAAAAACAAATCTTTTGAATTATTTTCACAGCTTCATCACAGACGTTGTGACTTTGAGCAATCCGAGAGTCTCTTATGGCTAAAGGTCAGACTAATCGCTAGCAAGGAAAAATAATAGTGAATTCGGAAACTGCACTTCTGTATTATTGTTGCTTCCTAAATCTAATTATGAGAATAAATGGATTTCCTTCCAAGGGCCACAGGATCCCTGCAGGCTGAGTCAACGACACATGATTTTGCTGTAAATGCTGGATTCGTCAGACCAGGCTCTCATGAACATGCGCCATGGATTGTGGGGCTTAGACAACAGAAATATTTCTCCGTGGTTGGGAGGCTGCAATGCCAAAACCAGGGTGCAGCGTGGACAGCCTCCAGGGATACTCTCCTTCACAGATAGCAGCCCTCTAGATGTGTTCTCACCTGGCCTGACCTGTGTGTGCACTTGCAGAATGGGGCTCTTTCTCTCCTCTTGTTTTTATAAGGCCAAGGCACCAACCAGATTAGAACTCCAAATATAAGATCCCTCTTAACTTACACCTAAAACTTCCTGTCTTCACATATAGTTTTGTTAGAGGTCATGCCTTTGAAAATATAAACTTGGGTTTACACAATGAAATCCATAGGGTGTGTCCACTCTAGCAAAGCTGGATAACTCAGATCATTGAACATGCAATAGTGCAGGCATCAGGGAGGCAAGACAACAGAAGGGCCAAAGTCACCCACAGATAATGAGCTGGGATGTAGCATTAAAGCAAGGCCATTAGAAGCCTGCATAGGGGTTGAGGAGGCTCACGGCAGTCAATGGGATCAGATGGCTGTGGGTGGCAGACATGTAGAGCTGTGTGTGTGTGTGTGTGTGTGTGTGTATGCGTGTGTGTGTGTGTGTGTGTGTGTGTGTGTGTGTGTGTGTGTGTGTGTTCATTGGAGGGGCCTGGGAGCCCTGCAAGGCTGAGCTGGACAGAGCACTGAGATCTGAGGAGTCACTGTAATCCCAAGACCACTGTCCAACAGGAGAGCCCTATGAACTACTGTGTCTCTCTGGTTGTATGGGGACAAAGCACTCCAAGCCTTTATGGAACCATCACTGAAAGGCAACAGCACAGGCACAAAAGCAAACCAAGCATCTGAAACCATTAGAGGGGATTCGATGTTTGAGTACAACAGACCCACAGTATAGGTTCTGGGGACCAAAACATCCATTGTAAAAATTTTACTCAAAGTGAGTATCGCCTGTTATACCACCAAAGCTCATGGGAAGCACAGAAGCTGAAAAGACAAAGTACTGCCACCTGTTGCCACCATGACACCAAAAGGCACAAAAGGTCTTCTTAAATATCTCATAATTCACCTGTATGCAAATAAAAATAAAAATAAATATTTTTCTCAAAACTTTAGGTGTATAGTAAAAGTTATTGTTATTGGATACTATTTCTAATGAAGGTTAAAAAGCAGAGCAGGTAGTTAAGAATAAAATCCCCGAGGGGGGAGTGTGGCTGACCAACTCAGCTACCTCCCAAGCCCAGACGTCTACCCCATCTATGACCTTCTGGAGTGTGTGAAAGGGTTGGTCCTAAAGATCCAAAGCTCCAGGACCTCCACAACACAGGGCAACAACAGGATATCTGGGAGGAATCCCAGTGAGGACCCACTATTGATGGTGTAGCAGAAGCCGGAGGCCTCGAACCAGACCAGTGACTCATCACAGTGAACATCTGCAAGTAAAGATGTGTGGACAAAGTAGTATACTGTATGACAACCTGTGACACATTACAGCTTCCATGACAAGACTTTTTTTTTTATTCTACCTTATTTTATTTTGGGTGGGGGAGTTTGCAAGATGCGGAGGGCAGCTATGAAGGGATGGAGAGATGGAGTAATTGAAGCGCATAGTGGAAAACTCAAAAAGAATCAGTAAGAAGCTAGAGAGGGGGTGGGGGAGGGAGAGAACCCCATATACACTGGGACACTGTGGCTCATCCCCATCGGATTTGGATCCAGCAAACAGGAAACTGTTGCTGAAGTTCACTTAGGATGGAGTGAGCACACAGGTACACTAGAAACTGATGTTTGATAAGTTGAAACAATATGATTTTATTTCATTGAACCATCTTGTGCGTGTATGTGCTGCTTGTGTATGCATGTGTGCCATGGTATATGTGTGTGAAAGCCAAAGGACATCTTACAGGAGTCACTTCTTCCAACCATGTGGGTCACAGGGATGCTTTTGGTTCAACAATACAATTTTATAAGGAACAACATGTATATGCCCATTACATGGCTGTTGCAAATTATTCAGAGAAACCCCCAAATCTAAAAACTACTAGATACATACCCTCTGTGCATGGTCTTATAAATATGCCAATGGGAAAATGAAGGCTAATCAGTTTTGCCCATGGATAGATCTTTGGATGTGAAATTACCTATGTTTCTTCAGAGACTCACAGAAACAAGGAGCAACACCATCAGTTGAGGCCACTCCTAAGACATCACAGGGGATGCTGAGAAGACCCTCCTTCCTCACTACATAGTGAGTAACAATGTGTCTTTTGGGAGCAGACAGTGGAGGAGGAAAGTAGCCTTATGGAGATATCTAGCAGAGATACAAGTAGACCCTATCAAAGTCAGGTTACCTAATCTCAAATGGAAGAATATTATAGAAAAATTTAAATGAACTTTTATTCACGGAAAACAACCCACTGAGTGTATTTGACGAGTCTCCAGCCTAATCCTACAGACATTCCAGTTCTTTCCCTGATACCTTACTCCTTCTCACAGCCAAGGCTGCCAAGAGGTACCTAGCCATCATTCCCAGTCCACCCTGAATTCATGATAAAACCATGAGTGCAGAACCATGCTCATTATCCCTATGGAAGACAGTGATAGCTGTCCACAGGAGTCCTCATGTTTATCCCATACCCCCAAAACTTGTTCACACTCACTGGGCTAAGTACACCTTAGCTTGAAAAGTCATTTAGCTAATTACATGTAGAGGGGTCTTGCTAACAGTCTTTTCCTAAATTGAAACATTCTATCTTGTATGGGGAAGCCCATTAAGCCTGGAGGTAAACAACTCAAAACAGCTTCAGGAAGTTCCTGAAACTGACCAGATTAACTAAACCTCTTCCTCCCAGAGTTAAGCAATAAGCTGCTAAGAATCACTCTTGGGCAAGACAAGCCTCAAAGAAAACGCATAGGCCAGACCAGCTGCCTGTAGAGGCAAAAACCAGTTGGACACTCCAACACTTTGAGCTACCTACAGGCTGTGCAGTGTGCTCCAGGTTTCTAGCTTTTGTGAGCTGTCAATCATGCTGGAATGAGCTTTGGCGATGCTGATGGCTTCGTGTCATTTCTGCTCCTTTAAGTAACTTCACACCCATATTCTTGTGAGGGTTAGGCATCGGTTCACCAAGTTGGACTTTGGTGATTTCTGTACTTTGGACATGGACTCTATAGGGTAAAACAGCCAAGGAAAGAACTCCTTGACCCTGACTTGACCCCAAGCCCAAGACAGAGGACAAAGCAAAGCATCCTGCCCCTGGCTTGAGCTCTAGCTCCCGGATTTGGAATTCCCTACCATGTGACTCAGCATTATGGGCCAAACAATGGTTCCTGTCATACCGCTCACTGCGCATGCTCCAAAAACTCTGTAAAAGCCTCCTCCCGCCGCCGCCCCCCACCCTCCCTCCCGGTCCAGCTCTCTGCTGTCTCTCTTCCTGTTCAGAGACAGCCACCATTCTGTTCTTCTCCGCTAATCTCTTTTCTGAGGTTTGTTGCATGGTATGACTTTGTAGTATTCCCTGGCTCCCAACTGCCAAGATGCCCATGTACCAGAAGAACCTTTACAGTCTCATCTGGAGTGAGTAGACACGTGCGTAATGTCTTCCCAAGAAAAGTCTCACCATACAACAAGGGGGCCCTCAAAGATGACACTAGGAGATCTGTAATGTCAGAATGGACAGAGGACATGGCTGAAGCCAGATCAGCAGCAAGTCTCAGGCAGTCAAAGCAAAGGCAGCAGGTCACCAGGAAGAAATAGGGAAGAAGGTAAGGAAGAATGGCCCAGGAGGAGCCCCACAAGATGGCCCCACTCTTCCAGTCCCAAGTACCAGAGATCCTCATTGTAACACAGAGATTCGCCCTGACACAAGTAACCATCCTGCTCAAGCTCTCTCTGATCCCAAGTGTCCGAACCCGTGTTTATGGCACACATTGCATCCCATCTCTCTGAAAGCTGCTGTTTCCTCTGTGGCTTAATCAAGAATACAAGAGTCAGAGTGGCCAATGTGAGTCCACCTATAAAGGGTCGATCCACTCCTAGTGGACAGACAAACCATTTGGAGGATTATTGGCATATAGAATACTGGTGAAAGAAAGAAGGAAAAGGAAAAATGTGCTTAAAGGCCTGGGATTAGCTGGCTGCAGAGTGATTTCACAGAGAAGGGTGTGTTGTCCATTAACAACAGCCCAGCATAGGTACGGGACAGACAGGGTGGTTTCTTCTTAAGATGACAGCATGGCTCTGCTCCTGGGATCCACCCTGTGAAGAAAGTATGCTTTGGACTGATCCTCTTTTCTCTGGTATCAGCTTGGCAGAGGACCTTACTTCTACTGAATTCCTTCCCCCACTGAGACATCCCCAGCTATAATTGCCCTGAAGCGACAAATCCTATGTTCAAAGAAAGAAAAAACTGCTCAGACTTGGATTCAAACTCCAACTGATTTCTATGTCCATGGGATTCATGAGTGACCATATCCAAAGAGCTGTAATCTCCTGAAGGACAGGCTGAGAACAGTCATACACACTGATCCATGACCTTGGCGGGTTACAGGACCAAGAGTGTTGGGAATCTGAGTAGCTGATATCTTTGTTTTTGATACTGTGGTAGAAACCAGTATCATTACATAAATTAGAAGACTGTGATTTATAGAGTACACAGTTGTCGTTCGGAGTGTCGGGAACAGGCAAGCCTGAAAATCATTACAAACTGTGTAAGGATAGCTTAGCAATACCAAATAAATTACCAAAATATGAATTTTTTAACCTATATGTTCCAGTTCTGTGGATATTTTGAGACATGCTCAAGGTTCACAAAGAAAGAAAGCATTTTGTGAAGAGCACAAATTGGAAGCAAGTGAAATATATAACAATAAATAAGTTACAATATATCCATCCATTGGACATTAGCCTGCTTTTTAAAAATGAAGTGAGGTATTCTGTGTCCTAACATGAAAAGTTCTGCAGAGGAGTGGAGAACTGGAATTGAGTGAGCTACATCAGTGTCCTTTCATACTTGCATGAACCTAAGATGCTGCAGTGTGCTGCCTCAGTGATAGAGGCGGCTGCATCCAAGGATCTGTAGTGTACAGCACTCTTTCTGGAGGCGGTCAGTGTGCATGAAGCTTAGGGGAACATGCGTGACCTGTGTGACCGTGGGCAAGGCAGAGTTCTGAGTCCCTGTGTGTCCTTGCTCTCTGCTTCAACTGGCACAAAGAGACTCCCATGTGCTAACAAACAATAGGCAATGAAACCACTGTCTGTAGTAAGCATTGGCATGAGCGCTAAATTAATATCTTCAATGATTGTTTTTAATATTTTAATCCTCAAAAATTAACAGTAATATTTTGAACTACTTTTAAATTAAGATTAATATGACATTGAAGAACAGAGGAAGACTAATAGTTCCCAGAAGCTATAGCAACACGGGCATCTATCTGCTACTGCTTTCACTGAGTACCAGAAATTTAGTGGCTGACCCCACTTCAGTACAAGACATGATTAGCTACTTTGCCACTAGGGGAAAAAAATGAATAGAAATAGAAGATTCTTGACTGTGACAGCTTTTTCCTCACTCTCATGACTGTTGCTGTTCTTTGCAATATCTTATTAATTCACTTATTAATTCCAAAGGTTCTGTTTGTCCCAGGTAGCTCCCAGCCTAGGAGGTGATAGTGCTGGGTAGTGTAGTCTTGTGGATCCCCTCTTATTTTGGCTACTACTATACAGACTCCACAAGAGGTCCCTTGATCATAATTACCTTGGCTCAGGGCCCATTTCGGCACCTCTGATAATGGCAAGAGGAAATTCCAGGGATTCAAAGGGCAATGTCCCCTTACCTGTGGACAGGCGTCCTGGGGAAACCTCAGTCCTTGTGCTGAGTTCAAGGTTGAGGTCTACACTGAGAAGGATTGAGATGGGAGACAGTAGGGCAAGAGTAGGGGGAAACCCACAGAGTTTCAACTTCGACTTTGCCCCAGAAATGGAAAATCAATAATGACCTGTATTTTCTTTTGCACTGGGGCCACCAGAGGACTACAGCCTCTTTTGTGGGGAAGTATATTTGCATTTTACAGTGACCTCAGGCTTCAGCTTGCACAGTAATGGTGGCCTTTTTGCCTGTAGCTTACCTCTTTAGTTGTCTGCTTTGTGTGGTCTGTTTTGAATCATTGGCATGGATTTCACACACACACACTTCCAACAGATCCTCAGCCCTTCTCGCATCTTCACAGTTCACACTTCCCTGGGCACCTTCCTGTGAGCTCAGCCCGCTTGGCCAGGGGCTCCCTTCTTACATCCTGCTATGGAGTAGGGAGGAGGTTCACCTCCTTGTCCTCTCTTGGATATGAGAGATTCGGTCATCAGTGGTAGCAGCACTAAACCCAGAGGGGACAAGATGGAGAGGGACAGCATGAGAGGGTGAACCCTGAATTCATGAAGGTTACTCGCCTTTTCAGGTTCCCTGACTGCACACACTGTACTCAGGGACCAGGATCCCTGAGACACTCTCATGAAGACAACATATCATGGCCTTGGGGCAGTGCCCAGATCTTTCTCCCTGTTAGTCTGCGGGAGAAATATGCTCTGAAAAGGTTCATTTTGGCCAAGTACCGTTCCGTTCTTTGTCTGCGAAGCAAGCTGGACAGAACTCTGTGCCATCTAAAATGTCAAAGTAGCAGGAACAGCGATCACAGTGATAACAGGGAACGGAAAGTAATAACAACAAGAGTGATACAGCAGCAGGCGCTCTGCCTTTGAACGGCACTCCGTGGCTATCAGGGAGCCTGCAGATGTGTTTTCTGCCTTCAGTGGCTCTGCACAGATCATTGCCATTGTGATGGATGAAAATTCCTGAATTTTAAATTAAGATTCCAGAGTGAAGGGCAAAGGGATTTTTCTTTATCAGTATGAAGAAGGGGTCTTCTATAATTCCTGAAAAAGCCATTAGAGGAAGGTAGCATTGTCATCATAAGGAGGCCCCTGGGCAGCTACAAGGACAACCAGGCTATCCACTAGTTCACATCTCAGGCACAGTCAGCAGTGACATTGCAGGCTTGGGATGGCCAGTGGTCAGGTGACCTGCTGCTGCACCCCACAGTCTTTCTTTTCCTCCTCCCTGGAATTCCAATCAATCTGAGCATCAGTTAATGGTTCTTTTTTTATCCATTTGATTAAAACACAGAATCACTGAGGCAGTAGCAAATTGGATTTCCCACCCCCCTTGGCCCTTAATGCACTGTGGTAATGAGATCCATGACTCCCAACCTCTGCCAGCAGCCAGCGTGTGTGCTGTAAGAGCCAAGAGCTCATCCATCCTGAGGCTGCTTCCCCTTCCTGAGAGAGGCCTTTCAGAGGCTCTGCATCGTCAGATTTAAGCACCTGCACTGGAAAAATGGAAGGCTGAGCCTCTCGCTGGCATTATTCTTGCCCGGTGACAAAGAGATCATTTATAATACAACTTCATTTCTTTAAAAGCAGCTGCAGATTTTATTGCTTGGATGAAATCAAATCCCACATACTAATTTAATAAGCTCCTCCAACCTTGTACCGAGTCTGTACTTGGAAAAGAGGCTGTGTTTATATGCCACTGGCCACACAGCACTGAGTAATTTCCATCTCAAGACTCCTGGGAGAAAGCAAAGTAGAGATTAAAACTAAGGCAAAGACATTCCAGTTCATATTCTGATTGAACTGTACAGGTGCTGTTTATCACAAAGTTGCATTGTAAAGATTTATCAGCCAGGTGAACATTCAAACCTTTGCCATTCAAATATGTGAAGAAAGAGTTTTTTATCACCCTTATCCAGGAAAACACTCTTTCCCTGTACTCTCTTAATTTGGGCCTAAGATTGCCAACCCTACACAAAGCCTATCTCCTTCAAGCTCAACATTAGAGTGTGCAGTAAGCATGGTTTAGAGCAGTTGCTCACAGAAAGGCAGAAGGACAAGATGCCTCTCTCACTGGAGGAACGCAAGTGACAAAGAAGTAGCGAAGGTCAGGCTGTTCTCCAAAGCTCTTAGAGAACAGTATGAGCGCACACACCTCATTATCACTGTATTTGCCTTTCCTGTTGTGGTGGTTGCAGTTTCGTCTAGTGTTTTCTACTATGTGATAAGCACAGAAGATGTGGCCATAGGCAAGACAGGCAAAAGCTTATATGGTCGCAAGACTTTTTCATTGAGAGATAAATTATTCTCTATGATCTCTTTGAAACAACCCATCAATTCCATTGCACTATTTGTAGTCAACATAGAATAGGTAAAACGCCAGAACTTCAACCATCACTGAACTTCAGCACTGGGGTAGCGGACAGCTCCATGGCCCTCTGTAAATAAGGCCACCAAGGCTCAGGCCCAGGTACATACACATACCACAAAGTTGCAGAGAGCTGTGGGAATAGAGCAGACACAGCCTGGAACAGGAGAGTATTAGTGCCACTGAACACTTTCCTTTTTTGAGAAACAGGCCTGAGGTACAGTCCCTCTGGGCATCAGTCAGCATCATATTTGAGTTACTAGTGCTGTTGCTTTAAAACCTCCCTCCAAGTAAACAACTTGAATATACTGCCCCAGAGCCTGCTCTATGGGGGATAGCAGAATCTAGTTTACCAGAACCCAAGTTCACTAAAGGAAAACAAAAGTATTGTCAGTGTCAGGAGATACTAGAACTACGTGTGAAGGGACATTCATGGTGCATTTATGTGGTTTGGGCATGAGCAAATTATCTTTAAGCTGCAGTGTCTATATTCTTAATGGGCTTTTAGGAGGAAACACTTAGCAACACTGCACACTGACATGTTAAAAATTTTTATGAAAAAAACCTTTTTTATTGAGGATTAACGTACCATTTAAGATACTGAGTGAGTACACTATTGAACCTGCTACAGTTTTACCGTGATGCCCAGATCTGTAGAGTAGACAGATGTCCAAGGATAACATCAACGATCCCTCGGTAAAGGAAATACAAGCCTTAGTGACTGGTGAAAGAAGTTAGGACAAGTGACTGCGAAAGTGCTGTTTCTGGGTCCCTGCACCTATCAATGTCCAATAATCACCTGATGCACAGGCCACCATCACACCCAGCCAACACAGTATCATCAGCAATGTTGACAGTGGAGCACAACACTTAGCTGTATTGTTGTCTTTATCCCACTTCAGATATTTTTAACTTGTTTTTTCCCACTTGGTTAAAGTATAAATTTACAGTGGCTTTCACAAAACATAATCTGGAATCATTACTTTTTTTGTGTTAAAGCCAGCAAGCCACCTTTACCACCATTGCCGGGATCCATAAAACCTCAGGCTGGCCACATTTATGCCCTACTGTCCTCAACAGAAAGAGATAATGTGCTTTTCTCAACTAATACACAGAATGAGAATATCCAAAATGCAATCAGCCAGACTTACAATCTACTAAAACCGTCTAGAACAACCGTATTGTTACAGAGTCCAGACTCGCTCTCACATCTTTGGAACTTGTTGTGAGATAATGTTAAGTGGATAGGTGAATTTTAACATGTCACGCCTTGTGAGACAATGTTAAGTGAATTTTAACATGTCACACCAATAAGTGAGTCCTGGTTTAATCTCTGACTCCTTACGTACGTATTAAGGTAATGATAAGTAGGCATGAATCGCAATGAGAAGGAAATGCCCTCCGGGTTACATTCCTTTCGTCTTCAGTGACAAAGAAACGCCTTTGTTAGGGGATGGCTGTCCAACACATGAAGCAGTCCAACTCTGGGGTCCAGGTCTACCCATGAGCCACAGAACTTGACTGACCCTTGTTCTGGTGATGTCCCTTCTTTTCAGGAATTCTTTTACTTACTATAAAGGAAAAACCCATGTTAGGGTACAAAAAGCATACGTTGGGTAGAGGCAGGGGATGCTGCCAACGTCCCACCATGCACAGGAAAGCCCCTGCACATAAACGAATCAGACCCATGGGCACATGACACCTAGACTTAGAAGTCCCCAGACAGGAAAAGCATCTCCCTCTAGACCAAAGGTCAAGTTTGTTCACGCCTGTTATTATCCAGGTAGCTGGGCTTTTCTTTTCTGGACTAAAACACACCCACTGAGTATGTAGGCATCCACTTGTACCCATCTACTTTAACTTCATGGGGCTTGAGTGCAAGGAGAGTGTTGTCTGTTGCTGTGTTTAATAAATGCCTTTGTCTCCCAAGAGTGAAATGTGCCTTCTGTCAACATCTATGAATCTGTAACAGGCTGACATATAAGCCTATATGCAGGGTCAACCCTCTGATTGCTCCACTCCCTGACACTCTTCTGGAGACAACTGCTGCCATAGATATCTGACCTGATAATTCATGACATGGAGTGTGTCAGTGTGCTAAAAGATAGAGTAATAACACTGCCTTCAGGATAATGGGAGGATGAAATGAGGTCTCTAAGCCCAGGGTGGCTCCAATCAACCTCACCTGGAACATTTCCTGGATACACAGATGGTCAAAGGGCTCTTGGGACCCAGGACCAGTCACCAGTACAGGAAGGAATTCTGTTACAGTTCACTCCAAAACTAATAAACAACCAGATGAAATTGAAGCTTTGGCTGCCATGTGTGACTATATTAAGCTCTGGATTCCATCAAAACAATTCAATAACTCAGTGCCATATTCCCAGCTTTGGTGCATTTTCCAAACGGCGTCTGTTCTTATTTGAACAGGGCAGAGGGAATTGGATAAGCCAAGCTGGCTCTGGCATTGCCAGCTTCAGCAGCCACGGGCCTACCAGCAGCAGATGAGAAGGAAGGAAAAATAAAGACCCTGGATCTGTTAAGAAGCTTGAAAGCTGGTCATAGAGACTTTCTTCAGAGACACCATCCACCATTTCTAAAACAAAGCATCTAGAAGCCACTGCTTGGTGACCAAGTGTTGAAGTGCTTGCTCCTCTCTCATTGAGTCTTCAAAGGGGCATGCCACTACAAGTATACCTGTGAGTATGACATTGTCACCATCTGCCCCCAAGCCACACCTACTCACAGCCACCGGACAGCCAAGAGTCAATTCCCACTGGGCGGAGACTTAGGCTCAAGGGCAGTCCTCACTATCTAGATGAAATGGAATAAACTTGGGTAGAGCGATATAAAGTGGCCAATGTTATGTTCAGAGGTGACCTACGATGCATATGTGTGCCATCCAGTTTGGGGGACCCAAGGGCCAAGTGTACCCATCTGCATGTGCACCCATTGCCTGTGTCATCTCTAAACTGCAGTAGCAGAGGCAGTTGAACAGTGATAGGAGATGCCACATGACCAGCACAGTTGGAAGCAAGCACTCACTGTCTCCTTCCGAAAACAGTTTGCTATCCTAATGCCCTGACCTAAACTGCACAATTCTTGGCTTCTTGGATGAGCACAGGCAAATCTGTGGCATGAAACTCTCCAGGGGCTACGTGGGTGTCAAGAAAGACCAAGATAAGCCAATGCTCGTAGGAGGAAACACTTTGATGAGAGGCAGAGTGATGGACTCGTTAATCAGGTTGAGCTCTCCCGAGCACTCACAACTGAGAGCAACTAAGAGAACCACAGAAAAGTCAGGGATACTAAAAGTCAACTTCACCTCCTCTTAAATCTCCACAGCATTTCCGGTGTAGGTATCAGAGCTGATGGGGAGCAGGACCACAGCCTTCCTACTAGCTCCTAGAAGGGGGTTGCATAAGGCTGGAATTGTGACTACAACATGGTTTCTGGGGACTCATGTCAGTATTTTAAAGGCTCATTAGAGCTCTGAAGCATGTGCTGCCACTTGAGTTTTTATCTTAGCCATTCTACTGAGTGTAAGATGGAATCTCAGAATTGTTTTGGTTTGCATTTCTCTGATGACTAAGGATGTTGAGCCTTTCTTTAAGTGTTTCTCAGCCATTTGATATTCCTCTGTTGAGAATTCTCTGTTTATCTCTGAATCCCATTTCTTAATTGAGTTATTTGGTTTGGTCATGTTTAATTTCTTGAGTTCTTTATATATCTTGGATGTTAGCCCCTTGTCAGATGTAAGGTTGGTGAAGACCTTTTTCCAGTCTGTAGGCTGTCACTTCGTTCTGTTGAGTGTCTTCTGTCTTACAGAAGTTTCTCAGCAATGCTGGTGAGGATTTGGAGAAAGAGGAACATTCCTCCACTGCTGGTGGGAGTGCAAACTTGTACAACCACTTTGGAAATCAATCTGGTGCTTTCTCAGAAAATTTGGAATAGGGCTACCTCAAGACCCAGCTATTCCATTCCTTGGACTATACCCAGAAGATGCACCACCACACAACAAAGACATTTGCTCAACTGTATTCATAGCAGCATTATTCGTAATAGCCAGAACCTGGAAACAACCTAGGTGTCTCTCAGTCAAAAAATGAATAAAGAAACTGTGGTACATTTACACAATGGAATACTACTCAGCTATTAAAAACAAGGAAATCTCGAAATTTGCAGGCAAATGGATGGAACTAGAAATGATCATCCTGGGTGAGTTAACCCAGACCCAGAAAGACACATATGGCAAATAAATTTTTTTAAATCTCTGAAGCAAATAAATTCCTAAAATTTCCAGCAGGTTTATTCACAGGAACATGAACCTCCATAGCTGCCACTTCTGCCTGGTGCTGGCACTTCTGAGCTGTAGAACTGAGTGTTCTACATTTCAGACCACCCTGCTCTGTTCTACAGATGAGGCGGAGGACCCTGTACATCAGTGTCCACCTCACACAGACACTCACAGGGTGGGGGTGCTCCCTGGTAGGTGAAGGAATGGAAACCAGCACAGCTGCCCATGGGAGGCCCTCTGATGGGAGATGATGCATCAGCTCTCTGTGTGCTCCAAGTGCCCATCTCTAGGAGGGAGATGGACAGAACGTTTAGTAAACACCTGAGCAGGAGCTATGACAGTCCATGACAGGAAGCCACATGTGCAACCCAGGCCATGATTCTACCAAATCCTCAGCCACAGACCCATTTACTCCTTGTCACCAGCCAAAGAGGACAGGAGCAGTAAGCTTCTGAGTGTGGACGGGCAGCAAGGATGGCTTGTGTCTCCTTTTTGCTGCCTGTGCACTGACTGACCAGCTCCCTAAGGACATGGGATGAGATCTCTGTCATGACCAACAGCCGATTCCCAGCTCTATCTTGTTAGGATGCTGGCACCACGCGCCACTGACACAGGGGCCACAGGTGCAAATTTTGTGTCCCAACTTTCATAAAATCCAAGCCACTTAACACCAAAAGGAAAAATGCCCTCTGTCAGTCAGTGTGGGACAAGAGCCATTATTTCCCATCAGTGAGGAAGGCACTCATTAATGACACAGGCTGGAAACGGAGTGCCACTTGCATGTCACCGGATTGGCTAGAGATGAACTTCCCATTCAGGAAGTGTTTTGTAAAGGCTCTTCCTCAGGCCACTTTTGTTAGCTTGTTTTTATTTGTGCTTCCTCTGGTTGAAGGGTGTCTCATGCATATTGGGTTTTAAGAAACAAAAATTTTATAAGAAATGCTTTCTCACCCATCCTTAGGGTTCCCATTTATCCTGCCGGAAACAATGATTCCCACCAAGTTCTTGTCATTTTTCAGCTGCAATAAATTTGTTGACCTTCACACAAGTGGACCTGGGGAAGGAAACTGAATGCTTTCTACATAGGATGTCGCTTTGCTGAGGCCCTGGTAGCCACATGTCTAACTTATGCTGCACAGCACATGATAGGTGCTGTTTCTCTCTCTACAGCACATGATAGGTGCTACTTCTCTCTCTACAGCACATAATAGACACTGTTTCTCTCTCTACAGCACATGATAGGTGCTGCTTCTCTCTCTACAGCACATGATGGATGCTGTTTCTCTCTCTACAGCACATGATAGACGCTGTTTCTCTCTCTACAGCACATGATAGGTGCTGCTTCTCTCTCTACAGCACATGATGGATGCTGTTTCTCTCTCTACAGCACATGATAGGTGCTGCTTCTCTCTCCCTACAGCACATGATAGGTGCTGCTACTCTCTCTACAGCACATGCTAGGTGCTGCCTCTTCACAGCACATGATGGATGCTGTTTCTCTCTTTACAGCACATGATAGGTGCTACTTCTCTCTCCCTATAGCACATGATAGGTGCTGCTTCTACTACAGATAAGGATCCTGAGGCTTCTACCTCATACAGCCTCTGACCACTAGGGCCAATCAGCTTTCATTTCACTAACAAAATGTATGAAAAATAACTATGGCATCCAGGTTCTGTATCACAATCCTCACTCAGACACCTAGTCTAACTATCCCTTGCCATGCAATCTACCACTCCAAAGCTGAGTGAGTTAAAACAGACTCGTATAGTTTGTTCACTCATTTGAAGTTGTTTGGACAGGGCTCAGCAGGGAAGCTGGCCTCAGCTCCACACAGTGACAGTTGGGACCGTTCAGTTGGAACCTGTGTACCACAGAGCTGGCAGGATAGTCCTCTTTGTGTGGGCCTTTTCAATGAGCAGTTTCAGGTTTCGTGGAGGATGGTGGCTGGGCTTCCAAACCAGGTGTCACTGTCACGAAACATCTGACAGAAACCATTTACAAAATCTATTTGGGCTCATGTTTTCAGAGGGTCCCAACCATCGGCTGAGCAGCTCAGTTCACATCATGGTAGATACTCTAGTTAGCCTCAGTTGTCAGCTTGACACAGGCTAGAGTAATCTCTGAGGAAAACCTTTGGCTGAGGGATTGCCTACATCAGATTGGTCTGTGGGCACGAATGGAGACGGTCGTTGATTGTTAATTGATACAGGAGGGTCCAGCCCACTGTGGGCCGTACCAACCCTATGTAGGTGGTCTTGGGCTGTATAAGAAAGATGGCTGAGCATATGACAGTAAGCAAGTCAGCCATGTTCCTCTGTGGGTTTTGGTTCAAGTTCCTGTCCTGACTTCCCTCGGTGATGACCTGTGACCTGGAAGTATAAACCAAATAAACCTCCCTGCTCCTCAGTTGCTTTGGTCAAAGTGTTTTATCACAGCAACAGACAGGATACTTGAACAGAACAAGACAGAAAATGTCTTCCTACCTTCAGCTCAGACCCACAGCCTAAGCTTCCAAAAACAGTTTCAGCAACCGAGGACAAAGCATTCCAGACATGAGCCTTGATGGACACTTCATATTCAGACCACAACAGTGTCCAAGGGATGGACGCTTAAAGCCATTGGTGTCCTAAAGTGTAGACTGAGGAATTACACAGCCATTTCCATGGCTTTCCATTGACCAAATGATGTAACGCTCAAACACAAAAGGAGGGAATGAAGATGCCCATATCTTTCTGGAAGTACGACCAAAGAAAGTCCACAGTGGCTAACTTGCCATGCCAGTGATGGGTCCGTTCTTCAGTTAGTTCACATGTAACCAAGCACAGCCTAACTCCCACCCATCTAAGCTGCAGCACGTAATCACAACACGTTCAGATATCATCAAGGATGGCCTGAGTTATGTTCTGAAGACAAGTGAAAATCCTCTCAAAAGCTCACCCTGGTTTCTTATTGGTCCCTGGGAGAGAGAGAAAAAAAACTACAGAAAATAAGGAGAATTGTGTGCATCCCTGTTGACAACAGAGCATACACAGGCCCACAGGCCCTTCCACGGGCTCCTGCTGTGTTCTTCAGATGGCAGACACTCGTGCCCAGAGCTCAGTAACTCCTGAGTGTGTACCTATCTTCCTTTCTCTCCTCCACAGCCTCAGCCTTTTCTGGCACCAGGGAGTTTCTTTTCAGCTTCTTGGTCTACTTCAACTACTCTGTCTTCCCTCAGATGTTTTATTTACGGCTCCTCTCCATTTTTTCTCAGCACAGTTGTACACAGCTCAGCCCTCCTATGACTTCTGAGAGTTGATCTGGAATCAAGTGAGCCACTAGGACTGGGGGCTCACTACGGAAGTAACCACAGGCTCCACTCTCTCTCACTCAGGGCATGGAAATCAGCCTTCAGTGTTGGCTTATCAGAAGTAGGGCATTCCCAGCTACTTTTACTGAGTATGATGATGCCTACAAATGGGTTGGTGTGCCTGTCAGAGGGCCACAGAATTCTGGGCACAAGAGTCCAAGAGAGCTCACGGTAATAGCAGCCAGATGCACAGGGAGATGCACGCTATCCTATCTCACATTGTCTCCCTGTAAAACAGAAGTGTCCTTTTCCGAAGACAGAAGCTCCTTAGTGTCTCTGGACACAAGCGTGTCATTCACTGACTCAATCATTCAATCAAATATATGAACATCTCTGAAGCACATAATGATCTCATCCTATGCGTATATGTACCTGTGTGCACACCCATCTTGTTGCATCCAAACGTTCAGACAGAGCAGCTATGGGTCTTGGAAGACCTTGAGTGGAAAAGCAATGACTCTGAAAACAGCTCTGGGTTTAGAAGGAAAGCACCCAGCACACGGTGTGGCTTTGAGGATGAGAGGGTTGGAAGCTTGTTCTTCAGTGTCTCAGGAGCATAAGTCAGGCCTGCCCGCTCACGGGGAGGGGGGGGCAGGAGGGGGGCAACACAGCTCAGAGCGCCCACATGCATGAGCTCAGGTTTTCTCTTGGAAACTTCATTAGAGATGCTGTGATGTATGAGACCTAGGAGGCAACATTCCTAGCTCTGATGACATGGCGTAATGCTCATAGTGAGAGCTCCACATGTGAACCACATAGTGGGTAACTTCAGAGAGGCCCATGACATGGGTCTCCAGCCCTTCATCGCAGCCTTTATTTCAAGTTTTATAACATTTCATATGAAACATTAAGTCAGCACTGGGCCTTAGTCACATTCCGAGCCCTCTAGCCACTTCTGACGTCAGCAGGCATCCCATGCGACCAGCCTGGCTTCCCAGCCCTCCCTAGCCTGTGCCTCATTTAGCTGCGTGCTCCACCTTCTGCATCAGCTGCCCTGGCCTTTGTTTTTGTTTTCACAGATATACCATACACACAAACATAGATATTCACGTGCACCCATGTATACAACCATGTACCACAGGCTCTTCCATGCACAGACACTCAGGTGCACATATGTACATGCACACATATACAAACTCAAACACACATACACACTTGGGGAAAAAAACACATGCACCAGACCCACAGCCAAATACTAGGCAAATCAGGGAATCCTAAGGAAAAGGCGAAAGAAGGATTGTAGGAACCAGAGGGGTCAAGGACACCACAAGAAGATGGCACACGGAACCAACTAAGCAGGGCTCACAGTGGCTCATGGAAGCTAGAGCCGCAATCAGGGGAGCTTTTATAGGTCTGAGCTATGCCCTCTGGGTATACGTTACGGTTGTACAGCTTGGTGTTCTTGTGGGCGTTGTTTCTGACTCTTTTGCCTGCTTTTGGGACCCTTTTCCTCCTACTGGGTTACCTGATCCAGCCTCAATATGACGGTCTATCCCTAGTCTTATTGTACCTTGCTATGCCATGTTCAGTTGATAGCCTTGTAAGACCTGTATCAGAAGAATCAATTTTTTAAAGTATGTGCGCACATACTCCAGTGTACTTGTGCACACATTTGCATAACGATGCAAATATCCATACGCACACTCATGTGCACACTTGTATCTATACGCATGCTCATGCAAACATCTGTGTACACAAGCACACATGGACACACACTCCCATCTCTGGGCTTTGACCCTTTCCCTGTATATGAACTACCCTGTCCTCCATAGGAAGGTTGGAAATAAACTCAACCTTCAAGACAAAATAGAGACCCTGCTTCCCCCCAAGATGGCACTCTTCCCAAATGGGTACGGGTTTTTCCTTTTGCCTGACCTCCACAAAGGCTTGGCCTGTGCTGGTGCCCTCCTTGCTGCACTGCGAGACCCTAGGAGCAGCTATGGTAGGTTTTTCAAGCCCAGATAGCACACATTCATTGTCTCTAAGAGAACATGTTCAAATACATGTTCTAGAAGCTGCTGGGCTGAGGATCTGGCAAGTTCTTAGACCAATGCTATGCCTCTGAGCTGCCACTGTCCTGGAGCAGGAAAGCTGTCCTTTCATGTCTAATTCCTCGGGGCTTTGCAGCCTCTATGGCTGCAGTAGAGTTCTCCAGGAGCCTGAAGGAGGTCCCCAGGCCTGGGGTGGATGTTGCTATCACAAAAGAGCTCACTAAGTGTGAAATCTAAGGTCCCTGTGCGGACCTGGTAGGGGATGCCTACTTCTGCATGCTCCTCTGCAGACAGTGCTCCCTCAGACCCTCCACGGAGTCATCTATGAGTGGGAAGCACCGCGAGAGGGAAGACTAGGTGGAGTAATGGAAATGAGTATGGGAAGAGAGTAAACATAGACAAGATAAGAGAATCTGAGACCAGTCATAAGTTTGCTCACTGGGATTTCAAGAAGCCACGTCTGCTGATCTGTTCATACAGCTCAGAGCCATGATTTATGGTTTGCAGAGCCCAGAGGAGGCTGGGGGTGGGGGTGGGGTGGGTAGGGGGGAAGGGCTATAGACAGAACACAAGGAGCAGCTACCCTATAGAGGCTGGGAAGTCGCTATTATCATGGCAGCGATTTCCTCCCAGAGGAAATCTCTGGACTTGCAAAGTGATTCCCTTGTGTCTGTGCTGATGCCACTGTGTGGAGAGCTGCACCGTGGGCAGTTAGCGTGAAGACCAGCGGGACACGAATTCAGTGATGACACCCGCAGCAACTACCGGAAGCGCCTGCTGGCTTTCCCTAACCGGTGGCCGGGGCAGAGGAAACGGAGTCACTCTGATATTATGAGGTGCTTTTTCAAATCGTGCCTATTTCCTTTCAATGACAGTTATCCAAAGTCACTTTTAAGAAACAGCTCTGAAACTGAATAGGAAAATGCCTCACGTGGTGGTTACTTGTTCTGTTTTTCTGGGATTCAAGTCAGATGTGAGAGGCAGGTGCTGAGCACGCCTGCCCACTGAGCAAGGGTGAGCTCACTTGAGAAGGGGGAAGGGCTGAGTCTGTGAGGAGGCGCCTGGCAGGGAATGGGTCCAGGCCGACTCAGTGATATCTACTGGCTTTGAAGATGGGAGGAGGTGCATGACCAAGAAATATGGTCTCATTTAAACAGCGGAAAGAGGTCAGGAACAGGAAGCCTCCACCCCACCTCCCCAAGGGACCCTGCTCCACCAGTGCCATGACACTGGCCCAGTGAGACCTACATTTGGGTTCCAACCTCCCTCTTGACTTTATCCTATCGAAAGCCTCGTTAAGTCTCTGACCTCCAAAACCTAAGATGATAAAATTGCACGGGTCAGCTGTTAAGTTTAAGTCTGTTTCTCAGCAGCCGTGAGAAGGGGACCCATCAGAGTTGCACCACAGACAAAGAACCTATGCAGTCTGAAGTCAAAGGACCTTCGTTGGCAACTACTAACCAACAGACCCCAGTAGTTGCTCTTCCCTCTTCATTGATTGATTGTCGATTGAGTGATCGATTGAAGGGGCTTAAGCAAGCATCAAGATCTGGGTCATGCTAAGGAAGTGTTCTTCCACCGAGCAACGTCTGCAGCTCTTACTTTTCTGAGATGGACCCTTGCCGCACAGCTAAGGCTGACTCGGAGTTTTGTTTTATTTTGTCTCCCCCTGTTTTTTCTTTCATTAAGAATCGCTTTTTCCCCATATAAAATATTCTGACTGCAGTTTCCTCTCTCCCAATTCCTCTGAGATTCTCCCCACCTCCCCTCCTGCCCACATTTACCCCCTTCCTGTTTCCCATTAGAAAACAAGCAGCCATCTAAAGGATCAATAATAAAAATGAAATAAAATAAAAACTAGAATGTGACAGAACAAACAAACAGAAGGAGAGAGAGAGATGCTTCGGCGGGAGCAGATGCTGCAACTCACAGCCAGACCTCGCGGTGGAGCTCAGGTCATGGTGAAGCTCAGGGAGTCATATGGAAGAGTTGGGCATATAAGGTCCTGGATGGGGCAGGAGCTCCACAAAGAGACTAACGGAGCTAACAAATGTGGGTGGGGAGGGGCGTCCCTGTTGGGGGTGGGGTTGCTGCAGAGAGTGATGCACCAACCAAGGACCACGCATGGTGAGGACCTAGAGCCCCTGCTCAGATGTAGTAGATAGGCGGCACAGTTTCCTTGCATGTCCCCTAATACGGGGAGTATGGTCTACCTCTGACATGGACTCTAGTGCCCAGTCATTGATCACCTCCCCCTGGTGGGGTGGCCATGCCAGGCCAGAGAGGAAGAAGACACAGGCAGTCTTGATGAGACCTGATAGGATGAGGTCAGATGATAATGGAAGAGGGTTCCTCTTTTCTAAGGAGTAGGGGAGGTGGGATGAGGGAAGGAGGAAGGGAGGGACCAGGAAGCAACAAGGGAGGGGGCTACAATTGGGGTGTAAAGTGAACAGATTAAAAAACTTAAAAACTAAATTTTTTACATGACTTTTAAAAAAGAAAACTCAAGAAATACATATAGAGACACTTGCGTTAACATACACAGGAATCGAATAAAAATACAAAACCAGGAGCCATAATATACGTGCAAAGGACATGTATGTAAAAAAAAAAAATTACCCTGAGTAAACCTGAAACAAAGAACCTCCAAAGACACCCATGCATTCTTCTATTGCTGGCCGCCATCTATTGCTGGAACACAGTCTGGAGTTAAGACTGGTTTGTGTTCCCAATGAGACTCAGTTGGAGAAAACGAATTTTTCATTTGCAAGAGATAGCTTTGGGGTTTAGGGCTTGATGGCTTGACATGAGTATATCAAAATATCATTAGGAATCATTTTATGGCTACATTCTTCCAGCAGAACAGTATTATTTAGTTTTTTTCCTAGGTCACTCTCTTATCTAGTCTCAAGCAACATCAGGATGGGCTTCACCTCATGGAGTGAACCTTAAATCCAATCAGATAGTGGTTGGTTACTCCCACAAGCTTTGTGCCACTATTGCACTAGTGCATCTTGCAGACAGGCCATTATTGTATATCAAAGAGTTTGTAGCTAGGTTGGTATTTAGCTTTCTCCTTTGATCTCATGCAAAGGGCCTTCCAGTGCCAGGAATGCTAATCCATTCAGGAAGGCTCTAGGTTGGCGCCAGCTCAACTTCTCCATGCTCAGTGAATTGTGTAGGTGTTGTCTTCAGGAATAGCGCCTTACTGTCAGTTTTTAGAAAGCAAACAAATAGCCTGGGTTGTTTGGGCATTTCCATGGGGATCCTTTGGCTAACAACTTGATTAGATGTAACCCATTCCCAGCACTGGAAGCTTCACTTGGTGACAGAGATGGTCACTTGGGGTTCCATCTCCCTTGCTATTTGGCAATTTTGTTTAGATCCCCTTCAGATATGTGTATATTTTAGGAAGCATCTATGTATTAGGTTTTCATATTACCTCTCAAATGGCCCTGAGGTTTAGCTGTTCCTCCCTGTATTCACTCCCTCACCCCCCCTTCCATACCTTTCCCATTTGATCCTCCCACTTGTTCCCCCACCCTTGTCCATCCATAACTCTCTATTCTGCTTCCCATTCCTGGGAAGACCCATCTCTGTCCCTACTCCCTTACTGTATACCTAACTTCTGTGGTTATGCAGATTGTAGCTTGCTTATCAAAGACATACCAGCTATTCTTCTCATATAAGTACATATATACTATATCTGTCTTTCTGGGACTGGGTTACATCACCCAGGGTAATTTTTTTCTAGCTCCACCCATTTACCTGCAAAATTCACAATTTAATTGTTTAACAGCCTAGTAATATTCATTTTTGTAAATGTACATGTTGTTTATGCATTCATTCCTTGATGGACATCTAGGCTGTGGCCAACTTCTGGTTATTATGAACAGAGCAGCAATGGCTGAGCCAGTGACTCTGTGGCACAATGAAACGTCCTTCAGGTATATGTCCAGAGTGATGCAGCTGAATCTTGAGTTAGATCTGTTCCCATCCTCCTGAGGAACTGTCACACTGATTTCCATAGTGGCTGTACAGTTTTGCATTCCCACCAACAATGGATGACTGTTCCCCTTACTCCACATTCTCGCCAGCATGAGCTGTCATTTTTGTTACTGATTTTATCCATTCTAACAGGTATAAGATGAAATCTCAAAGTCTTTTTGATTTGCATTTCCCTGATGGTTAATGATGTTGAACATTTCTTTAAAGATTTCTCAGCCATTATAGGTGACTCTAATGAGCATTTTCTCTTTAGAACTGTTCCCCACTTTTAATTGGGTTGTTGGTTTTGTTGGTGTCTAGCTTCTTGGGTTCTTTATATCTTTTGGTTATTAGCTCTCTGTCAGATGTAGAGTTGGTAAAGATCTTTTCATATTCTGTAGACTGCTGTTTTGTTCTAGTGACAATGTCCTTTGCCTTACAGAAGCTTTTGAGTTTTATGAGGTCCCATTTATTAATTGTAGATCTTAGCGCCTCAGCTGTCAGTGTTCTGTTAAGGAAGTTGTCTCCTGTGCTAGTGCAGTCAAGGCTATTTCCCACTTTCTATTCTGTTAGACTTGGTGTATCTGGTTTTATATTGAGGTCTTTGATCCACTTAGACTTGAGTTTTGCACAGCGTGATAGGTATGGATCTATTTACATTCTTCTACATGAAGCCATACAGTTCGGCCAGCACCATTGTTTGAAGATGTCTTTTTTACAGTGTATATTTCTGGCTTCCTTATTAAAAAAAAAACAGGTGTACATAGTTGTGTGGACGTAGGCCTGGGTGTTCAATTCAATTCCATTGGTGAACTTTTCTGTTTTCATGTCAATACTCAGAGTGATTTTTGTACTCAGTATCCTCCTGTCTTGAAATCTGAGTGCTGAGAGCATAGGCATGCACCCTGATTCTTGGCTTGGCCAAGCACCATTTTCACTTCAAAAGTTATTCCATTTTCATTTCTTGTAGAAATAAAATTCTGCTTTAGAATTTTAACACACCGTGGTTTCATAAAGGCGCCTCGCAACAGAACCCGGAATCAGCTTTGCAAAGGTCAGCATTCATTGAACATCTGTCCACATCAGGGCTAGAAACCAATTAAATCTACTCTTGCTCTTAATGCTTAATGCATGAAATATCTATGAGGTGTCTTTCAGAAGACTGTAAGTCGGTGATCTGGGACAGCTGATCTTTCCTGGGGCTCTCTCTCCGTGCTCTCTGTGGAGCCCCCTTCTTTGTAGGTCACCCCTCACTCTGAATTCATTATCCTCTGCATCGTTTGACTTGGGTTTTAATTCCACAGCATACTAACAATATTCTACCTTCCAGATACACATCCACTTAAAATACTATTTTTAAAAACTGAAATTTGGTTACCATTATGTAACCAAGGCTGGCCTGGAACTAAAAAATCTCTACCTTCAACTACTTGGGTGATTAAAAAATATCATCAACATGTGCCACCATGCTCAACTTCAAAACAGTGTGTTTTTTTCTAAAATCCATCAACAATAGAAGAAAATGTGATGTGAGACTCCAACAGAAAACTCAAGAATTTGTTCAGCTTGTGCTCCAGGTACTTGTGCTGCACAGAAATCTCATGAGAAACTGGAGTGTCAAAGAAGCAGCACACTTATTTTTATGTTATGGAAATGAGAAGAAATAGACAATTATTGATCGATGACTGAAAAAAAAGAAACTATCAAAATGAAGCTAAGTATGCCACAAAGAAAGTTGGGGAGTGATGTGCACTTTAAACTTCCCTGGGAAAATGTTGCATCTCAAAATACAGCTTGGGAGGTTTGGATAGGAAGCCCCAAGGCAAGAATGAACAGGAAGGATTGCACAAAATCAAGGGAGAAGGCCATCAAAGCTCAAAAGATGCAGAAAGACCAAGAAGACGTGGGAGAGCAGGCAGGGACCTGCCCAGTGTGACATCAGAGGCCAGGCAGAAATGAGATGCCATGCACTCCTCTGCCAAGATGGTAGAATAGTTATCCCTAAGTGTGATGAGAACACAGTGTGTATATTAGCACATGCCTGTTTTGCATTCTGTTGTCAGTGGTAGATCACCCTGGCTAAAAGGTACAGAATGGTCTGTAGGAGGCCAGGTGAAAGAGCAGAGAAAGCTCATTCTCTGAGAGACAGTGGGTGAGGCTTAGTCCAAGAGGGAGTGGTGCAGGGAAGAGTTGAAGGAGGCTGTGGGGGTGAGTTTGATAGAGCAAAACAGGATCTGATGGTCTACACAAAGGCTGCGGTGACTGGAGCAGTCACCCCATCATTCTACCTGAACCTAAGCATGACAGGGCTGGAGGTTAAAGCACATGTTCTCTTCAGATGCCACTGTGAGATTTGGTCCAGCATGCAGAGCACACGCCTGATACCGGGCAGGCTGCACGTGGCATTGCTAGTTTCTGCTCTCCTTCATTACTTTCTGGCCATGTACCACCATGGCCCAACTTTTCTGTGGCCTGGCCCCTGGGGAAGAGTGACCACCGGTTTCACGCGGACCTAAATAATCTCAGCAAAAATCAGCAGAGGCCAGAAGTCCACAGACAACTTTCAGACGTGTAGGATTTCAGCGAGTAAGTGTTTGTTGCTGCGAGGTACAGAGAATTCCGGAGTGCGCATCACTCTGAGGACTTAACGCATGGTGTTGGTAGTCACGTGTTTTGCTGGCCTGGTAGAGCAAGAGGGTGTGTGAAAGGGGGAAGTAGATCTCATTTAGTAATGCGTGTGATAAACAGGACCATGGCTGCTTAATGAAGGTTAATGTACACATGTACACCTTTTGTACTTGGACAGGAATCAAATTATTTGCATTTACTTTTAAGATTCTATCTCGCCTCTGTCAAAATGGTCACCATCAGGAATATAGATGGCAGCAAATGTTGGCATGGATGTGGAGGAAGAGACCCATTGTATCCTACTGGTGGAAATGCAACCAGTTGGGAAATCAATATGGAGGTTTCTCAAAGCACTGAAAATAGCACTAATATTTGACTAATACTTGGGACTATACACAAATGACTTTATGTCCTAGAATGGCGGTATTTGCACACTCATGTTCCTTGCTGATTTGCTCACAATGAAATAGAATCAACCAAATGTCACCTCATGAATGGATAAGGAAAACATGGTTCATATATGCAATAAAATTTTATTCAATCATAAAGAAAAAGGATCCTGAAATTTTAAGATAAATGGATAAAACAGGAACCTATTGTTCTGAGTGGGTCATCTGGCCCAAAAGGACAAATGCCACATATTCTTTCTCATATGAAGTTCCTAGCTTCAAATCTCCTGTTTGGTGCATTCAACTTGTAGTGTGTGTGGAAGCCAAGGAACTAGAAATGAGATGGGAAGCGGGTTTCTCTAAAGAAAGGAGCATGGTAGACACAGATAAGACAAAAGTACAGAGCAAGGATATGGAGGAAGAAAGGTTTAAGCAAGGGAAGGGTGGAGAATGTGGGGGATGGAGGGAGAGGAAGGCTGGCCAAAATGAAGGACGTAGGGGAAAGCCATATGAAAGCCTGAAATCTTGCCACCTACTCAAAAACTTAACCAGATGGAGTAGAAGAACACAGGAGAGAGAAAAGAAGACAGGTAATAGTAATACTGTACATTAAATGTTTAAGTGGGGGTGATACAGAGAAGGGGTGGGGGACCAATTAAGCAAGGCTAAGAGCATATGGAAAAAGTCTTACAGAAATACACTACTTAGTAATCTAATTTAAAATATAATTTTTAAGAAGGGGTTTGAATGGAGGTGCCCTGCATGAGTGGACAATACTACACGTAGAAGACATGGATTCTTAGACAAAAGTTTCAATGCCAAGCATGGGACCGCTACCTACAAGGTGGTGGTGAAGGAAGTCTCAGAGGTCTCAAAAACTGCTCAGACTATTTGTCATTGCTCTCGGTTACTCACCACATCTGCCTGGTAAAACCTTATAGCTGACGACATCACACACTTCCATGTCAGGATGTACAGAACTCAGTCTCTGATGCGGGAAACTTCCTCCATGCTGGCTAGCTCCCGTGGTGCTGAGGGTGCTGTGCAGACTGCTGAGGAAGAAAAGATACCTACGGCCTCGCCCAGCACTGCGCTCTTCATCCTACAAAATCAACCCTCTAGGCAAGCTGCGCCTGCTGGTGCAATTGTAGCATGACTGTTGTGGATGGAGCTAAGCACTCTCTGGATCTGAAGCCTACTCCATGAGACAGAGTTTTATGCCTGGCGCTGTGAACCTGGTCAAAACCCTGTGGCTAGGTAAGTCATGGGCCCTAGGGGAGGTCCTACTATTATTTTGTGCTAAATGGTCATATTGTTAAATGACCTTCTAAATATGGTTATATACACAGATCTGGGGTGCTTTGAAACTCAGCCAAAGATGCCTCTTTTTATAGTGGGCTGTGGTTAGTACAGAGAGTCAAAACTGTTGGAAGTGCTCAGGATAAGCCACTAACACTACTCAGTCCTAACTGGGACATCTGTACCAACCTGTTCTGTCTCCGATGCTCAGAGAACATTGTGAGAAAAGGGGACGAAAAATGTTCAAGAGCTGGAGGGTGGAGAGGGGTTTTATGGAGTGCTGCTTTCTGTATGTGACACAGCTGTTGAACTGAGGAACTCAAAGCTGATGTACTTACCGGCACAAGACCGAGCCAATCAAAATTTCAGCATTGATGAGGGGGAAGTTGCTCAAGAGGACACAGCTCTGGCTAAAGGGCTGTTGGCGATGGGTGACTGCTGCAGAAGGGAGGGTCATGTTCTAGTGGCTGTGTCCCCAGTGGGCTTCTCTCACACTTATGCACAAACAGGCAGTACTAATTGAACTAGTAAGCTTTTTTTTTTCATGAAAAAAACAAAAGGAAGAAAGGAACATGAAGTTGGGAAGGGGATGTGTTGGGGGATCTAGATGGAGTGGGAGGAGGTAAAAATGAATGAATATAATAAAAATACATCATTGCAAAATAATACACTATTGTATTCATGTATACAACTCTCAAAGAATAAACAAAGATATTATTAAAAATAAATGTATTGGTGTTTATAGGTTAACATTCTAAATAAAATTCTAAATCCTCTGCCTTCAGCCTGCTAATGACCCAGATATTTCTTTACCTTGGGTTGCTTGGAAGCACACACAGGAATGCACACAGGAAGAAAATGCATTTGGAGCTAAAGTTGGCTTCCCCCAAGAAGTATGAAAGAATCTAAGAATAGAAACCAGATGAGACCTGTCAGTTCTGGACAAATAGCTCCACCTCTAGAATTCACATAAAAATTAAAACTGGCTATGGTCATGAACCCAGCACTAAGGAGGTGCAGCCCAATAGATTCCTGGGGCTCAGTAGCCAGTTAGGCTAGCCCATGTGGTGAGTTTCAGGCCAGTGAAAGACTCAATCTCAGAAAAAAAACAATAAAATGGTGGCCTGCACACACACACACACATACACACACACACACACACACACACACACACACACACACACGCTACAAAAGTACAAAAAGATGAAACTCGCTAATTATAATCACTTCTTCCTTGCTCTTTACACCCCTGGGTGGAGGAAGGGCACCTATGGAGTGGTGCTCATAGCAGGAAGAGGTTCAGTCACATCTGTGTCATCAGAAGCACCAAAGGCCACTTGTGGCCAGCACACTATGCATGGCCATGGGCACCTCCTGCGTACCACTAAATTCTTGCAGTCTTTCTGCGATTTAGAAAACAGCAAAATTGTTTAGCAGTGGGAAATAGGGAAAAAAGACATTCATTCTAGAAAAGGTGAAAAATGTAATTCCATGCAGCTAAGATGTCCTGAAATGGGGCTTGGAGAAAATAACACTGCATTATTTTGTGTCCGTGGGATAATGAAGAACTGAGGCATCTTACAGCTCAAAACGTGCCTGGTGCGTTTGGTACACTTTAGTGTGGATATGGTGTTAATATTTGATGCCCTGTTACTGTTTCTCTCTGTTCATGAGTATATATAACCTGAATAAATAAGTAGCAGATTATATACACAAGAGCACACAGATAAATCCATACTCCCCTTTACTGTCTGAAATCACAAATATATTTTAAAGGGCCTTCTCTCTGAGGTAGGGTGGGAGGCAGAAGCAACCGGAGGGGAAGCGGCTGATGAGTTATTCTCTTTGTGAGCCTGGCATAGAACACAGGGGCAGGAGTGTCACGCAAACATTCAGAAGCTGGCTCCAGCCGCAGCGTCACCCAGCAGTCACAGTGCCCTAGTCAGCGTGTCCCTGACACACCTGCGTGCATCTCCAATGTAGACTTTGAGTGTGGGAAGGGAAGTACACATTGACATTTTGATTGAGTCCATTTCTACATGTAAATGATGCTTTGGGGTGTTATTCAGAAACCCGCTGTTGTGCTGATGGCAGAATCAAACATCATCTGGGCACGAGAAGCCAGGGCCTTTTCAGCTCTATGGTTGTTGACTGTGTTGACTGATCTCAGACTGCCACCTGGACAAAGATGACTCAAGACTTTACAATCTCTCTAGTTTCTCTTTGGTATTTTAACTTGGATGAAACCAGGTCACCAAGACTTCAGGAGCAACTGCTGAATTTCATGCTGGCTGAGGCCAAATCTCCAAATTTAGGCCCACGACATCTCTAAGTGCTGACTCAACTTTGTCATTCAGCTGCTTCCCCATGGGGCTGGTGGCTGGAGACATTTAACCAGAGTCCTTTTTTTTTTTTTTTTTTTTTTTGGTTTTTCAAGATAGGGTCTCTCTGTGTAGCCTGAGCTGTCCTGGACTCACTTTGTAGACTAGACTGGCCTCGAACTCACAGAGATCAACCTGCCTCTGCCTCCCACGTGCTGGGATTAAAGGCGAGTGCCACCACATCCGGCTTTTGAGCCAAGTCTTAAACCTTGTGTTTGCCTTGTTTCAGGCCCTAGAAGATCCTGGAGATCCTGCCACATAATGGAAAGGAATCACCCACAGTGGATGATCCACCATGGTCTTCTGAAAGCATCTTCAGAACCAGTCAGACTCAAAGCAGCACTTGAGCAGTGAGCACCAGCACACCGCTGGCCCTGATGCTCTGTGCTTTTCCTTCAGTGTGACAGTATCTCTCACTCAGTGGACATCCCATCAGTTGCTGTTTAGAGAGTAATCACCTTTAAGATTGCTAAAAGAATTGATCTATTTGGGTCTTTAACACCTGAGGTTAATAAGCACTCGGAGCTTCCTAGCATTCTTTCCCTACAACACAAACAACGGAAAGAGGTGTATAACCAAACACACCGAGAATAGTGGCCAGCACTCCGCTTCACTGGCTTCTTGGTCAGTCTGCAGAGCATCACAGTGAGGGTCCCCCTCCCACTCTTCATCGTCTCAAAGACACTTTCATCTGGGAGAGCCAGAGAGACATGTCAGTGACCACCTCTGGACCCTGGATGGTTCAGGCCCTTTTAATGTAATAGTTGGAGAGAGTGAATATCAGGAGTTTTACGGGGGCCTGAAGCAGCAGCGGGAGGAATATCAAGGCATTAAAAAAGGGGGGCTCCCCATACCCACCCATGGCTCACATGTTTATAGTGGGGGGGCTCACTGTACCTACCTGTCTCTCACATCTTTACAGTGTGGGGAACTTTTTATACCCACCTGTGGCTCACATGTTTGTAGTGGTAGGGCCCACTATACCCACTTGTCACTCACATATATACAGTGTGGGGGCTCCCCATAACCACCCATGGATCACATGTTTATAGTGGGGGGGGTGTTCACTGTACCCACCCGTCACTCACATCTTTACAGTGTGGGGAGCTTCCCATACCCACCCACGGCTCACATGTTTGTAGTTGGGGGGAGGGCTCACTGTACCCACCCGTCACTCACATCTTTAGTGTGGGGGCTCACCATACCCACCCATGGCTCACATGCTTTATAGTGGGGGGCTCCCCATACCCACCTGTGACTCACATGTTGACATGGGGGGGGCTCGCTGTACCTGCTTGTCACTCACATGTTTATTTGGATACCATGGATGCATCCCTAGACACAAGAGCCGAAAGTGAAAGGCATCGATCTTCACAGGGTTCACAGTCTCACTGAGTACAAAAAAGCACTCATGGAAAGCACAGGCTGAGTGCTAAGACATAGAGTTCTAAGAACCAAAGCATTGTGTGATACACACCAGAAGCTGATTACGCAACGCAGGCCAGCCCAGCCATGTCAGTCCAGAGAAAAACCAGAGCACAGAGGACTGCACGCATCCCACGGGCCTCCAGGCCACAGTGACAGCAGAGTTGCTGGCTCAGGCTTTCTTTGACCCACTCAGAGAGAAATGAGCACTCATGCCTGTATCTGGCTAATTAGAATTTCTCATTTTCCATCATATAAATCCATATAATTGAGCTCTCCCCAAAAATAATAAGTGTTATACTCTATGTGAATTATCCGTATAATTGCTTTCATTTCCTACTTTACTTTACATATGCAACTACAACCTGTTATCATCCTGTGCAAAAATCAGCACCAAAAAAGTCTGCTCTAACCATCCACATATTGCTACGTATGATGTGTATTGTGAAGAATTAGGAACTAACTCGCAATGGGTCCTAAGCACCCTACTCCAAGGCTCACAGTCCTTAAGAGACTGTCAGTCAGGGCTCTCTTGAGAAGCAAATATCATTGAAGGGATACATATTAGACTGGCTTACACAATGTAGTGTAGATGGTCCAATGGCTGTCTTTACAACATGGCTGCTGCTTGGTCAGTCCCATCTGGCCCTGAAGGCACAAAAGCTCCCTGGGAAGCCTCTGGTCTTCAATCCACTGAAGTCCAAACACTCTGGGGTGATTGCATCAAAAGGTGAAAGGTAGCAACAGAGTCAATAAGTTCACCAGAAAGACTAAAGGCCTTTTGCCCTCTGGCCTCCTAATATCTTCACGTAATCTGGAAAATCATTTACAGAAGTGATCTTAATCTACAAAATTTACCAAGGATTTACCCTGGAAAACTTATCTCTTAGTCGGTTCCATATCCACAGAAATTAACCATTACCAGAGGTGAGGTGTGGGGCCAAGGTTTGGGACAGTCAAGAGGGTTAGAGAAGAGGAGATAGGGTGCAGAGCTAGGACAAGCTGCTCTGCTGGAAGGCTCGTGGGAGCCTGGCTGAAGTGAGAAGAGGAGTGGACCACACACGGCCATCGTCCTTAAGTACCACACTCCCTGGCTTCACAATATGGCTCTGGAACTCATAAATTGGGTGATTTCGGCCAATCATTTAACCACCCTTGGCCTCAGCTTCTCAATTTGTGAAATAAGGAAAATAAAGTATTTCCTTGTAGAATGGAATGGGTCAATACCTGCACAGCACTTCAGCACTTTGCAGCATCCTGCAGCAGTGATCCACTGACTCTGGTCATTAAAGGGCTGTAGAGTGACATCTTTGTGGGCTTCAAGCAAGGTTGAAGGCATCTGTTCTGCATACGCTCTGGCACCTCTGCATGAGGACTAGAACAAGCCACCACACAGTGCCAGGGGAGAGATCAGAGAGACTGAGTCAGCACTGGAGCCCTTGAATAGCATGAGTTCACAAATGAAGAGGGATGTGACAAGCAAGGAAGTGAACGGGAAGTCATGACTGGTATGGAACACAGAGAGATGCATGACACATGGAAAACCTTGAGACACCAAGAAAGGAAAAGTTGCCTCAGGCAGAGGCAGAGGAGGAGCCTCACAATGGCTCTGCCCAGCACCAGGTCTTATTGGAACCTCCAGTAGGAAAACTAGAAACATGTTGGGGATTAAAGAGTAGATACTGCCTGGAGTTGGAAAGAGGAAAATTACACGAGAAATGGATGATCAAGGGAGAATGGAGGAAGAAAAGATCCTCAAACTTAAGACCCAAAAATCCCATCATGGTACAGAGGACACTGATTTGAGGTTTCTCCAAAATCCATATGGCTCCAGTATATCTGTCACAAATACAGAGTGACCTCACTTGGGAGGAGTCCAGATCCCAATCTCTGAAAGTGACACAAAGAAGAACTAAGCAGCTCTCAGGTGGGTGCACAGGGGAAGCGGAGGAGGAATCAGGGTAACATTTTTATAAACTTCCAGTGCTTTCTTTTGTATTAGTTATTCATTTTTCAAATCCATAAGAATCACAGATTTGCAGGTCTCATAGCAGGTTGGTAATATATGTATAAAAGAATGTGTTAATTATGACCCAATCTAGAAGTGTTGGGGTAACATAATCTATACATCAGGCCTGGAGATGTAATAGGAAGATTGGGGTTAGGCATGCAGAGATAGTACTCCACAGAAACCTGAACAAGTTTGCCTTCTGCCTTCTTCCTTCTGAATAGACGTGAGTTCTCATGAGTAGATGTGAGCTGGCATGTTGAGCCCATGAGTGATGTGAACACATATATCAGATATATTGACTCTTTTTTCAGTAAATGTAAATGAAATGATGGATGGAGGATGGATGGGTAGATGGAGGACTGATGAATGGATGGATGGATGGATGGATGGAGGATGGATTGATGGATGGATGGATGGATGGATGGAGGATGGATTGATGGATGGATGGATGGATGGAGGATGGATTGATGGATGGATGGATGGATGGATGGAGGATGGATTGATGGATGGATGGATGGATGGATGGAGGATAGATGGATGGAGGATAGATGGATGGAGGATAGATGGATGGAGGATAGATGGATGAAATTGTAGAGGATGGAATGGTAGAGGATGGATTTCACTCTACCCATTAGTTGACAAAGGAAGTAGAATGAAGGAGAGAGGGGAGGGACGTGTTTAACTCCATCTAATAATGTATAGAAATGCATAACTGTGAATGGTTAGATGAATGTATGGAGAGTGATACACTACACAGTAAACTCTCAATTAGGTTGAACATAAAATTTCTAACTTGAATTTCTCATGCGCAAAAAGGCCAATGTGTAGTGAAAGTTTTGGTTTCTTTTTTTAAAAAAAAAGTTATGTTATGTTTATATTTTAATCCCAAGTGTGGAATATGGGGTTGCTTTTAATTTGCCCACAAATGATGTATCTCTTGTAGGCTCAGAGAAAGGCATGGTGCTTGCCAGCTCAGATAGGTGAAGTCTGAGGAGTCTGAGAGGATGTAAATGCCAAAACCCAGAGACAAAGGATGCTTCAAGAAGAGACTTCGAAAGAAACTTTCGAGGAGACACTCTGAGGAGGAAGAAGGTTGCTGTTAGATTTGCTGTTTTCTGTTTGCTGGTTTGCTGGTTAACAAGACTGCTGGATATCCTGACAACTGACATTGGTATTGCCCCAAAGAACCTGACGACCCTAATTAGTAGAACGTGAGTATAAGGAGGCCTACGTCCCCTGTCCCTTCTAATCTGTTTCTTCTGCTACCTAGTTTTGGGGGTGTGAAGTGAAGTAGAGGTATAAGAAACACAAATAAAATAGAGCAAAAATTATGCACTATAGAAATGTTTATCTATAGCCCTTAACTTTCCCTACTATAATTTTAGCTGAGTAACTTAGACAATGCTATGATCTTATGCCACGCATGACTGTACAAAGCCTTTTCAAAGTCCCTTCGGTCTCCAGCTGTCCTTGGCCTGGTTCCCAGCTGGACTCATCGGCTTCAGGCTTGTGCACAGCGAGCGTCCCTTCACCCGAGGCCTGCAGCCCACCAGAACAACTACCCCTATCCTCACGCTGATCCTCTCAGCATCATTTTCCCATCCCTTACTATTTCCAGAAATTTCATATCGAATAGGCACTGAGATATTTCAGGATAGTACAACTTTGAAATTACATAAAGACTGTAAAAGATTTGATTTAAAAAAAAAAAGGAAAAGAAGAAAAGTCTCCTATCTCCACTGGCTCTCATAGGAGAGAGGGATCTGAGGTTTATTAAAACCCTCTTCCAGGTCCCCTCTCATCAGTTCTCAAGGACCTCCAAGGTCAAGGCAATTTTTTGAGTGCCGTACTTCCGAGAGATTGGCCCAGCTCTGCCTTATCTCACCACGGCTCTTCTGATTTCTCTTCGTTCCATGACCCCTGGCCTCTGTCCTCCAGGTCCTCAGCTTTCACTTATAAAGCCCAGATCCCATCCCCCCACACCTCAGGAACACAACGCTAGCTTTCTCCTTCTGACTCAGAGTGACATCGAAACGTAGTAGAGTGTCCAAGGAAGAGTCAGGCACCGTGTCTAAATTCATCTCATTCGCAGAGACAGGACATGCCTCTGCTTGAGGCTCATTGCAAAGCCTTACTTGGATCCATCATTGCATTTTGTAAAATGTTTCCCAGCCAGCGAATGAGACAATTCTGAGATCGTTATAACTTTGGTAATAGATTCTCACTCACCTCAAGTGCTGCGTGACACTTTTTCTGGACACACACACACACACACACACACACACACACACACACACACACACCTACTCACCTCTCCGCCAGGGGTAGTGAATCTATGTCAGACAGAAATAATTATGTTAAAAGGTAACAAAAATAACGCCGTAAAATTCAGGAGTAAAATAAGTTTAATTGTCATGAGTTTGCAATCAAACCAGAACAATTGCATTATACTAATTATACTAATGCATAGTCTATATGATTTTATTTTCACAGTTGTAATGAATGTTCTCGGCCAAACAGCTGACCAGTGTGTATCCTGAGTGGGTTTCTCTAGCGTACTAGGATACTTTTGCTAGATTTAGCAAAGCTGGCAGACGGTATTTCCCCAGATGTGGGAGAGCACTATTTTGAGCATCTTTACCAGATTTTCTGTTTGTCATTCCTTCCAAACAGAGTCAGAGAGGAAAGTCGAACACTTAATTTTATCTTCTTGAGGGTGTAGAAGAAGCCAGTGGGTAAGCTCATTCATTTATGCATTTGCTCACTTGCTTCATTTGATTTTGTACCCGTACCTGTGTGTGTGTGTGTGTGTGTGTGCGTGTGCGCGCGCGCGCGTGCATGTATTGGGGGGGATTGTGTATGCATGTGTATGTATATGTGTATATGTGGATGTGGGGGGGTTGTGTATGCATGTGAAACTCAGGGGCCCTATGTGTGCCACACAGATGTTACTACTTCTTTCCCTGTTTCTGGTGGCCCAGCAAGCCCTGCATCCTTGGTTCACTGAAGCCCACGCTCCAGTCTGCCTCTGCAGCCCGTGGCTGTCTCCCTGTGTGACCGTACGTAATCCTGCCCATGCCTTTTTCTGGCCTTATGGCAGTCTAACCTCATGTTAGCCCAATTACATCTGCAAAGACACTGTTTCCAAATAAGGTCACATTGATAACAGCCAGACTTAGGGTGCCACTATATTTCCCTGAAAACTCTACCCAACCTGTAACAGGGGTTTGGTAGCTGCAGGAAGGGACTCTAGCCCAATGGCTGGCTGGGAGACCTGGGTTTTAGTCTCCAAGTGGGACTCAGCAGAGGAAACACGGCTGCTAGGGCCCAGGCAAGGATTTGCGGGGCTGATTCAGTAACAAAACACGGTTCCTCTCTGGCACTAGACAGAACCCTCCTACCTTCCAAGCCTGGATTTCAGATCCTTGAAGAGGCAAGGCTCCCAGAGGGCACACTAAGACCCAAATGCCAGGAGTTCAAAAGTCCCTTGTTTGGAATAGAGACCAGAGTGGCACTGTGAGAAGACCGGAGAGCTTGGGACCCAGGAGCCTGAGACCTCAGGCCAGCCCTGCGTGAGGAGCTCAAGTGAGCTAAGCGGCTAAGCTTCTTATGAAATCAAAGTGCTTTTTAGCTTTAAGCCTCCTGCATGCCATTTTTCTGCAGCCTGACACTGTCTTTGTGCACACCCCTCAACTCCCATTGGGGCAACCTTAGCTTTGGTGGAGGCTCCATTTGCCGAGTTTCTCTGACTCGGCATCCAGAGGCTAACAACATATGAGGGAGTTTCCGTGCCATGTGGCCCTCTGCCAAGCTCCTCCCAGAGTCAGCGAGCCACGTACATGATCAGCACCAAGAACTAAGGAGTCCCTTTGCCTTCGAACAGGCACTGATGAGGTTTGTCCCAAAACAACAGGATCCACTCACCCTAAAACAGAGCTGGAGAAAAGTAATCAGTGAAGGCGGACTGGCCAAGTGGCCCCCAGGAAGACAAGCACAGGAGTGACACTCATGTTTACCCTCCCTGAGAGCTGACACTGTGAGAAGGTGCATGACTCATCTCCCCGGGGGAGGGACACAGTGGATTCGAATCCCAAATGCCAACCAAGGGCAGGTCTCAGCGGCCACCCCACATTAGAGATGATCAGGAAATAGCCCGAGGACCTCAAAGGTGCTATACTGTCTTTGCTGCAGGATAACTCAGACTTCCTGTGACTTGTGTAGACAGCTCTTGAACCCTTTATCTGTCTGGTGTACATAGTCTATACTACTATATTATTGATTAGTCATCAATGTATAAAATATTATAAATATAAAACGTTATAAAAATAGGAAGCAGAAAACGCATGTGAAAACATTAGGTAGAATTAAAAACAACACTGGGAGAAAGTGTTAAGCGGACCCCGTCAATCTGACATTCATCTCTAATCTGTTCTCCACAGTCTTACCTTGTACTTTAAAGAACCACAGAACAGGAGCTGTATTTTTCTTACATATGGCACAGTTATGGGTGGGAGACTGGCAGTACACGCAGCTTCAAAATCATTATACACATCAAACCAAGCAGCTAATGAGTGTGGAAACTAACTCTCTGCTTTAAAGTACTCTTGCAAACTATTTAATAATCGGTGACATTTTAGTGACCTTCACTTTTAGTTTCAAAATCATTCTAACAATAATATCCCCCACTCGAGGAGCAATCACCACACTGCAGAAGTGAAGCTCTTCACGCTTGAGATTTGGTCGCCCCCAAAATAAGTGGGTTTCTTTTCATGGCTGGAATCCTGGTAATAGCAGCCAGGCTGGATGGGGAGCATGTGAAATGGAGACTAAACAGTGGGCCAAAGGGAACTGAGAAAGGGCCCCCACCCCCCATGTGCTGCCTCTGCCCGGGTTTCATTTCACAGGATTGATGGGGGAGGGGCATCCCCTGATAAACATCACACACTTCCTTCCCAAGGTGGTACGGGCTCAGCAAACACACCCACTGGTGCTCATCAAAGGCTGTCAATCACACTCAGTTGGTGCGCTGAGACCTATGCCATCCCCTCCCAGGGAGACTTGACCACAAAGGCTGTACCTGAGCTGTCACTGTCCCCACAGAGCAGCTACTCCCTGCTCCTCCTACTGAGAGGCAGGGCAGTGTCACAGAGAGGAGTGTGCAGCCCAACAGGGCCACAAGTGCAGCAAGAGGGGACAGCAGTGATGGCTTCTGCCTGTACAGGCATCAAATGAAGCCAGGACTCTCCTTCATGCTCATGGCCACAGGGCCAGTCAATGAGTCAGCAAAGTCTCAAGGTTTTCTCCAAGCCCTGGGCCTGGTGCTGTCTGAGTAGAGCGATTTCTGGGCTTTAGCCAAGGAAAGCCAGTCATCCCAGCAGCTTCCAGAGCAGCTTTTCATCAGGGCCTGGGGGAGTCCATGGCATCCTTGGGGATCTCCTTCTGGGAAACTGGATATGTCTACCAGGGAGGGGCGTCCCTCAGCCAGTGCCATGCACATAGGAGTGTATGGTGGGTGTCGGACCAAATGCCAATGGTGATTACCTTGCAGCTCCTGGCCACATTTCCCGGAAGCTGCCCATTGGCCTCATGAGTCTAAATCTCAGATCTGGATTACAAAGTATCTACATTTCTATTTTAAAAAATCCTATCCTAAAGTATGATAGCATTCCCACCATTTAACAAATGTGGGTTGCCCAGAGGTGGAAGACCTGGCCCAACAAAAGCCTTCAGATACCAAACAAGCAGAGCCGAGCCTGCTTGGAAAGTTCCACTGATCAAAAACCAAAACAAAAGGTAGACATCCCTAAGGAATCAAATGATGGTCTAGACATGAGCACGCACGCGTACACACACACACACACACACACACACACACACACACACATATATACTTGGGGAAGTATGGGCACCCTAGGCATTGTTTGCTGGAACAGAACAAGAAGTCCAAGTGCCAGGTACGGCTGGACCCCTGAGTCCATCTTATTTATTCTGAGAAGGAAAAAAATTTAAAGACGTTTGAAGAGAAAAAGTGCAATGCTGACTGGTGCACCCATGGCTTTCTTTCTGTGTTTCCATAAACATAAACCTGAATATACACTTCCAGCATCACTGGTCTTGAGGAAGCAAGAGTAGTGAGGAGAGGGTGAGTCTGGGGTCCGAAACGCTGCATCCTGAGTGCTTTCCCCACGCAGACAGGACATGTGGAACAGTGCTGTCTTCAGGGCAATCTGCTTCTGCCAGGTGTATAAATAGCACTTGTACAAACACAGATCTACTTAAACTCAACAAGAGGAACAATAAAAAACAGGCTGGATCGATGCCCTGAAAACCCTGCTGGATAAATGGGAGGCTCAGCTCCCTGTGCTGACTCAGACCTTGGCTGCTCACCACGGACAGCTAATAAATGGTTATTAATAAGAGTGATGACAATAGCCAGTCGCCATTTACTCCTGCAACACAATTAGCTCTCACAGCAGGATGCGGCGCACATCGGAGCAGTAGCCTTCGATTTTCACTCATGTTCCCAACAGACCACAGTGGGCACAAGAAGCCATCCCATGTCCTGCTTTGTGCCTTGGCATTGTAGCTCAGCCCCCACTCTGGGACTCAGCTGCCGCTGTGGATGACACTGGTGGGCGCTGCTGCGTTAATGTCCCTTTGGGATACTGATGCTCCAATCTGCATACTCACAGATTAATAAACAGCACTGCACTAACTGGTTGCCCAAGGGTCTCCTTAAAATATGTCTCCCCCAATACTCCAGAGGCGGGGGGGGGGGGGACGGACAGGAGGGGGTCTGAGGGTAGAGCAATAGAGGGAGGAGGGAGGAGGAAGGAGGGAGGAAAGGTGGGAGGGCTAATCACCTCCATTCTTAGCCTCCAGGCAGACTCTGGAAATGGCACCAGAAAGAGGCATAATTCTCAAAAGAAAAGGTTGGGAGAGGAAAAGGACGTAGCAAAGAGAACTGAGAGGTAAGGCAAGTGGAGGTGGGGGACTGTTGATGCAGGGGGTGGGAAGCCATGCACCCACAGAGCCCATCCCAAAGAAATAAGAGGAAGACATTTAAAAAACAGCAGGGAAGGACAGACAGCAACGTCTGAAGAAAAGAGGGAGTGGCTCACCGGCCCCAACCTGGAAGGTTAGGCCCACAGGAGCCCACTGTTACAGCCAGTGACATCTGCTGTGGGCCAGCCTTGAGCTCTTGCCCTTCAGAAGCCTAAGGGCCCAGGATGCCCCTTGGAGTGCTATACCTCAGAGTTACACCCCTGCCCCACACTCAGAAGTCTACGGCTTGTTTTCTGTTTGTGCCTTGCCTGGGCCAGTGTCTGTGCTTCCTGACTTAGGGCTGTGGTGGGCAGGAGCAAAGGTGAAGGCAGCCAGGAAAGGCAGTGGCTGGCCAAAGTCTGTTTACAGAAGACTTGGAGGGCAAAACACCTCTGATCTTGCACTTCTTGAGCTGGGTGCTACAGCACAGGCAGGGGGCATGTAGAAGCCCCTGTGCCAGGCACCTGATCTGTTTCTTTTCTTTTTTCTTTTTTCCTGTGTGTATGTGTGTTGTGCATGCATGCATGTGTGTGCATCCTCACATGTGTATGGATGCATGTGTGTTCAGGTGGATATCAACATGTATGCCTGATGGTATGGAAGCTGAGGCTGGCATGCGGAGGTTTCTTTGACTGCTTGTCTTCTCATCCGCTGAGACACAGTGGAACAGGAGCTTGTCAGCTTGATCTGTCTTGCTAGCCAGCTTGCCCCGGAGTCGCCTGTGTCTGCCTTCTGAGACAGAGCAGACAGTGCACCCACCAGGCATCAGGCACTCCTCAGGCCTGCCTGACAAGCACTTTGCCCACTATGTCATCTCTTCAAGCCCCCACATGAAACATTCCACTCCCCGAAACCTTCACAGACAATGCTCCTGACTTTATCACGAACAACCTTTGCCCAAGTCACATTAGGAGAACTATCCCCAAAGCTCAAGGCTGGAAATGCCCCCTGCACAGGCGTCGTCCTGTCTTCACACACCACACAGCCACCACAACTGTCAGTCAGGAAGTGATGTCACCGTAAAACCCTAAGGACTCAACTGCAGGAGCCAACAGCAAAAGGATGAAGTGCAGAGCAAGGGGTCAGCACAGGAAAGAAAACAAAAGGGGTGGGGGGATCAGCTAAGCCTGGGAAGGCCAGCAATGTGGCAGAGTTAAAGACCACCCCCCCCCGCAGTGGTGGCAGGGCTGGAGACCCCCACGGTGGTGGCCCCCACTAATCTGCTGCTCCACTGATGGCCAATTCTGAACCAGACAATGCTGTAAACAAAAGCCAGCAATCAATATTCTATCAGTGGCCCCTTGTATCCTCAGTCCGTGCTCACAATGGCCTCTCGTGTTCTGTGGCAGCGAGCGGCTGCCATCCTTCCTGTCTTCGTTATCATGGAGGCTCTGTCATAAAATTTGACAGCCACAACACTCCTAGGTCCCCAGCTGTCTGCATCCACACCACCACAATGGCCAGGCTGTCTCCTTCCTGCCTTTCAGTTCATGCGGTGGTGAGGGAGGGAAACAAAACAGCAACCTCTGTGCTAGCTTACGGATGAAACTGGCCAATGTCTTGGGATCCTCAGCAGCATCCTCACCTAACAGAGCCAATGCTGTGTCCAGCCTGTGGGTTGGGTGGATGTGTGATCTGGTAAAAAAAAAAAAAAAAAAAAAAAAAAAAAAAAGTCTACATCCAACAGTATCTGTGAACCAGGACCAGCATACACACAAGAGAAAGGTGAAGGAAGCAGAAAAGCCCCTCAGTCGTCAGTTGTCACAGACTGATTGACAGACGATGATGAGCCACTATGGGCCAAGTGCTACAGAGAGGAGTGGGGCTCTGCCTTCACTCCCTGTGTGGGTGATCTCCCTAAATGCAGCCCAGGAGGACCACCGGCCTTTGACCGAAGCCTGCAGCGCCTTCATGCCTCATCTCTGCTCAGGCCACACCCCCTAAGTAGGCAGCCCCCTTAGTAGGCTTCATGTGACCACATCACTACTTGTTTCTCTGGGAATCAACATGCTGAGGTCTCAGGCACCTAGCTAATCCTGGCAAGCTTTCATGGTGAGCCCCTAGATCAAGGCCAGAATGCAATAAGAGAAGTTAGTTATAGGTTAGCAAGAAGCTCAGAAAACCATCAAGGAACGCAGCATGTGCTATGGCCTTGCTCCCTCCCAACACTCACGGGTACACGGGGCCTATGGTGTCTCTATCGGGTCATGGACACCTGTTTGAACTGAGCCTCCAGTTTCTGTCAATGCAGCCAGTGGCGCCATCACCTTGTTTTTCTCAGGCTAGCTGTAGTTTCTTGTAGCAGAGTTCACACCCCAGGAGACATCAAATAACAGAAGCTCCATCTTGCTTCTAAAGGCCAGAAGTGTACCCTCGCGGGTCATAGCCTGCATTCTCTATAAGGGCGCTAGCAGTGTCCTCCTTGGTGCGCCCCACTCCCAGGGGTCTGGTGCACCTGGCTTGTGGGTGCTGTGACCCCCTGTTCCCCTTCTCCTGGATGTAAGCTATTAATTCCATGGCTTGCCCTGTCCTAGATTGACCTCACTGAACTTAATAATTTGTTTATTTACAGCTTCGGAAGTACTGCCTCCAGTCACGTCCTGAGGTTTCAGGTGGACTTGACTTTGATGGGACACTATTCAACTCAGCACAAATGCCAGTCCACCATCCTCTGCAGCCTCCGTTATCCACAGCTCTCCTAAATGACTGGATAATTACACATGCATATGCACCTACACACACAGAGCAAGCACGTACACGCATGTATGCTTATGTACATACAAATAAGGACATGTGAATAGAGCAAGCTCATGAATACATCCACTCATGCTTATGTATGCATATATCTACAGAAAGAAAGCATTTGAACATACATTCATGCCCATATACATGTGTGTGTCATCAGAGCAAGATCATGTACATATACACACACACATTTCTATGTGTGTCCATATGCACATAACCAAATAAAGGTGAACATCCATGATCATATGCATCACATGTGAATAATCTGAGAGAGCTGTGAACACATGTATGTATTCAAGTGTGTGTGTATATATGCACATGTACACAAAGAGAGCTGCTGAACACATCATATACTCGTGTGTACATATATGTAAATGCTAGCAAAGCACAAGCTTGTGAGCACACACATGCTCCAGAATACATAGATGTCCATGCCTGTGTTGAAATCAATCACATCTGTAGTACTTTCTCTGGCTCTGCTCCTCACAGACTACCTTCTGAGCAGAGCAGGATCCCGAGCATGGGGCTAAAATGGAACTCTGGCACATGGCTCTGCAACTGGGAAGAATGTTGGCTTCCTCACAGGGAGTGACACAACTGTCACACTTGTGTGCTACTGTTCGTGCTCCTTATGAATGACTGTGCCAGCACACTGTGCCCCCCACATCCCTGCAGCTCAAAGGAGCTCCTGCCACCCTGGTAAGTTTAGAGCAGACAGAACTTAGAGATCTCTTGAGTGGAAGGTGGCTTCGCTCATGTATGATGATAGTTGCCACGCATGATCCCCAGCCTGAGGCAGGCAGGCAGAGCCTCATCTCCTGTCATCACTGTGTCCCACCCTTGTTGGCCCTCCTCCCTCCTGCTACAATACTCCCCCAGCAGGTGAGGGAGGTGGTCTCCCCCCTCAGTCCTCTGAGCAAGACAGAGACATCACCCTGAGGAGAACTAGAAACATCCTTCCTGGTCTCTGGCTCCCTCTGCGAAGGGTGAGAGAACCCGCTGAGTAGCCTGGGAGTTAAATGGGTTAACAGTCCAACACACTGCCACAGGGTGTGCACAGGGTGACAGGTGCCACTGGCTCTGTTATCAGGGAAGACTTAGTGAGACAGACTGAAGACCTCTGTGCCGTTGGTGGTGAGGCTCAGCCTCCCTGAGACATGATAGCCAGTGTCACTTTCCTTAGTGACATCATCATGGGTGAGCATCTGCCTCATAAGCCAGTTGCCAAGACGAGGCCCAGAGCCAGCAGGCAGGAGCACTGGGTCAGTAATAAGGGCCAGGAGCAGTGTGGGCTCTGAAGGATCTCAAGTGAGATGGAGAAGCGGGGCTCTGAGCCCACGCAGGCCATCCCAGCAGGTCAGCATTGGGACCACACACCAACACACTCAGCATTAATTTAGAGAAGTCAGTGTTTCCACTTCCACTCTTTAGGACACCTGCTGTGCCTCCGTGTGCAGGGAGTGGGGAAATCTGTACTTTGCTGACCTAGGGAACTCCTGCAGGCAGGATTCCAGGACACAGTGGAGACAACTCAGAGGAGGCCAGGATGGTGTGGGAGGCCCAGCCCCCGCAGCCAGCCACACAAGGACACATCTGTCCATCTGGGTTTATCTCCTGTTATTTCCAGGCCCTTTTAAAATAACATCCTCTCTACACACCTGGACCAGGAACTAACCCTGTGATGAAATCGCTGTTCCCTTTATTCTGTGCGTGAGCTAGAATACACAGACATGCAATGAGTCTGCTCCTGTGGGGATAGAGCTGTGCAGACAGCAGCCTGGGTCATAAAAGTAACTGCCAGTCAGCCCTTGGCTGCCCCAGCTCCTCCCACATGCCAACATGTTTAAACGGACATACGTGTGCGCATCACATCTCTGCGTTTGCCATACATGAAACAAAAAGAAATAATACATTATATATGGCTTTTGAAACTGTTTTCAAATCAATGCGGCAGAGCCTGTGTATCAGGCCTAATCAGTGTTTATCAGAAAAGAACTGTGACATTCATTCACATGGGGGGGGGTGGGTATTCAGGTCTTCACACACAGATTTTTCCTTCCAAAGACCCAATATCTTGGTTTAGCTAGTATTGTTTTTAAAATAGTATTACCAATATTATCTGTAGGCCCGGCTAGCCATCAATTAAGACACAGACACTTGTTAAATTTTAAGATAGCCTTAGTTAACTTAACCTAGGGCAGGGCAGATATCAATCCTCTAAACTGCTTTCCATAGTAGGGCCTTAGCCATGGGATCCCTGCCTCAATCCCACGCCATCTGCTTCTAATAACTTCTATCAAGCTACCTCCCATCCATAATCCCAAATACTTGCTCACGTTCTTCATCTGGGCCAGATTCTCCATCCACACCGCTGGCCATGTGTTTCTCCTCCAGCTAACCCATGGCGGCCTTCCTCTCTTCACTTCAGGTCTCTCCCTTTTTCTCGTGGTGGTCCTTTCTTCCCTTCAGGTCTCTCTCCTTCTCTTCCTGGCCCTCTTTCTTCTTCCCAGGATTCCACACTCTCTCCTAGCCCCACCTATCTCCTGCCCTGCCCAGGTGGGATGGCTTCATATTAAACAAAAGGTGGGTCAGAGACAGCAAGCAGTAATTAGCACCAAAATACATCAGACCACCCGCCCCAACAAGCTAGGGTGGTGGCCAGAGTGCGTCTGTGTGACCCTCCTCCACAGGCTCCCCACCAAGCTGGCAGCACCTTCATTTATGGCCTCATTATCCCTATGAGCTGCAGCGTGTCCCACCTCCAGCAAATCAGCAGTGATGAGGCTGTTGCCGGGGTACCTGCCCATCGAGGCCACCTATAGGAACTCTTGCTTTCTCAAGCTGTGACTTTTCAATGCCATCCACAGTAGTTTTTTTTTTTTTCCTTCCTATCAAAGACAAATCAAATACTGTCTCTACAGACCTGCGCATTTAGTGCTTCCTCGTCCTTGGTCTGTCCCTCTGAAGCCCTGGGCCGCCTGCTCAGGGAAGAACAGGATGGGTACTGGCACAAGCAGGCTGGCTCTTCAGATGGGCCGCAATGCCTATCAGAATGACACTGGACACAAGCCATCAAAGCCAGGCCCTGCATGGCCAGCCCTGCCAAGAGGGCAATGTGGTGGGCTAGGTGGTGGTCCCTAAGAAGTATGTCCACCCGGAATCAAGTGTCTTTGCAGATGTGAAAATCTAGGGACTGGGGTATACTTTGTGTGCGGCGGCGTCCCTAGAGACCCAGGGAAGGCCACATGGACGAGGGATGTGGGTGGGGGCAGTGCAGTGAAGTTCAGGCACGCCTGCAGCTGTGACAGACACAAAAGGCAAGGAGGGCGCCAGAGGGAGGAGGCTCCACACCCTGACTAGGGAGGTCTGGCCTCCAAAGTGGTAGGAGAATCAGTGTGAAAGGCACCAGGTTCACGCTGTTCAGGTAGCCCCAGGATGCTCAAGGCAGGAGCAAGAATCCTGGGGACCTCACTCTTTATCTTCCTAGGAGCCTTCACTACAACCTCAAGCTACCCTTTAGACCTCAGATGAGAAAGCACAAGAAAAACCCCCAATCTATCAAAATTTTATCTTTTCTAATCTGTTCATTTGATTTCAATAGCTTATCAGCAATGTGGTTTTGGGGGTGGCATCTTCATATCTATAAGGTACTTGGCGGAACCCTTGGTTAAAAAGGGCTATGACAGAGACTACAAGCCAGTGAAATTATGACTTCAAAGGCCAGTGCCTAGATTGCATCATCTATCACGTGCCTGACCTCATGTGTGCACAGGTCATCTCTTACTGTGGCCATCACACTGCCACACACATAAACGACTCACCCACAGTTCTGGAGGTTGAAGGCTTCTAAATCAAGATGCCGCTGGGGCCGCACTACTGGAGGCTTTAGGGGGAATTCTCTCCCTTCTTCAGCTTCGAGAGGGTTCCTGCCAAGCTTCCGTAGCTTGTGGGTGTTCCTTTAAACCCAGAAGCATGGCACCTTCATCCAGCCCTTTCCTTTCATTTATCTCAGCTTTTTTTCTCTCCCTCTTGTACAGACCACTGTAGCTGCACTGGGTCCCTCTGGAAACCGAAGCCGGTCCTTACAGCTACATCTTACCCTCTGTCACGTAAGGCAATCTTTTTACAGCTAACAGAACGAGGACACGGGTATCTTTAGGGTCCTTATGATACCAAGGCACAGCTGAATATACTAGATAATAGGATAATACCCGGTGTCATAAAGGAAACCTGCAGACAGGGCATGGGGAACCACCAGGATGGCACAGTTAGAGAAGTAAGCTGAGAATGAAGACACTGCTTGACATTTTGAGACTTGGGTAGGCACTGTGACTAGAAAGCTAGCTGGCCTTCGGTCTGAGGGAAGCTAAGGCGAGGAGCAGACTCCCTGTCATCTACCCACACTACAGGCGAGCAGACTCCCTGTGGTCTATCCACACACACTACAGGCGAGCAGACTCCCTGTGGTCTATCCACACACACTACAGGCAAGCAGAATCCCCGTGGCCCATCCACACACACTACAGGCGAGCAGACTCCCCGTGGTCTATCCACACACACTACAGGCGAGCAGACTCCCCGTGGTCTATCCACACACACTACAGGCGAGCCGACTCCCCGTGGCCCGTCCACACACACTACAGGCGAGCAGACTCCCCGTGGTCTATCCACACACACTACAGGCAAGCAGATTCTCCGTGGCCCACCTACACACACTACAAGCGAGGAGACTCCCCATGATCTATCCACACACACTACAGGCGAGCAGACTCTCCGTGGCCCATCCACACACACTATAAGCGAGCAGACTCCCTGTGGCCCACACACACACACACACACACACACACTAGAGGCGAGCAGACTCCCCAGGGTCCATCCACAGAGACTACAGGTGAGCAGACTCCCTGTGGCTCATCCACACACACTATAGGAGAGAAGCACTGTTGTGCAGCAGTTTCTAATACTGAGGAGTCTGTGTTCTTTGTACACACTTCTAAGAAAGAGGCTGTGGGAGGAGTTCTCAGCTGGACTTTTCTATGTACATTCCTGAAAATGTTATTTTATGAATATTCTAACACATAAGGAAATTAATAGTTGACTGTTGACAAGAGATGCTGTTCTATGTTGCAAGAATGTTACAGAAATAATTATGTGGAATGAGGAGTGTAAAACTTAAGACTTTATTATGTCTAGTTGTATGCACATCTGAAAATGTAAAATATAAAACCAAGTTTCCTCTTATGGGTAGTGTAACAGAACAAAGCACATAAAAAGAAAACGTCAAGTAGAATCCCAATCCCATTTCACATTTCCGCAAGGCTGTCTTCCTGCCTGTCTTCCCTAGAGAAGAAGGGTCTGAGAGCTGCAGGGCAGCTGGGCACAGCTCTCCTGCTCCAGCCCGAGTCCCACAAGGTCAAATGACGGCAAGAGGAGGTAGGGACAAGGCCAGCTCACGTGGTTGGAAGGCAGCATTGGCAGGCACGGCTTCTCACTGGATCAGTCCGGGCAATTAAAACGTGGGGACTTCACACAATTAGGAAGGTGGGTGGTCTTCCCCCCGAATGCTCCGGTACTTGGCCATGTCTTCTGGAAACACTTTAGAAAGCTCCTGAATCAGCAGGCTTTTAAATTTCTACAAACAAAAATAGCTGTGTCAAGAAAACCAAGTTATAGACTAAATGACCCCTCCAAGGAGCCCAGGATCCTGCTGAGACACCCCAAGGGTCCCCTACAAGCCTAACACCTAGAAACAACTACAGAGTGTCTACAGTGAACTATGCTACAGAGACACCAGCCCTCTGAAAGGGGACGGTGCCTCTCAGACAACTCTTTCTTTCTGGCTGAAAGGGGAACAGAACTGAGCAACTCCAATCAGGTGCTCCCAGCGCACTGGACATGACTTCTGCAGGCAGCATTCACACCAGAGTCTTAAGTAACACTCACTGACTCAATTACTCATGAAATTGTACGGAGGTCATGTGCACAGGTATCTCCTGAGCTTTCCCAATGCATTCCCCGGTCACATGTGCAAGCATCTCCTGAACTTTCCCAACACATTCTCTGGTGACATGTGCAAACATCTCCAAGGTTTCCCAAACCCTGGAAACGCATTACCTACTTCTGAGTCTCTTACCGCCTCACATGTGTCTGCAGCTGTTCAGCAGCCTGCATCCAAACCTCTACTCTTAGAGGCCTCAGGGCCAGCATCAGAAAGACACACAACACTGACTGCAATAATTGAAAACTCCACAAGTGTAACTGGTACCCACTGAGGTGCCTTGAGACTGTCACAAATCTCAGGTGAATGCAACAGGTGTGCAGCCATCAATGACAGCCCAAGTGACCTAAGACACTGGAAGAGAAGCCTCAGCCCCCAGGGCCAGTCACTGTGCCCACAGAGAGGATTTCTGCTGGGCACCCAGGAATTCCTCAGCCCAAGCTGACAAGAGAGATGTATGGGCTCAGTGTTAGTGGACCCACTCCACTTTCGTGGTGTGTGATCTGACGGAGCCCCCTTGCTCACTCCTGCTGCTACTCAGCCAAAGCCCTCTGAGCCCTCAACACCAGACTCTCTGTGGTGGCCTGCACACAGCAGACACAACCAATACAATGTGCCAGGCTGACATCAGGCGGGTAGTGGGCAGCACAGAGCAGAGCCTGTGGTGCTGGAATTTAGCTAGCAGGCAGAGTGGACAGTGGGTGAAGAGAAAGAAAAACGAGCATCGTAACCAGCACCCAGGGGAAAGAAAGTTTAAGAAAGCCCTAGCTGAGGCTCTTATAGGAAACAAAGCTAGCTGAGAGAGGAAGGAGGCTCACCATGCAAAAAGAGCGTGAATTCCAGGCCAAGGAGAACAGAACAGAAAACAGGGCCTGGTGGCTAGCAGGGAGCCCATGAGGCACAAGGGTGCACAGTGCTGTCACTGCAGGCCACCGTGCACCCCACCAGAGGCCAGGAAGGTCCAAACAGAAAAGCAAGCATGGTCTGACCTAAGTGAGAAAACTACAACTTATGGTGAGACACAGCTCCCTAAACATCTTCCAGAAAAGTGGCGAGTGTTCTGTGCAAGTGTCAGTGCAAGTGTCACAGAAGAAAGAAACGGGGAGGAGTCCAGGGGTCAGACACTGGAGCCCAGAGCCTCCACTTGCAGCACTGTTAGCACAGGAAAGGTCAGGTCTATATAGAAGCACAACAGGAACACTGGTGCTACAGTCACCCAAGGAAAGCCACACTGACAGCATGAGAAAAATCTTAGCCTTCAATGGACGACTGTCAATTTGTTTTCTTGTTTTTCACAGGTCTATGGCTCAGTGACATTCAACATAACCAGTACACATGCAGCAGTCAGCAGTCCACACAGAATAGCAGAGGCTGTCAGCCATGCTGGCTAGGTGCTCTCCAGTCCATCCCTATGCTGACATGGTGTCCTTTCTGTCCTACCTTCATTGTGTCGATCTTCCCCTTGACTTGCTCGTTCTTAGCTAGCGCCCTCTCCAGGCACTCTTTGGTGTAGAGCTGAGGATTTCGACCTTGGTCGATGTATCTGGAAACAAGAACATCTCAGTGAGGACATGGCAGACTCACCTCACCTCAGCGTACTGGAAACCAGGACCAAAAGAAAAAAAAGAAAAAGAGGGAAGGAAAACCCGGTAGATACACTTTCACAGGGCCTAGTCCAGGAATCAGGTGCATTTAAATTCTTGAATTTCTCCAGGCATCTCCTTCTATTTCTTCCAGCAGCTCATGAAATCAGTAATTATCGCTTATGAACCCCAGAGAGCATCACAAGCCATACCCCTTTACATCTGCTCAGCACCTAGACTTCAAACTGTATTCACATGAAACAAAGCGCGCACACACACACACACACACACACACACACACACACACACACACACACATAAAACAAAACAAAACAAAAACCTTTACAATCTCAAACAGCCTGCTTGATAAAGAAGCTGTTGACACTGCATACAGTGCAGGAACTCAGACCTGTGGCAGGCACAGCTGAGATGTGGCATCCACTCCAGAGCAGCCTGACTGCTCAGGGCAGGCTGTGAGAGGAAGCCAGAAAGGAGGGGCAGGGGAGCCATAGGCAGGACACACAGTGTGCACTTGGTGGGAGAAGGTGTTCTCAATATACTGCCTTATTATACACACTCTAGTGACCAAGTACAACAGGGTGTTTCTCTCCGGTTATTTCACATTAATACAAAACTATCTCCTGACTCTTTCAAAATGCCATCATATCCTAATGTCACAAAACACACCCCCACAATATCCAGCATTTCTGTACACTGGATAAATCTGTATCATTCGGCTGTATTAGTTACTCATTATAGAGAAAGACTGCCACTACACTACTAATTTTTTTCAATTAAAAAGAAAACTCAGGAAAGAAAAAAAATCTAAATCATTTCACGTTAATATCCATTAAACTGACCTTTATGGCAAACAGCAAAAATACCATTTCATTTCCATGTTTTTGTAATAATGCAATGAAAGCAGCAAATTCTGACTACTTCTAAATAATGTATCTCAAACAATGTGAGAGTTTGAAAAGCTTATCACTCCTATGCGTTAAGGAAACGAGCTCCTCAACAGCAAGGAGGAGGTTGTGGTTTCTAAGACGCAGAAGTTCAGTGTGACCTCCATGGTTGCATAAAGGCACCACTGACCGGGGTGTTGAGAATTTATCTCATCCTTGCTCTGGAAAGGCCTATCAAACTGTGTGCCAGTGCCAGCAAGGTCACAGGAGCCTGGAGATTCCTCCCACACTGTGTTCCCAGCCTGGTTGTGAATAAGGAAAAGCCACCTGGCCCTTGGAGCTTGCGTGCCACTCTCCTCCCAGCCACTGCTCTGACAGGTCTGCAGGACTCGCTTAGAGAAACATCCCTCCCTATAGCTGCCTGGACTGAGCTCTTCCTCCAACAGAGGAAGGACTACCTCCCAGGCCCAGTTCACCACAGGAAGCTTCTCAAAGACCAGACCAAGTTATTTTTCCAGACATTTGTGCGTCTTTTTTTTTTTTTTAAATAGCTCACATAAAACTCTTGGGTCTTTTGTTTGTTTGGTTGGTTGTTTTTCAAGACAAGGTTTCTCCGTCTAGCTCTGGCTGTCCTCTGTAAATCAGGCTGGTCTCGAACTCAAGAGATCACCCTGCCTGTGCCTCTGCCTCATAGGTACTGAGAATGAAAGGCCTGTGCCATCACACCCAGGTACAGCTCTTTACTTAAGGAATTGTGAGGTTTTTCTCTGGCCTGAAGGCTTTTCTCCACTGAACTCAGAAGCCTCTTTTTATATATTTAACAGGCTTTTAATTTCTCATTTTCAACAATACAACTCTGGAGTGACATCCTTTTTTTTTTTAACCCCACTAGCCCATCATAATACTTAAAAGACTGGCCTTCCTGTCTGCCACGCCGCCCTCACGCTCACTGACACAGCCAAGCAAGCTTCAGGCAGATGCACAGTGATACTTACTCAAAAACTTCCAGAGGCACCGTGATATCGTGCAGCTGCTGCCTGCACTTGTCTATGTCCTGTAAGCCCGTAACAAGGAAGTTCCTGGGGGAAAGGCAGAGTGGGTATCCAGTTAGTTCAGCCCAAGGCAAGACAAAGCTCCAACCTGGCACTGCCCACTGGGCTTCAAGTCGTGAAGGTTAAAATGGCAAGGCCAGGGGACACCAGGGCAGATAACTGAGGTGGCAGCTGGGTATGAGAGAGGCACACTAACTGGACAAGAGGAAGATGGGGCCCTGGGGAAAACAACAAAGCCAGGCTCAGCAGCCTCTGGTCCAAGCAGCGCTCCAGCCTGTTCCTACGCCACATAGTCCTCCCTGAGGAGAGCAAGATGCCACACCCTAGTGAACAGCTCGGCTTACACACATCCTTGCACCTAGTACCCTAGAGTGAACTGGGTAAGGATGGCTTCTAGAGCAATCTCCCACTCCAGAAAGACACCCCCACCTTCTCCCCCAGGTGTGTTGGGGTGAGGTGGGGGGGGTAAGCTCCCCAGAGAAGGAGGCAGGGAGAACTGACTTTCAGGGCAGACACTTGAGGCAGGCCTTGCCTTTCTGCTGTGTGTACTCACTTTCTTCTCGGCCTTCTAGATGAACCCTGACTACCTGCTTGCTCTACCTGTGCCCTCACGTGAACTTTCTCCCCAGGTGAGCAGGAACCACCACAGGGGCTAGGACAGGAGGGCAGTCAGAACCCCCGCCCCCCTGCGCTGACCCCTCAGTGGCCACAGGATTCTGGGAACACCTTTGCACTTACAAAATACGGTTGGATATTTAATAAATTGTCCTTCTAAACTCAGAAAGGAGGTGAGGACTGAGAAAAGGCTCTCTGGAGTACATGGCATTGAATGGGGTTTCCAGGTGGGCAGCATGGGGAAGTGGGCCCCACTCCAGCTTGAGTACAGTTTCCACAGTCTGCAAGGAACGGGTTGATCTCAGCTCCCTCCGGTGCTACCCCTAGATCACCTAGCTGTCCCAAGCCCTGGAGACTGTCCCCTATAAAGGCGGTGAGGCCTTCTCCTGAACATTATGTGTTTCCCTGTCTGCCATTCCAAAGCCAGACAGCCTGAGAAGAACAAGATATTGCCAAGAAATCAACCTCTTCCACAGTGAGACCTAGGGGGTAGGTAAGGTGGCTTTGGGCTCCTCGTTAAGTTAGAAGTGGAGTCAGCCTGTGGTGCCTACCTCCCCTTGTGGGATCAGTGTGGCCCCAGCCAGCCCTGTATTGTCAGAGTAATGCCAGCCACTACTCTCTGGGGTCAAGATGGAGCTAGAGCTACCCCCACCCCCGTGGTGGAGTATGGATGGAGCCGCCTCTACGGTGGGGTCAGGGTGGAGCCAGCCTCCCCGGGCTCTGGACGGAAGCTTTCTCCCGTGTGGAGTCCGGTCAGGATGGAACCGGTCTCCCTTTGGGATCTAGGAATGAACGCCAAGGGGCCCCAATGTGGGTCCCCACGGACAGGGGCTCCGCACGGAAGCCCCAACTCCCGGCGGGCCGCCACTCACAGCTTCTGGCTGAGCCCCGCCTGGCTGCTGGGCTGGAAGTCGCTGACGATGATGCCGAGCTGCCGAATGTTCTCCACAAACTTCTCCAGGTGCTCCTCCAGATGGTCAAACTTCTCCGCCATCGCAGGCTCCACCCGCCCCTCAGCCGCAGCTCACAGCGACCCTGGTTCAACCGTGCTTGCCCGCTTCCGGCTTCCGGACGTCCACTTCCGTTTCCTCGAGGGCGGGGTCTCGTCGGGGGCGGGGCTCAGTCTCTGGGGGCGGGGCGGGGCGGGGCTGAAGGCCTTAAAGGGAAAACAGCTCAGAAGGTTGTAAGGTTGGGGGCAGGGGGAGAAATCAGTTGGAGAAAACAGCAAATGTATGTGTAAAGGAGCGAGGAAAATAAAGGACGAGAATGAAAACTCTTAGCTGGTACCTGGAGTCCTTAAATGGAGAAAAACCAAGTCTCATCAGGGAAGGAAAGAAGAAAGCTGAAGAAACAGAATTTACTTTTTTTTTGGTTTTTCGAGACAGGGTTTCTCTGTGTTAGCCGTGGCCGTCCTGGACTCACTTTGTAGACCAGGCTGGCCTCGAACTCACAGCGATCCGCCCGCCTCTGCCTCCCGAGTGCTGGGATTAAAGGCGTGCACCACCACAGAATTTACTTATAGTGAACCTTGTATGTGCCTAATCTGGAAATCTGGGAAGATACAAGCATTTTTCTTTAAATGATTAAGCAAGTATCTGGGGCCAGTGAGATGGCTCAATGGGTGAAGAGGCTTGCTGTTAACCCTGACCATCTGAGTTCAATCTCCAGAAACCCACGTGGTGAAAGGAGAGAACAGAATCCTACAAGTTTGCCCTCTGTCCTCCGTACAGGTGCTGCGCCACAGGCGCGCCCACATACAACACACACAGACACAAAACACATAGTAAGCAAACGTATTTAAATTGGAAAATCAAAATAGAACCATGCTTTTAAAAACTGATCAGGAGGCAAAAATCTCTTTCAAAAAGAAAGAAGGAAGGAAGGAAAGAAAATGCTGAAGTCCTGGCCGCTTTTTACACTCACTTTTTAAATTAATCGAACATTAAAGAATAAATTATTTCAAACTTCCACAGACACTTTTAGATGCTAGAAAAGAAATGTGTCCTAGCTCAATTAAAAGAGTGTGATGAATGTGATGTGAAAAACAGCCCTGAGGGACAAGAAGCAAAAATAGAAGTAAATCTTTCAATCCTCATGAAAGAAGGAGAGAAAAGAGGTCCAGTGGCACAGACTAGGGAGAAAGGGGGTACAGAGGGGTGCATAAGGGTCCTGTGTACTAGTCAGGACTCTCTAAACTAACAGAACTTATAGAATGAATATATATATGTATATATGTGTGTGTATATATATATGTGTGTGTATATATGTGTGTGTATATATGTGTGTGTATATGTGTGTGTATATGTGTGTGTGTATATGTGTGTGTGTATATGTGTGTGTATATGTGTGTGTATATGTGTATGTGTATATATATATGTGTGTGTATATGTGTGTGTATATATATGTGTGTGTGTATATGTGTGTATAATATATATATATATATATATATATATATATATATATATATATAATTTATTAGAATGGCCTACAGGCTGCAGTCCAGCTAATCCAACAATGGCTGGCTATGAACAGAAAGTTCGAGAACCCAGTGGTTTCTCAGTCCGTGAGACTGTATGACTCAGCTGGTCTTCAGTATATGCTAGAATCCCAAAGAAGTAGGATGTGATGCCAGGATGTGCAAGGAAGGAGAAGGCAGGCAGGCAAAGGACAAAAGCCTCCATCTTCCATGTCCTTATATAGGCTTCCAGCATACCTGTGGCCTAGATTAAAGCCATACCTCAAGATCCAGGTCAAAGGTGTGTGTGTGTGTTCCTACCTTAAAGGTCCAGATTAGGCAAAAAAAAAAAAAAAAAAAAATCCCTAATAGACATGCCCTCCGTTTCTGGATTCCAGTTAATTCCATATGTATTAAAGTTGACAGCCAAGTATCACAGTTCTCCAAATGCCCAAAACTGATATACGGAATGCATGCACATGTACATATGGATGGGTATTAAACTGGCTGACAGGGCATGACCATGGTAATACAGCAATGGCTGTCTCGGTGGAAAGGCTGAGAACCCAGCAATTGTTCCATCCATAGGCTGCATGTCCTGCAGTCGCTATCTGCTGCTGCACTCCTGGAGGAGTCCTGGGGAGTCCAGGGTTTGGTCCCTGTTGGGATCCTGAGGAGGTTGGATTTAGTACAGGCTCCAGCAACAGGAGAGATGAACTTTCCAGATAGAGTGAGGGCAAGCAAGCAAAGGGCAAAGTTTCTTTCTTCCATGTCCTATGAGCTGTTACCAGTAGGTATAACCCAGTCTGGTGCTTTAAATAATCTGATTAAGAAAATGCCTCTGGCCATGGCGGCACACGCCTCTAATCCCAGAGTTTGGGAGGCAGAGGCAGTCAGATCTCTGTGAGTTTGAGGCCAAGCAAGCTCATTCTACATAGAGAGTTTCAGAACAGCCAGGACTCCACAGTGAAACCCTATCTCAAAAAGGAAGGGAGGGAAAGAAAGAAAATCCCTCACTGGGGTACCCAGCAGCTTGGGTTTTAGTTGATTCCAAAGGCAGTCAAGTTGACAAGCAAGATTAGCCAACTCAATTCATCCCTTGCCAACTTAACAATAACCACACCTCCTTATGTCATGCTTACTTTACAGAAGAAAACAAGAACTAGGTCATAATTCTGTCAAACATGATGTAAGTATCCCATGCATATCTGCAAACACATTGCACATTTTAGAATATGTCACAGTGTTCCTTAGAAATGCTTAGTCTTCTAATGTCTCAAAACTTAAATGTGACATTATACATTTACAACATTTGACTACTGATATTATCTCAATCGACATCTCATCACGTGATAATGAAATAGAGGGGGAAATGCAAATATTGATTTAATGTATGTGTATGTATGCCCAGACATGTTTTTAACAAAATAGGACAAAAATACTCATGTCAGATATAATCCTCATCTCTGCATCTGGTCATGTATATAAACGCCTTAGCTGGCATTTATAACTGCCTTCCTCTTCTCCCATTCTGTGTTTCCTCCACTATCAGTAGCCACCTCTGCAGGGCTTGATTCTTTCCCTCGAGAAAGGACCCATTTCTTCATCTCGCAAAGGTCTGGGCCATTGTTATCTTGCCTGGATTGCTTTGCTGTAGTTTCCTGTTGACTTTAATCACAGGACCCAGGTTACCATTAACGCTCAGAGACATTCAAGCATATACTGCCGTGTGGAGAGCCCTGCCCCAGCCCTCCATAATGCTCCCACCTACTTGGCATGGTAACTGTGTTTTCAAAGGCCATTCCATCTTTCTATCTGTCAGCTGCTTCAGTTTGATAAGGAATATGGTAAAACAAGTAGATTCCATGGCTGTAAAGTGAATTCCTTTGTCATAAGCAATGTTGTGTGAAATACCATGATGGTGAGTTATGTTAGTCCACCTATGGCAGTTTTGGTGACAGCATCATTTGCAGAAAAAGCAAATCCATAACCAGAATAACTGTAAGTATTTATCCATTATGGGCAAAGCATTGTCCTTTCCATGGAGGAAGTGGTCCAATGTAATCAACCCTGCCACCATGTAGTTGGCTGATCACCCCGGGGAATGGCACCATATCTGTTGCTCAGTGCTTATCTCTGCTATTAGCAGAGCTGTCACTCAGCAGCAGCTATTCCAGATAAGCCTTGGTGAGTGAACGTCCATGTTGTTGAGCCAATGTATAACCCCCATCTGTAGTGGATGTAAACATGTTTTTGTTTTGATCCCAAGTGTGGGATGGGAAACAGATTTGGGAGAGAACTGGTGATGTTTAACCACTAGAAGAGGAACCCCCTTTTTGGGGGGCTTGTTTTTGCCAGCTGAAAAATGTCCTAGTAAGGACTCTGAGAGCATATATGGGCCTTTTGGTCCTGGCATCATTTCCTGTTGTTTGGCTGTTCCTGGCTCCATCTGAGATGCCCCTAGATAGAACCTCCCCCAGAGAATGCTTCAAGGTTCTGGGTTCCAAGTTCTGGCTACTATGATTGCAGTCACCTTTGCTGCATTGCTGGTTTGCTGTTTAACAGGTCTGTTGGAATCCTGCTGACAGCTCCAGTGGAATTGCTCCCAGGAACTAAGTCCAAACAGGTCTATTTCTCCTGTTCCCATTAAACACTTTTCTCTCCTATCAAGTGGTTGGATCAAGGATAGGTGGTTGGAAGGGAGGTGCAAGCATTAAAGAACCCAAATAAATAGATTTGCAAAAAGTTCAAGTTACACCCATCTCTGTCACTATGACCATTTTTGTTCATGGGCCCACTGGGAAAAGACAGGAATGACTGGGACAAGAGGCTGATGGTGTACAAAATGAATCATCTTTATCTACTTGATTATTGAACTCCTCCTTAGCTGAAATCACCTTGTGATGAGCATATACATGGGACACAAGTATCTTTGCATCTTTTGCCTATATGGAGAGATATCGCCACATACCTCTTGCTCAGATGTCTTTATCATCTTTTTTCCAATCATGCTCTTTCCAGCCCCAGACTATCCAGCTAATCCATTGCCTACAGCCTAGGAATCAGAAAAGGACTGCACAGCTGGCCATTTCTTCTTCCAAATGTCAGACCATGTGCATTCCCCCAAGGTTCTGCCTACTGTAAAGATTTCTATTCACTTGTGTCTTTCAAGGCTGTCCCAGAAGAAGACTACTTTTCCAGATGTCCACTACTGATTAGTGCCCATGCACACAGCAGAACCATCAATAATTAGGCCTCTCTTCTCCAGTCAGCTGACCACAAGGCATACCGCATAAGGCTGTAGGTTCATGCTTTGGAGAAGAAGGCATGAGCGTTTGGGCAACTTCTCCATGTGACTTGCTTGTGTCCTCAGGATCATATGTATTGTTGTGTATGTCCAGCTTTTAGGCTTGGTAGACCAGGTAACACCCAGCTCATGAAGGGCATCTCAGATCACATGGTAGCTTGATGGGCCCTTGTCAAATGTTCAGTTTCCAGTAAGACCAAGCAGTCTAAGAGCTGTCTCTCAAAGGAGGAACAGTTGTCTGCAGATGATGGTAAAGACTCGCTCCAAAACCCCAAGTGTTTCTTTCGTGATTTACCTATAAAGGCCTTCAAAGAGCTCCAGACAACGTGTCTGTCTGCCACTGAGACCTCAAGTACCATTGGATCTGCTGGATCCTGTGGTCCAAATGCTAGAACAGCCTGCACAGCGGCTTGGACTTGTTGAAGAGCCTCCTCCTGTTCCAGGCCTCAAACAGAGCTCCATGTCACTTGGTATTGGACTGAGTAACACACTCAAGAGGAGAGTGTTCTGCCTCCAGAGTTCAACTAGACATGCTAAACATTGTGTTTCTTTCTCTGCAGTGAAGGGTCCAGTTCCCTTCACCTTAGAAGGAATCTCTCTGCATGTTCCACAACAGAGGGCTCCTGGAAATTTCCCTGAGTAGAAGACACTTGAATTTTGATTGTATTTATTTTCCGTCCTCTGATGTGCACATCCTTTACCAGCAAGTCCAAAGCAGTGTTACCTCCCGCTCACTTGCTCCAATCAGCAATGCCATCAATAAGGTAGACTCTTGGGATATTTTGTGGAAGAAAGAGATGATTAAGATCCCTATGAGCTAAGTTATGACACAGGGATGAGGAGTTAATATGCTGGTGAGATGAATCAGTAAAAATGTACTGCTGGCCTTTCTACATGAAAGCAAATAATTAGCAATCATGAGGGCTGGAGGAAAAAGATGGCCAATATACAATACATCCTCATATGAAAATTTTAAATAACTGAATACATTTTCAAAAGGAAGTAGTTGCAAAAGTATTAAACTATTAATAAATTGCTGTTAACAAACATTTCCCAAACTTGGTGGTTTATAACCTCAGTTTTTAGTTTTGCCCACACACCTGGGCTTTGTGTGGGATTCACAGCATGCTCTAGTGTGTGTGCTTTCAGCTGAGTTGACATCCCTGCTGGTCAAGGGACCGACCTTCAAGATGGTTCATTCCAGCGTTGGTACATTAGTAGATGCCAGCTGAACCTCAGCTGTCCCGTTGGATCTGGGACACCCTCATCTCATGGTTTTGGATGACAGATCATTCTGTTCCAGAAAAGCAGGTGGAAGCAGCCCTGCCCACCTATCGTGATCCCACCTCGGTAGGCCCACCGTAGCCATGGCGCGTTCAGAATCCCAGGAAGGGAAAATCAACCCAACCTCTCAGTGGAATAAATAAGGAATCACTGTATTGGAAAAGCAGGGGTGGCAAGATGGGGGTGGGGAGCCTTCTGAAGTCATTTTTCAAAAAACACGGCCTGTCATTCATCCTACTCATCTCTCTAGAACCATAATCATGGCTTTTGGCCATGGTGTTTTATCACAGCAATAGAAAAGTAACTAATAAATGGTTGCAAAGATAAATGAAGTTAAGGCTGGAAACTACCAGTAAATCAAAAGCCATCCTGGAAGCATGGTGCTCATAGGGAGCTGTTGTCCTGTGCTGACCACAACTTTGTCAGCTTGAACTCTCTGGAGCTGCCGCAGGGACTCGCTTTGAACTCCCTGACCTTGGAATCTGAGGACTATGTGTTCTTTTTTCTTCATTTCTGTAATGGCTGTTGCTCCATCAGCACTCTCGGCCCTTACTGTTGTTATTTGTAACATTTTTGCTATTTGTTCTAAGTTATTCCAAGAATCAGTTTCAGTTTAGTTTGGAAAAAAATATGAAGAAAGAAAGCAGTTCCCTCACCAAGAGGGTGAAGTTTCAGCTTTTTGTTGTGGATTTTCATCACAGTAGCAATTCTGGCAGAAGGAGAACTTTGTAACTGCCATGGCCGTGGTGATGATGATGGTGATGATGATAGCAGTGGTGACAGGATCATATTGTCCACAGTCTGATGTTTCTGGCACATTCTACAGTTTCTCATTTATTCTTCATAAGCCCCGAGATGCAGCAATTATAATATGAATCTCTCATGTGCAAATCTAAGCCATTTTCCCCTAAGTATAGAGTTTGAAGGTCAAATAATTTAGCTAATAACAGAAGATGATATTTTTAACCCATGTACCACATCACCACACAAATACACAGGTGTGTATATTACTATATTAGGTACCAGGTCATCCATGGAGCTCATACGAAAGCTCTTGATTTATGGACTATAAGAAGAAATTGCATCCTATTTATACACTGTGAACACGAAGAGTGAGACTTCTCTCTTATTTCCTTCACATGTAGTATTTGTAGCTCTACCTACAGTACTCCCGTGAGGACGACTTAAGGAGAAAACACGGAGACCACAGTAGGACAGCTGGCTGAGTGGCCAGTGCACCAATCAACAAACGAAGTGTATGACTGACCTCTCAGGCTCCTGCTAAGATTTGTCATAATTTCATAGGAGACAACAGAATACATTATAGGAATGTGGACATGGTGAAAAATAAGAACACACAGAACAAAGTTTCCTAGAATTTGTAGAAGTTTTCACCCTACAAGGGCCTTAGACACAGTGCTTAAGCTCTGATAATTTCTGGTCCTTTGCAAAAGTAAATGCTGACTCAATCTGACATCTGAGTTTGCTTTAAACACTCAGAAGAGAAATGAGCCATGCAGTAGCATGGTCTTCTTACTGCGATGACCCAGAAAGGAGAGCCTTAGTGTGTAGAAGGTCACAATGTATGTGGACCAGGATGCCTGAGTCCTGAAAACAGCTAGCAGAGAAACTCCCAACAAAGAGCAGTTGAAATAGACACCTATGATGTCGTGTTGTGTTTTGATTTGTTTTGTTTTGGGGAAACTATGTAGAAATATGCAGCCATGGAAGGTGGACGCTCAGAGGGGTCATGACAAATGTCAATACAACCTTGAAGAGGCACCATGGTTTTGGCTGTGCAGGGCAGAGGTTCCCCTTCTTAACCTCCCAGGAAGTGGCTGCAGACCCCTAAGAAGCACATTTCAATACAGGTTTCAGCATACAAAAACTTTTAAAAATAAGTATGAGAAAGAATAAAGAGAGAACAAAGGAAGATGTAAATGCTACTAGGCCACTATGCTGTGACCCAAGAAAAGGAGCGTATTGAGGGAAAGAACTGGAAGTCTGGTCCACTGCAGTGACATTCTAGAGTTAAGGACACTGGTGTCCCTCAAATGCAAAGTCCCCTGGAGCAGAGTCCAGGCTTCCCAGAAAGGATACACCGTGTCCCTCTCAACACAAAGATATAGGCTAGGAACAGAGTGTTAGAAAAAAATCCCAGCTGAGTTCACAGAAGAACACTGGCATTCTTGGGATATATGAAAGGAACATAGTCATGCATGCCGTACTAGAACAAACAGTAACAGAGATGAAAATGGTTATTATAAGCTGAGGACTAGAGGAAGTCAGCCATAGACCTGACAAGTGCCAATGGCTCAGGCTGGAAACGACACTCACAGACCCACTGACAGGCCATAGATACACAGTTCCACCTACCGCTACTCAACACAGCGCAAGAAGGGCAAGCTGTCCATAGACCCACCTGCCGTCATGCTCCATTAGCAGACTGTAAACATCTAGAGGCCCGCCAGCCATCACACCAAGCAGCATGGACAGAGGAGGTCATCCAAAGGCCTGCTAGCAGCATGGTCCACCTGCAGTGGGAGCCACTACAGTGTACAAGTATGTGGCAGAGAGGTATGAGAGAAAGAGAAGTAACTGCTCTTTTTGTTTGTTTGTTTTTGTTTTTTTTTTCGAGACAGGGTTTCTCTGTGTAGCCCTGGCTGTCCTAGACTCACTTTGTAGACCAGGCTGACCTCGAACTCACAGTGATCCACCTGCCTCTGCCTCCCAAGTGCTGGGATTAAAGGCGTGTGCCACCACCGCCCTGAGAGAAAGAGAAGTGAAACAGCTTTCTGTTGTTGTTGTTGCTGTTGTTTTTGTTTACTTTTGGGTTTTTTTTTCAAGACAGGGTTTCTCTGTGTAGCCCTGGCTTGTCCTGGACTCATGTTGTAGACCAGGCTGGCCTCGAACTCACAGCGATCCGCCTGCCTCTTCTGGGATTAGAGGCATTCACCACCATGCCTGGCTGAGAAGTTGAGCATTGTGAAGAAAGATGGAACTGGAGATGTGAGGGTGGAGAGGAGTAGCCTGTTGTGAGTAGCTAGCCCTGACACCTGAGGCCATGGGGGAAGACCCAGCCTGTGCTCCCACTGAGGGCTATGTCAAGGTCAGTAGCTATGCAGTGGCAGAGGCCAGTGTAGATGTCTGTGGCTTATATCACCACTAGCTGGGCAGCTGGCCGGGACCACGTGGATGTCCAAGGGCTGTACAGAACCCGTCCAGCCCCTCACCGGCTGCAGTGCTCTGGAGAATGGCCCATGCACCTTGACTGGGCAGCACAGTAGAGCTGGGCTTAGTGGTGGGAGTACAGGTGAACTGGCCCTGAAAGCCTGAGCGTCTGAGAGTTGGCCCCTCCACTCGTCTGCCCCCGCCCCTTGCTCCTTGCCACCTCCAGTAGTAGGAAAAAGGGGACTTGGAGTCATGAGAACAGGAGAGCTGGCCAGGTCCCCATCAGCTGCAGTACTTGGAAGAACAGCCTCTGCACCTCACCTGGACAGCCTAGCATATCTGGCCCTGATGGTGGGGGCACAGGCAGGCCACCCCCAAAGGCAAGTACTGGCACCACCACTCTTATGCAAAGTGGCATGGGTGGAAAGGTGATGCCCTCACACCAACACCTGCAGAAGTCGGGAGAGGTGGCCATGGGGTCATGAGAGTGGGAGAGCTGGCCCTGCACCTTGCCTGGACAGCATGGTAGAGCTAGCCCTGGTAGGAGGAGCAGGTGACCCAGCCCTGAGGTTGTTAAAGCAGGAGAGCTGGCCTAGCCCCTTGAAGGCTACAACACTTGGGAGAGGGGGCCTGGTGCCTTGACTGGACAGCACAGAGGAACTGGCTCTGGAGGTGTGGGTGCCGGAGAGCCGACCCTGCCTCCCGCCAGTGGCGGCATTCGGTGCCAGAATAGTGCTGGGAAGTTTGCCTTGGTGGTGCAGCTGCCACTCAGGCCCAGACCCAGGGCTCTGAGTTGGCCCATCCCCAAACCTACATCATCTGTCAACTGTCGGGGCCTGTGAATGAGCCTGTGCTGCCCATCCAAAACTGCAGGATCTCCATGACACAGGACAACAACAGGCTAACTGGGAGAAGTCTCAGTGAGGATTCAATATTGACGCTGTCACAGAGGCTAGAGATCTCAAGCCAGCCCAATGACACATTGCAATGCACATTTGCAAGTGAAAATGTGTGAACAGAGGGGTCTACTGTGGGCCACACTGTGACACACTACAGCTTCCACAATGAGATGTTTTCTAAGCTTGATTTTATATTGCTTATTGTTTGTTTACTTGTTTGCTTGTGTGTTTTTCAAGGGTGGTGGGCAGATACCTGGGAAATGAGTGTGACTGGGGCGCATAATGTGAAACTTATAAAGAATCAATAAAAAGTAAAAAAAAACATGGTAGCAAAAAACATGAACTTGATAAACTTGAGACTAATAAATAAGGTGAGGTTAACCCAGAAGCAGAAAGACTCAAATGGTATATACTCACTTATATCTGCATATTAGCCCAAGGGACATGTCCCACGAAAGCCTTCACTTACCAGGAAACTGAGACAGAGGGGAGGACATTCTATTAGGACTCTAGATGAGAGAACCATGGGAGAATGGCAAAGTAGAAGGACACAGAGGGTCCTAGAAGCCTACAAGTAGAATATTATGATAGGCAGATTTGGGCACAGGGGTCCCGCTTAAACTAAGGCACCAGCCAAGGACAATACAGGCGGTAAACCTTAAACCCCTACCCAGATCTAGCCAATGGACAGAACATTCTCCACAGTAGAGTGGAGAGTGGGATATTACTTTCTCACATACTCTGGTGCCTCACCTTTGACCATGTCCCCTGGAGGGGGAGACCTGGTGGCACTCAGAGGAAGGACAGCAGGTTACCAAGAAGAGACTTGATACCCTATGAGCATATACAGGGGGAGGTAATCCCCCTCAGGAACAGTCATAGGGGAGGGGAGTAAGGGGAAAATGGGAGGGAGGGAAGGATGGGAAGATACAAGGGATGGGATAACCATTGAGATGTAACAAAAATAAATTAATAAAGGAAAAAAAAAGAAAAAATAAGGTGAGATGGGACCTTCTGGTCACAGAATTTGTCCCACCTGTGACTATTGGGTTTTGTTGTTGTTGTTGTTGTTGTTTTGTTTTGTTGTTGTTGTTGTTGTTTTTCAAGACAAGGTTACCCTGTGTAACATACCTGGCTGTCCTGGATTTACTTTGTAGACTAGGCTGGACTTGAACTCACAGAGATCCAGAGTCTTATATAGCCCAGGATGCCCTGGAACTTGCAGTGCAGCTGAGGCCAATGCCGGATCCCCCTGCCTCCACTTCCAGAGTGCTAAGTGCTGGGATTACTGGTCTACATAACAGTGCTTGGTTTATACAGTGATAGGCCTTGAACCCAGGGCTCTGTGCACTCTGCCTACTGAGCTGTTCCCCCAGCCCATCTGGGGGCTGTTGCTGACTCGATGCTATCTACATGTCTCCCTGAGAGTGCTTCAAGGCTGGAGACTGACAGCTTTTTCTTCCTCAGACCGGCTCTGTAATGATGCTCCATAAATGGGTGGACACTTGATAGAGGAAGCAACACCCTGAGTATTGACTTACACTAAAACCCAATACTTGAGCTGCTGCAATGCTGCTTCTGAGGTGTCCCTTAGGTGTCACATCCTGATGATAGTCTGACAGTCCAAACAAAGGTATTCTGTCCTTTCCCACCCAGATCCTCCCTGAGGGACAGCTGCTCCCATCATTAATGAAAGAGTTTTTGTAATACTTTCGGCCAGCACAGCCAGCCGAAATGACTCATTCCTCCAGGCTCTTAGCAGGAGACATTGTGGGATGGTGTTCACTCACTGCTACGTTTAAGGTGTGTGCCCCTATGGACTGGTAGGAGACATGGTGACATACAGCTCACTCTGGGAGCACTGTCAGACTCAGCATGGGACCCAGTCTCCTATAGAACAGCAGCGTGGCGGGAAGCCATATTCAGTCTTCTGGAAGAGAGGAGGCTTGGGACTCTCCCTGTAGTCAGGACCGGAAAGTGAGAAGTTGAGCAGATGTAGTGCCCAGAGAGGAGCCAGAACTGCAGAGCCAGCAGACAGGCCCTGGGGCAGGGTTGAGTGGCACAGATGCAGAAGTCCTCTTTTGTTAAAGTAACTTTTCACATTTTATCCTAAGGCAAAGCACAGGACTTAGGGAGAAGGGGAAGGGGATGCCTGCCAGAGTGCCTGTTTCCTAACCAGTGATACTCCACAGGCATGTGTAAGCGGTGTCTCCATCCTCAGAGCAGAGGGACCACAGCTGCTGTGACACATTTATCGTGACCCATGGCACCTTCCCCAGCAACCCTGGATAATGACAGGACCAAGTAAGGAGGAGGCTTGTGAGAAGGCATCACCACAAGTAGGTGACTCTCAGTGTCACCAGCCATGTGCACAGCATGGAGGGTGGAAGCCGGGCTGGCCCCCATCTTCCATTCCCTAGCCTGGCAGGCAGTCTGCCCTATGCACCTGTTGATAATGTGTAACACTCTGCTCACCTCTGGAGACTTGGAACAGAAATGTCAAGGTAGCAGAAAGAGCAGTCACCACGATATCTAGGTGTGCTTCCTGAGGTCCTCTGCCTGTCACCTTCACCTCCACAAAAGAGCCCTGTGGCTCTCATGCCCAGGCCTCAGGAGCAAACCTAGAAGAGGGAAATACAAATTGCACAGGGACAGAAGGGGTTATCACAGGCAATTCAAAGCAACATATGAAAGGCAGGGATCCATGATAGAGTATCTCACGGCATGTGCGGGACCCCGGAATCCACACACAACACTAAAAAATGAAACCGTCACTAAGGACGGTACTCCTAGGCTAGAATCCTATGCTTGCTCCCTTGTCTCCCCAAAAAGGATATCACTGCTCCTGATGTGCAGAAACACGTGGTTGTTCTTACTGTTGTGCTCTGAAGGGCACGTCAGAAGCTGCTACGGTCACTGTAAGACGTGGCTACAGATACGGTGGGTTAGAACAGCACACATCAGGGACGGTTCCTTCGGGAGCCGGCAGAGTAGGATCTGGTCCCCGACTCGGCCAGCTGTGGAGGCCAGCTGTGTCCTGCCTTAACCCACTCCCCCTCCTCTGAACCTGCTGTGAGATCGTGCCTCCTAGAAATGACAGGGGCTTCGCCCATGACACCTCAACAATATGGCTGCCCAAATAAGATCTGAACAAGGACAACACCCTCAGACAGGCTAACACAGAAGGGAGAGCTCTCTCAAGGCCTCACCCATCAACGGAGCGCTCCAGGAAAGTAGAGAACGCTGGAAATGGGAGAAATAGTCTTCCCCAGGCAAGAGCCCCCTAATTCATTATCTGAACTGAGGGTCAGCTCTGAGATCATACACACACAAGTGTGTGTGTGTGTGTGCGCGCGCGTGTGTGTGTGCATGTGTGTGTGTGTAAATGTATATGCAGCTGTAGGAGCTTGACACTGAACCCTAAAAATACAATGTGATGCCCCCAACATATATATGTATAAACATTATGATCATAAAGAAAAGAGGCCATGATTTTGAGAGGGAGTGGGGGGAATTGATGGGAGCAATTGGCGGGAGGAACAAGAAATGAAATGGCATAATTATAGTTTCATTTAAAATACAATTAATTAAATGACAAAGACAACCAGAAAGAGGCCCTCACAAGATGCCAACCCTTCCACCTCCCCTTTGTGGTCTCAGGAGCCATGAGCCAAATCAACTTCACACTCTGGAGTGTTCTGTCACAGCAGCAGAAAAAGAACACATGTCTGCATCCAGGAAAAAGGAATTAATAAACCTTAAACCTAAGAGACTTTCCGCCAATTTTGTATTTGTTAGTCAGCTTTTGCTGTGTCATCAACCAGCCTTAGCATGCCACTGGCTTGCTGAAAATATGTTTTTTTCCTACTCAGGAGGCAGGAGGACAACTGTGAGTGTGGTGTGGGGGGCACACCCTACTCAGTCAGATGTGACTGGGGTCAGCTCAGCTTAGGCCACGTCATGAACCCAAGCTAAAAGGACAGCCACGTTGTGGGACACACTAGGCCTACATACAGTAAGAAGCAGGAGCCGGAGGGCAAGGCCAAAGGCTCACACGCAAAGCTATGCTCAGCCATGGAAATGTCTGCCCACTCACTCACTTCCTGGGGTGTGTCACACGGCCCACCCCTGAGAAGGAACACACTGCTCCCCAGAGCTGCAATACTGAGACACGGGCAGTAAGTGGGACCACTTTTCCAGCGCAGATAGGGGCAAAAGACCAGAGTGAAGATGTAATCGGTACTCTGTGTTGCCAGGCCCCGGGACACCTGCTCTGACTCATTTAAGGGAAGTTGGAAGGACCTGTCTCCCACTTTGGAGAGTCCCTCTAACCCTGAGTGTCCCTGAGTGTCCTTCAGTTGTGCATTTGCTCAGGGACGGGGACAGGAGCTATTCCAGGTTAGCCAACATGAGATGTAGTCTCCAGATAGCTTTGCAAGAGGACACACATCTAAGTATCTCAACCCAGAGAATACACTGTTCTCATCAGGAGGGCTAGCGAGTGGCAGAGAGAGATACATCCAAACTCCAGCCCTCGGACAGCCATGGGCAGGGTGACTGGCACCTCACCTCTGCCTTGTCACCTATAATTGGGCTAACCAAGGCAGCTTGACCTCTTAAACTGTTTTCAGCCCCTCTGAAAACTGGTAAAATGCTGCATAGAGTCCCTGGTGATCAGATACTGATGGTCTCATGCAGAAATCCAAATTCCAGCAAGCTTGAAGCCCTAAGGCCTGACCACTCACTCAACCCAGGATCAGAACCAGATCACCACCTAGGTTAGCGCTAATCTTCAGTGTGTACACTTTACATGTTTCTCACTCTTTCCTTTTGCAATGCTAGGGATTGAACCCCAGATCTCATGCATGCTTAGCAAATACTCTGCCAATGAGCTATGCCCCAATCCTTTATACATTTCTCTTTTTAAAGTAGAGTAAAAACTTATAGTCACATAGTAGAGAGAGAAGTCCCCATGTTTTCTTGCACTAATGGGTAGCACTAGACAGCAGTGACCTAGTGTATATTTTCAAAAATGGAAAAATTAATTTTGAGTGTTTCCATGATAAAGAAATGATCATTGAGGCCGGGCCTGGTGGCACATGCCTTTGATCCCAGCACTCTGGAGGTAGAGGCAGGCGGATCACTCTGAGTTCGAGGCCAGCCTGGTCTACAAAGTGAGTCTAGGACAGCCAAGGCTACACAGAGAAACCCTGTCTCGGAAAAAAAAAAATGATCATTGATTTTGGAAATGGGGAGTTTGCTCAAATTTGGTCATTACTAACTACATGCATTGTATGGAAACATCGCATGGTATATGTTACATAAATGTTCAGTTTTATATATAAATTTGAGTATAAGTAAATGCAATCAATTATTCATAAGTCGGAATGCTTTTGCTCACTGTGTGCTTCCCTGAGCCACATATGATGATCTGTTTATGCTACATTTTACCAGTATGCTTCAGCAAATCAGATCTAGCAGTGTGTGTGTGTGCGTGTGTGTGTTTGTGTGTTTGTGTGTGTATGTGTGTGTGTGTGTATGTCTGTGTCAGTGTGTCTGTGAATTTGTGTGTGTCCATGTATGTGTCTATACACTTGTGTGTATCCATGTGTGTCACATCATCATAATCCAAACTCCTGTGTTATTTCTTCTCTTTTCCCCTTCCCATATGACCTTGAGCCCGATGCCGTGACCACATGTCACAAGCCTCCCCCTTGCTAAATGTATTGAGCTTTGGCTTTGATGAAGGAGGTAAGCAATTTTTTCACCCCAACCCACAGCAGCAAACGGGACCACTACAGAGTGCCCAGCCACTATCTTCTCAAAAGACTCTGGCTTAATACATACCTCTCGTTCAATCGGTCCTCAGGTGGCTATTTCATGGCTCCCAGCTTTTCAGAGCCATGTTTTCTGAGTAGCATATGGTCTCCCATTCCTTGAGATGGTAAATTAACACTTCTCAGAACTCAGTACTATTTATAGAGGCTGAGCCAGGCACAGTTCTTGAACAAACCATCAAAGAAGTAATCTATGGCATGCATTTTTTGCATACTACTGTAATTAACTTTATGATTCCTTTCTTCTCGTGTCATCACCAGGCGCAGCTCTGCAGCCCCAGCCTCTTTTCTCTGCCTGTGACAGGCTCTGCTTCACAGCAGGCCACTGGGTAGAGAGCAGCAGACACAGGCCATGGTTAGTTTGTCTGACTTGCCAGATTCTCTCCCAAGGAGAAGCGCTGAGGTTCAAAACACTTGCGGCTGATTAATTACTGCAGTGAAAGCTCCGTGCAGTCAAGTGAGTCAGATGAGACTGGAAAAGTCCCCTCAGGTCGTGTCCTGGAAGATCCAGGAGATGCCCAGCATGGTCCGTGTGTGTGTGTGTGTGTGTGTGTGTGTGTGTGTGTGTGTGTGTGTGTGTGTGTGTGCATGAGACAGTGTGGCACAAAACACTTGCATGAAAAGAGTCTTTTATTTTATCACTAAACAACTCAGTCAACAGCAAGCATGGAAAGACCTAACTTGCAGATCTCTTGAATATCTAGGAATAAAAACAAAATGAGGGCTCTGTCCCCAGAAGAAACTGATGGGGTGAGGCTCCTGGTGTCTAAGACACAGATGGACACAGATGATCTCCTAAAGACAGATAGCAGAGTCTGGGGAGGAAAGAGGGCTTGGAGTTTATACCCAGAGCTGAGAACACCATCAGGTCTCCAGGACTCTCTCCCACTTGGCCCCCACTCAGCGCACAGAAAACCAGCAAAGGTATCTTTGTTATTGGGTGTTGTGTGGAATGGTGTATCATAGTGTAATATGATGTGGTATGCTATGGTGTGGGGTAATATGCTGTGGTGTGGTATAGTTTCTTTTATTAGAATAAAATTGCTTTCCCTGAACATTCTTAACAGCTTTCATCTTAAAAGAAGTTGACTTCGTCTCCATCTTTTATTTTGTTATATGTTTAAACCTTCCAAGATCTATTCTATATAGCCAAGGTTTCCTCTGCCTCTAGTAAGCCCTGTTTCTGCTTGGCTTCTGACGTCTCTCCAGGTCATATAACCTCTGCTGTGGGTTGAATCTGAAATGTTCCCATAGACTCACGTTTGAAGACCCAGACCCCTGCTGGAGCTAGCAGGCTGAGTATGCCGCTGGAGCTAGGCCTTGAAGTTTCTGAGCCTGGTTCCAATTCTCAGCCTTTCTCTGCTTTCTGATTGTGAAGGTAAAGAGTCATGTGCCCCACACTTCTGCCACTGTGCCTTCCCTGCCATCGTGGGCCATATCACCTTCAACTGTGAGTGAAAAATAAGACCCTTCTTCCTGAACTTGCTTCTTGTAAAGTATTTTGTCCCAGCAATGAGAAAACACTAGTAACCCTCACTTCTTAGGAGTTTCACTGTGGGAAAACCTGTTAGGTGTGTGTCACGGTTTTTCTTCTTTCTTGCTTCAGTTGGGTAAATATCTATGTCTAAGAAAGAGCACTAAGGCACCAGCCAAGGACAATACAGGTGGTAAACCTTAAACCCCTACCCAGATCTAGACAATGGACAGAACACTCTCCACAGTAGAGTGGAGAGTGGGATATTACTTTCTCACATACTCTGGTGCCTCACCTTTGACCATGTCCCCTGGAGGGGGAGACCTGGTGGCACTCAGAGGAAGGACAGCAGGTTACCAAGAAGAGACTTGATACCCTATGAACATATACAGGGGGAGGTAATCCCCCTCAGGAACAGTCATAGGGGAGGGGAATAAGGGGAAAATGGGAGGGAGGGAAGAATGGGAGGATACAAGGGATGGGATAACCATTGAGATGTAACAAGAATAAATTAATAAAGGAGAAAAAAACAAAAAAAACATACAAATCAAACCTATAAAGTTTAGCTTCTGCTACCTAAAAAAAAAAAAAAAAGAAAGAAGGAAAAAAAGAAAGAGCACGGATAGGTAATATTTTCAAGTCTGAACATACATCATATCATTTAATCCTCCCTTCATAATTTACTGTTAGTTTATCTGAGAGAAAGCGCTTGTGTCCTTCTGATAGTTCAGCTGGGTAAAGAAATCTCAATTTGACGTCACTATTGTCAGAATTTGGAAAAAGCACTCTACTACCACTGACAGTCCCTGTGGATAATGACAGAACTCAATTAAAATGTGTTCTTGCTGGTGAAAAGCACCTTTCTGTGCACTTAGTTTTCTTAATTCCCCCAGAATGCATGTGGTGGAGCCTGTCTCACTTCTGGCCCTGGGAACTCTGTAGGATTATTCAATATAACATTTGCCCTTTAATTCCAGAAAACTCTCCAGTCTCTCTCCTTTTTATGTAATTTCCTCCACTCTGTGCTTTCATTTTTTTTTCATTGAGTTTGTTCTTTGACAGCTTTAGGTATGTACAATGGATATTTTTATTGCTTCCTGCTCAGCAGATGTGTAGGCTCAATTTTCGTAGCAAATATATTTTATTATGAACTTATTAACCAAGAGTACCTCACTTATAACCTGACTAACCTAAACAATAGGAAAAGAAGATTAAAGAATACAATAATGAAACCATAAGAATATCAGTTCCAAGGCACGATTCTCCTGTAATAATCAACAGGATTTCTTCTGCCGGAACCTGGACCAACCAGAACCTGTAACCTCAGCAGGAGCCCTTGAGCGGTTCTCTTTAGGAGCATCTCAAAGTGGAGCTATGAACAGCCAAAACTCTCCCAAGTCTCCAAAGGCCCCACCTCCTGTTTTTGCCTCACATTTATACCTCCTCTCAGAATTTGTTCAAGGATGTTTTTCAGCTGGTTAATAACCAATCTCCCCTACGCGGTGGTTTAACTTCTAAGGGGATAAACATCACCTGCTCTCTCACAAGTCTTTTTCTCATCCCCCACTTGTGATCTAAACAAAAAAACATGTTTCTCTCTCCTTCACAGGTGCTAACCTCTTACATTTGTTCTTTAGCGTTTTTTCTTTTGTGTATATGGTCTGTCTGTTATTTTTTTCCTTGTCTTTTTTTTTTCTGTATTTAATTTCCAACCATTCACTGGTTTGTGTTTAATTTAAACAACTACTTATTTATGTTAGTTATTTTTTACTCTGCAATCATTCTTCTTTTCTCTTTTGAAACGCCTTTAGCTCTTCAAACAATACCTCTTGGTGCTCTGAGAACACAAAATTATTGAACTGATTTCTTCTGACAAGGAAAGATGTTTTGTGTCCACATCTCGCCCTGTCCCTGCTCCCCCAGTGCACCGCAGTGTATTTCCTTCTCCTTTTGTTTGCTTTCTTGTTTATTCACTTTGACAGCTTTTCCTCCTCGTTTGGGTCCTTCCCATGCTTGTTCAGGTTCAAGCCCATCACAGCCACGTGTGAACTCAGGCTGTGTGAGTGGGCTCCCTCCCTGGCTGGCTGCATTTTACTTGCCTGGGGGGGAGAAGGGGGGCGACCACTATGCTTTAGAGCTCTAAATGCTAGAAGGCCGGGTGTGCTAGTTTCCACATGGTTTGCTGCCTGTGTCCTCTCACAGTAGGCATCTCTCTGGGATTCTGTAGAAAACAATTCCACTTTGAGGAAAGGAGTTGGATGCAGATATGAGAAATGGGTGTGTCTCTTGTCGTTATTATAATTGTTCTTCTCTCTTGGAATTAAGTTGTAGGAATTGGATTATTTCCTGGAGTTGAGTAGTATTCAATACTTAGGAACTATAGTATTCCATACAACTATGTCACATTCCTTAGGCTGACGAGCAGAGAAACCAGTGGAGTTAGTGGAATTCAAACTAAGACCGAAGTGATCTGGTCTTTTTGGTCATGATAAATAGCAAATTTCTATGACATTTGTGATGAGTACGAAACCACAGTGCTGCTGTCTGGCATGGGAAAACCCAAACCCAAATGAAACAGAGCACTTCTGTTATATCCAAACAGGAGTGTGGTCTGCCCTCGGATGCATGTTGCTATATTTGTGCCTTTCCCTTTCTCTGTATACCAACATTGCTCATACAATGTATGAAAACAGATGGCCTCATGAAAGCAGAAACTGCCTCTGTGTCTCTTGGTCTGTGTCTTCTAATTTTAAAAATGAAGAAACTGAGACCCAAGGGATTTTTCAAAGGTCCCATGAGTAGTTAGTGAGATAAAAAGAAATATGGATTTTAGTAACTAGTCTCGGGATTTGTCTGTGTCGGGAGGTGGGGGGTGGGTAACAAAAACCATGATTCAGTCACTTATAAAGAGCAGAAATGTATTCCTCTCAGGTCTTGAGGCTGGCAAGTTCAAGGTCAAAGGTCCAGCCGACTCAGTGTCCAGTGACGTCTGTTGCCTGCTTCCAAGGTGTTGTCTTCTTGCTGTAACTCCACACGCTAGGTGAGGACAAGTTCTGTCTCAGCACAGTAGGAAAGAAGGACGATTAGAAAGGGGGGGGGAGTACAGGCCTTATGCTGCAACCCCTTTTTAAAAATACATGTTCACTGAACCACCAACCAGATAGCATGCATGGGACAGACCTAGCCCTCTGCACCTAGGGAACAGTAGTGCAGCTTGGTCTTCATGTGGGCCTCCTCCCAGCAGGAGCAGGGCTGTCTCTGACTCCGTGCCTGTCTTGCCGCTTTCCCTTTCCGCTAACAGTGCTGCCCTGTCAGCCTCAGGAGGAGGCTAGTCTTACCTCAACTTGGTATGCCAGAGGCTAGTTGATATCCATGGGAGGCCTCCCTTTTCTGAGGAGAAGGTAGGGAGGGGCAGGTGGTGGAGGAGGGGAGGGAGAGGGAGGGACTGGGAGGAAAGGAAGGCGGAGAAGCTGTGATGGGGTGCAAAACAAATAAATAGCTTACTTGATTTAAAAAAAGATATTTAAAAAATACATGTCTACTAAAAAGGGCAAAATACTTGTGGCTTAACCATTTCCTAAAGACTTCCACCTCCCAACGCTGTCAGGTGACAGTGCTGAGCTCCTTCTCTGCTTTGTCCTCTGGTCTTGCTAATCTGTGTTAGTCTTACCTTGCCTAGACATCAGCTGAGAAGTGATTGTGGTAGCTTGGGTCAACATGTGGAACTGAATCCTAGGAACAGAAACCTGGGACATAGGAAATCCTAGCAGGAGCTGACAAGATGGCAAACCTTGAGGACCCGATTTCTATCCCCAGGTCCACATGATGGAAGGAGAGAACTGATCCTCACAAGTGTGGAGGTATACACACATACACACACATTTGCACACACACATACACACAAACATACACACACTCGTGCACATACACATGCATGCACACACGCACACACACGTGTACACCATGCACTGAATAAATAAATGTAACAAAAAATTAAATTCCAACAGGTCTTTCCAAATATGAAAATTATCTGGTGACCTTTTTAGAAGGATCAAGACAGCGTCTCTGAGGACATTTACAGAAGTCTATCCAGCCATTTGTCTGGATATGGAGGTAAAGTCTTTTAATAAAATAGTCCTTCAGTTCTCTTTATTGTTTTAGTTCATTAGTTAGTTAGTTAAAATGTCTCACTTTTTGCTCCATACCAGCCTGGAACCCAGGCTACCCTTGAACTGGTAGCAATTCCCCTGCTTCAGCCTTCCAAGTGCTAGGATTTCAAGTTTGAGCTAACATGCTGGGCTTCTTCAACATTCTTTCCGGTGTCCTGAGAGTTGACATAATGAATTCTGAAGAAGATTCAGTATTGAAAGGTGAGAGAGCACTGTGGATTCCAGGCCTAAGGCCCCACCCATTTCCAACCTTCATTTCAGAGACGAAGAACAGAAACTGTTAAGTAGCCTGGAAAATCCTCAGAGGCCATGTGGCCGAGGCCGGAAAAGCGGTGGGTAAGAGCCTCCAGGCTGGCACTTTTCCCCCTCACAGTACCACATGACAAGCAACACACTGTCCACAAACCAGTCTTGTGAGTTTCAAGTCGTGGGAATCCAGATGCAAGGATAAACGCGAGCTGACACATCCCCCAAGACTGTGAGTTCCAGACCCTCACAGGCCATTCTTCCTGTAAAAATGTGAGCATGTGGCCACAGCATCGCTGAGAGACCGCCACACTTACAAACAAGGCATGTGGCCACACCCACAGCAATGATTTCAAAGCTGTGGGAGCTTCTCCAGAGGCTTCCTGGAACCTTAAAGATGAACCTTTCCCAAATTACCCGCTGGGAGAAATTCTCTTCATGTCACTTGCTCAGGAGTCTACTCTAGAGCCTCAAGTTTTGTGTGTTGTTCATGTTTAACAAATCCACATCTGCTGTATTCTTCAGGCTTTTCTGTCTGGTTTGCTTCTCTGGAATATTCCTTTTCTTTGTGATGTTGGGAATTGAACCCGCGGCTTCACACGTGCTATGCAAGCGTGGCACCCTGAGCTGCACACCTAGCCCTTTCTGAGGAACATTTTAGAATCCCAGATACTATACAGTCACTCGGGCATTTATTCAACTTGAACTCTTTTAATGACTTTTCACCAGCACATGGGACCTCCATGAGAAACATTTGCATATCAGAACAACTGTCATACGCAATGTTCTGTGTCATACATAGTCAGGGTCCTATTGCTGTGAGGGGACACTATGACCACAGCAACTTCTATAAAAGGGAGCCTTTAATTGAGGCTGACTTACAGTCTCAGAGTTTCAGTCCATTATCCTTATGACAGAGAGCATGGTGACACACACAGACAGACTTGGTGCTGGAGAAGTAGCTGAGAGTTCTACATCCAGATCTGCGGGCAGCAAGAAGAAACAGACACTGGAATTGGTTTGAGCTCTTGAACCCCCAAAGCCCACCCCATCCCCAGTGACACCCTTCCTCCTGCAAGGCCACACCTTGTGATCCTTGTCAAGTAGCACCACTTCCTGGTGACCAAGCATTCAAATGTATGAGCCTACGGGTGCCACTCCTGTTGAAACCACCACATGCTGTTTCATCCTTCTGGCATTTTCCACCACTCTTGTTTTGAAAGCAGCACTTTCTAACAAGGACTATGGGCTTACTTCTTATGTGGTATCTGACTACTTCTGCAAAGGACTCACAGAAACTGAGTTGATATTGACAAACTAGAAGAAACCTTCAAAAGGTAAGGAAAAGGAGCTCTGAAATACAGGCCTTAGAGGTAATGGGATCAAAACTATTCAGGTTCTTTCTTGGCAGGCCTGAACACAGAGAACGTGGCTAGCCACTGGAACTGGCACCATCCCAGACTCACTAATCCCTTCCATGAGTGGCTTTCTGGGCAGTCACTTCCCCTCCTCCTGGATTCTGATCATCCATTTCTGAAATGAGGTGCTGAGGCCAGCGAAGACCCCTAGTGGGGGGGTTGTTCAGCCTTTAGTATCCCATTTATCCATGACACAGATTTAAATCTCATTCCACGGAAATGCAGTTGGAACACCAGCCACTGAAATGCCCCTTTACTCTGGCATTTTCCATGTTTTGGGTAAAACCTTCAGAGCTCATCACCAATGTCACAATTGTGTTTCAGACAGCACAAAAGTTGGAAGTTGTACATATTTGAGTGAGAAGTGCATCATTCATGTAGGCCTCAGTCTTTCTATTGTAGGGTCATACTTCATCTTGAATGGTGGGTGATGCTGAGATCGAATTATAAACACCGGGAGTGCAGAGACACATATCTGGTTAGAGAATACAGCTGGATGATACTTGTTAAATAACCAAATTTGATAAAATAAAAATCTCAAGCATTATTCATGGATATTCACGTTACGGTTTGAAAAGAGTGAGTAGGGTGACTTCTTTTTGAGTCAGAGGCTCAGCCCCATAAACCCTCCCTGAAAGCACCCACATGAGCACCATGGCCCTTTTGATGTCCTCTCTGGGATGTATTGGAGTGACAACTTACTTGCAGGAATATGGAATCACAGTTTGATTAGCCATTTTGTTTGCATAGACCACTGTCTATTCTCCAGGGGGCTGGAATGCCCTCCTATAAGTTGCATAGTTGGGCAATCTTTACTGTTCATTACGGATGCATCAAGAAAGGCATTCTGGCCCTAGACCTTCACAATTCCAGTGACCACAGACGTACCCCTAGCTTCCCTAGAAAAGCCAATGCAGCAAGGCAGCACCCCAGTTCATCTGGAGAAGGGAAACTGGGAGCAAAATGGCACGAGCATGAGGGAGCTGCAGCACTGGATGGCAGCCTGTGCATTTTACCCGGACCTTGGTTCCCAGTTACTCATAGGAGCACATCTCTGTCTTAAATGTGGAGTGAGGTCCGTGCAGGGCACTTCCTTTAATGTCAGCCCAGAAAGCTCTTGAGAATGTGTCAGTCAATTCAGAAGGACATGTGATTTCAGGTAAAGGGCCCATTAGCTGACCCCCACCAGCTACTGAACACTGGCCCCTATGTGGTCATTCTTGCTGGACAGACCCCCAAAACAAAGCAACAGTGGCTATAGGAAGAAAGCAGAGAAACCTCTCGTCTCCCTTAATAAGACAAAATAAAACCTAGGGAACTGACATAGTAAGGATACTTCACAGACAGAACCCAGGGTTCCTCAGATATTTGGTGACTCTCTACAAGGTTTTTCTTCTCTTCCATCGTGGTGGGCTCTTTAAAGAGTTAGCATGCTCAAGTCTATAACGGATTTATCTAAAATGTCAGTTCCAGAAGAGCCTGACTTGAGAATAAAATTAAAATCAGACCAGAGCAATGGTAGGAATCCAGTGGGCTTCAGTCTGGAAACACCACGCCATTGCTGTGGCCATGGTACTATGATATCTCTAGCCCTGAGCAGAAACAAAGGACAAACCTGCCTCCTGTCATCTCTTATTCTGAACCTGAGACAGTCACAGAGGGATGTGTTGAAGAAGTCTTGGGATGCTTCCCACCATGGAAACACACTCCTGACAACCTTTCTGCCCTCAGGACTGGGTGCCACAGACACAGGGATTCCTCTGTGATGAAGCAGTTCACAGTGAGTACCACAAGTGAGCACAATTGTGATGAGAAGGATTAAATTAGAGAAACAAAAGCTTCCCCTCCTGGGCAGAGAGCTCAGCTCAGGACAGCAAAGCCCTTTCTATTTTGGTTCAGGCTGTTGAGTTTCTCAGGCAGAAATTTAGTAGGAAGACAGAGCAATAGCAAGGCTTGGGATTTGGCAGGACTGCTCCCAGCACAGTGAACTGGAACAACTGATGAAGACATACTTTGGTGTTGCTTTGCTTTGAACCGCCCCCTCCCACTGAGGCATGGATAGCCCTTTGAGGACTGAAGTGCTGTGGTGTAAAAAGCACTCTGGAGCAAACCCTCTCCACAAGCATGCATGTGAAAGCGACAACTGAGACCTAAGGGGGAGTTTAACAGTATGTTTGTGACAGATACGTTTGAATATTCAGGAGTGGAAAGATAACATTTCTCAACCGCTTCTTTAATTACAGCCCTTGGAAGAGGAAGCTGTCAGCTCCACCTTCATTCAGGAATGCGCCTGTGATGTCTCCATTCATTAAGACTGTCTATGTACGCCAGGGAGGTTCTCAATTGCCCTGCACTGCTAATATCTTGTGATGGGTCTCAGACAGAGGCTCATTCCAGACCAGGGGCCAGGGGCCAGGGGCCAGTACAGTTCTGCAACCAAAGATTGAGGTCTAGAGTCATGTGTTTAATCTCATAAAGCTCAGCCTTTGAGGAGGTCTATCAGAGCAAAGATTGTGGCCATTCCTTAGTGCTGCCCAACTGGCCAGCAAACACCAACATCCATCATGCCTTCAAGGTATCACACCTGCCTGGGTCACTTATGCCTTTGCTTATAAAGGAGTACATTTAGAAGTACTTGGATGCACAATTTTTTTTTTTGAGTACCAATTACAGCCTTTATTTTTCCCAGGGAAGAGAAGGAAAAGTAAAGTCAGCGTGTGTCACAAAACGATTTTATGATAGGAATATTAGTACCCAGGTACAAATAAAATCAACCCCCAGTGGTGGGGGGGTCACCAGAGCCTAAGGGGGGCTTAGTCTCCTGCAGTTCAGGAAAGAGAAGGGATCAGGAAAAGGACAGACAAGAACACACTTTCCCACCCTTCTTCCCTCCCTCCCCATAAATTCAAGATTGCTCACAAAGGTTTGGTTTCCAGGAGTAAACATGGAGTTACATTCGTCTGTCTCCTAGTAACAATCTTGTGGCCACTTTGACATAAGTTTCTCGCATCAGAATTAAGTTCCTGAGTGACTTGACTATACACTCATATTCCCTTTCCTGGCCTTCTGACTCCGCTTTCTGCATGGAAGGCCCCACAATTGTCTCTCTCCACCTAAGGTTGGCAGAGTAAGTTGGTTTGGTGCATCCAAAATGAGAATCACCCCCAAGAAATGGTCGTGCCAGGGAGAAACGGCTCACCTGCAATCCCCGCCCTGAGGAGGCTAAGGCAGGAGAAGAGCCAAGAATCTAAGGCTATCCACAGATACAGAGTGTCAGCTGGTGTTGCCTACTGCAGAACTTTCTGTCAAAGACGGTTTGGCTATTTTTCTCTCAAAATGAAAAAGAAGTTGTGTAAACAATAACCCTCCCCCCAAAAGATATGAAGACCAGCACATTATATTTCCACAACTAGGCCACCTAGCAATCACCAACCAGAGACAGTAAAGTCCTGCAAAGGCCAGAGAATTGCAATAACTAGGGAAGGGGTGGGGCAGCATTTGGGGAAAACAAGAAACCAGGATTAGACACCCAATGTGCACTGTGGATGCACAATTCTTTTAAAGACAAAGAATCTGCAAGAACCTTCAAGATGGATTAAACCCCCCTCAAAAATGGGTTTCATCTCATGATTCATTTCCAAAGAACAAACCATAGAAATGTAAAGTAGTAGCTGCCCTGTAGTGTCCTAGTAGTCACCACCAAAGCCAAAGGGGTAGAATTGTTTCCTGCAGTAACGCCACACTGAGAACGTTTGCTTGTAGTGTACACAGGAGAAAAGTGTCAGAGAGAAAAAGTTAACATACCCTACCGAAAGCTCATGCGGCACTCCTCAAAACTGCCAAAATGATGAAAAATGAGGAGGAGCAAATAAGAAGCTGTCACAGACAAAACTGAGGAAACTAATGAAATCGCAAGTGGCATCCTCACTAGGATATTGGACCAGAAAAAGACATTTGCAGAAAACTTTTAGAAACCAACATCTCTCAAGGTACTAGTAATGAGCCAGTGTTTATCTCTTGGTTTGACAAGCACACGGCAATTATGAAAGATGTTAACATGAGGAATGTGCAGTTAATCTTGTCACCATGACAGGATTCAGAGTCACCTTGGAGTCATACCTCTGATCGTCTCTATGAGGGGGGTTGCAGATATGGGAAGATCCGCTGTGAGTGTGGAGAGCACCATTCAGTGGGCTGCGGAGCACCACCATGCATGGAGCACCACCATGTGTTCAGCACTACCACGCATGCAGCATCACCGTGCATGGAGCACCACCATCTGTGGAGCACCACTCAGTGGGCTGCGGAGCACCACCATGCATGGAGCACCACCATGTGTTCAGCACTACCATGCATGCAGCATCACCGTGCATGGAACACCACCAGGTGTGGAGCACCACTCAGTGGGCTGTGGAGCACCACCATGCATGGAGCACCACCATGTGTTCAGCACTACCACGCATGCAGCATCACCGTGCATGGAACACCACCAGGTGTGGAGCACCACTCAGTGGGCGGTGGAGCACCACCATGCATGATCTTTCTCTACTTCCCAACTACAGATGTGACTAGCCTTCTTCTGCTCTCGGGATCATCATAATACCGCAGTGTCTGAGTTACTGTTCTACTGCTGTGAAGAGATGCCATGTCCAAGGCAACTTTTAAAAGAAAGCATTTAACTGGGGACTTTCTTACAGTTTCACAGTTGGTCCACGCCCATCATGGCAGGAATTGTGGCAGCAGGCAGAGGCATAGTGCTAGAGCAGTAGCTGAGAGCTTACATCCCAACCTACAGGCAGGAGACAGAAAGTGCCTGGGTCTGGTGTAGACCTTTGATACCTCAAAGCCCACGCCCAGTGACACACCCTCTCCAACAAGGCCACGCCTCCTAATCCTTCCTACACAGTTCTAACTGGGAACTAAACTAACTGGGAACCAAACATTCAACCATATGAGCCCATGGGGCCCGTTGTCACTCAAACCACCATGCTCTACATTTAAAAAAAAAAAATCAAATAAAAATGGGCCAGATACGCAAATGTAAGTGCTGCAACTATGAAGGAGTCAAAACCAGGAGGGATGCCCTAAGACATTGGCCTTAGAATTCTTTGGATGTAACCCCAAAAACACAAGCTTCAAAAGTAGAAGTTGCCAAATGGAACCACATAAAGAACCAGAACAATAAATGAACAGCCAACAAGGAGAAGGGGATGGGAGGAAATTAGTTGCAGACTATTTGTCTGGTAAGGGGTTAGTCTCTGGCTTGTAGTGGGAGCCCAATCAGGGCCATGAAAACTAAACAATCTGATTTTAAAATGAACAGAGGACATAAAAATACATGTCTCAAAGAAGGACATACCGAATATGAAAATATTCAACATTCCAGCCAGCAGTGAGATGCAGATCTGAACCACAGTGGAAATCTCTTCACTCTGGTTAGAACGAATGACTGTTATTATAAGGACAAAAAAAAAACCTATCAAATACTGGCAAAGACACAGCAAAGAAGAATCTCACAAAATGGTGGGGAAGCAGTATGTTATAGAAAACAAAAACTGGAACTGAGAACAGAATAAGATGGCTCAGTAGGTAAAGACACGTTCCACCAAGCCTGAGCACTTGACTTCTATACCTGGGACGCACATGGTGGAGGGAAAGAACAGATTCCCACAAGCTGTCCTCAGACCTATACATGTGTGTTATAGCACATGTATACACACACACACACACACACACACACACACACACACACACAGAGTAATGGTGGTTTGTTTTTTGTCGTTGATGTTTTATTTTGATACTTTGTTCTTTACAATTACCATGAAACTCAGTAATTCAAACAACTGGAGTACAGCCAAAAGAAATGAGCTCCATCCATCAGGACACACCTGCTCCCCATGCTCCCTGCAGCACTATTCTAATTAGCTAACATAGAGAAGCAACTTAAATGTCCACTGGCAGAGGAATAGATATAGAAAACGCAGGAATGGGCACAACGGAACATTGTTTTGCCAACAAAGGATAAAGTACTGTCAATTGCAGCAACATGGATGGGCCGGGAGGACACTGTGTTAAGTGAAACATGTCAGGGACAGAAAGACAACGCCACGTGCTCTCATTCACTTAGGAGTGGGTGTTCAAAAGGCCGATCTCAGTAACATAAAGGGCAGAAGCAGGCAAAGGCTGAATATGGAGGAGATGGAGATGGTGAATAGGTGCCAGGTGTGACGGGAGCAATGGCTTCCAGTGTCTGCAGCACAGTAGGGTCACTGTGGCTGACAGCAAAGAGGAGGGAATTTCAATGTTCCTAAGCCAGAGGATGCATGCATCCACAAGACACTTCCCTCATGAATATTCCCCAATTATATTCTGATATAATGTTCCTTATGTTTTTACATCTATATTTTTTAAGTTGTTCATTTTATCTTCCCTAAAGAACTGACTATGTGACCCTAGTCACGATGAACAGAACCCAGTTAGATCCTACTTTCTGAGGTTTGTGTTGTTCTGGTCACACCTAGTGTGCTGGTTTCCAGGGTCCTGACCAGGGCCCCTCAGCCTTCATAGTCATGGCAGTGGAACACATGGGTTTCTCAGGCTTTGTGTCCCATCCTGGTCTCACTATGTATACAACTGGGAAGGTGAAGACCTAAAACTTATTAGATAGACCAAATGAGGTTTGGAAAATGATGGAGAGAGAGAGAGAGAGAAAGAGAGAGAGAGAGAGAGAGAGAGAGAGAGAGAGAGAGAGAGAGGGAACACATGGAGAGAAACTGAATTTTTTCCAAGAAGAGTCACCACCTACTTGAATTGTGAGCTAGCATCCACCCACGTGCGGGTCTCCACACAACTTCCGGCGTGATGTCACCAAACACCCACTTGCGGGAAACAGTGACCAGTTGTTTTTCCTCTGGTATCAAGCTCTGAGGAGTAGAGTGGCGACTGCCATTCCAGAAAGGACCTGATGCCAGTGACAGTGTGGACAGTCCTTCACCATCTTCTTGACAAGGTGGAAAAGAAGATTGAGGATTTGGGAATCTTCCCCCCCCCCCCCCCGGGAACTGCTGAGTGTTACCGAGGAGGACAACACTTGTACAGACCCAAAATGCATTTTCTGGAAACTCTGAAATTCTTCTCCAAGCTTTTGCCTCCCTCTGCTAGAGCTGCCAGGTTTAAGTTTCTCACTATTTTTATTTTCTGGGGAAATGATCATTCTTATAAATAGCCTTTTAAATGTCAGACTAACTGTTTGAATAATTTATCTCTACTTCTTATCCTGTATAACTTGCTTAATTTTCCTGGGCATGTCTAAAGGTTAAAGGGAAAGTGTTTTTACAAATAAGCATCAGAGAATAAGCAGCCATGGTCCTGTGTGTGTGTGCGCGCGTGTGCGCCTGTGTATGTGTGCATGTGTGTGTGTACATGTGTGTGTGTGTGTTCATAAGCATGTTAGATGCATGCCTACACACACTCATATGTGTGAGTGTACCTGGAAGCCAGAGGTCATTCTTGAATGCCTCCTCAGTCACTTGTTTTTTGAAAGCGTCTCCCACTTTTACCTGAAACTCACTGGTTTGTACAGTCTATCTAGCAAGAGAGCCGGGACCTGTTATTCTCTTCCTCCTCGGGGCTAGAATTACAAGCATGCATCTCCAGGACCAACTCTTTAAAATGAATAAACAAACAAACATAGGTTCTGGGAATTGAACTCAAAGTGTCAATGCATGCATGGCAGGCATGCATACTGCATACCTGTTAATTTGCCTGTCTCTGGCCTCCCTGGGCAGTTAGAACTGGCTGATAGTCAGGCTGAAAACAGGAAGCATTTCCCCTAAACTGAAGCCCTCACAACATATACAGTCCAAAGGCAAGATGATTCTGGGTTCAGTTCCCAACACTACATAAAGCAAGTGTGGTGGCTCATGGCTGTAATGGTGGGGGCCAGAATAGTAGAAACTCAGTGTCACTCATCCGCAACTACATTGGTGGTTCAAGGACAGCCTAGGGTGCATGGGATCCTGTCTCCAAAAGGAGTTCTGGCTTCACGAGCACCAGGAATGATGATTGCCTCGGCCAAGTGTATGGACACTGGTGATTCTCAGGAGTTCTCAGTGGTCTGACAGGGAACATAGAAGCTCTAGGCTTAGACGCCTCCCCAGCCCAGAGCCCCATGGCCACGCCACTCCATCTTATGGTACCTAAGAGCTCATTTCTCTCTGGCACCCAGTACAAAGCAGGATTCCCTGTTCTGCACACCTTAGAACAATACAGGGAACCCACAGGTTTTCCTTGCATTGGTTTTTCCCTTCTAGTATCATTTCCCCAGCCAAACTGGGGATGCAGCCAGCCACGCCCATTTCCCCCTGGCTCCTGAGCATCCTCGCCCATGGGCTGTCCTGTACCTGTCTTTGAACCTTAAAGTAAATATCCAAATTTGCATTTAGCATAGCCAATTTCTCTGCAATTAACAGGCCCTAGTGTATATAAACGACCTAGAGAAAAATCAAGGCCCAACTTAAATTCCTACAGTAAAAGGAGGACATTTCTGCATGAGGTTGCAGATCTCACTCCCACTGGGCAGTCCTTCCTGGAATCATACAAAGTAAGTTGTTGCAGGATATTTGATCCCAGTGTGAACCCCAAGACTAGGAGCCGGAAAAACTTGTTTCTTGTTCGGTGTGGTTCAACCCTAACACACACCTTTAATCCAAGAATTTTCTGTTTATTGTAAACAGGTGATCACGATGTGGCTCGTCCCTTTTAATCTTTAATCTAAGAGCTTTCTGTACACAGGATTAAATAAAGTTAACCTTAAGGGGTCAAGAGGTGGAGCAAGAAGCTAGCTGACAGGGATTAAGTAGAAAGGAGAGATTTGAGAGAAGGGTATTTAAGACAGTGTGAAGAAGAAGAAGAAGAAGAAGAAGAAGAAGAAGAAGAAGAAGAACAACAACAACAACAACAACAACAACAACAACAACAAGAAGAAGAAGAAGAAGAAGAAGAAGAAGAAGAAGAAGAAGAAGAAGAAGAAGAAGGGGATTTTGTTTTCCAGCTTTTGGCTTCTTCCTCCTGAGCCATCAGCTGAGATGCAAGCTTTTGGCCTTTTAGCTTTTAGCTTTTGGCTTTTGGTTTTTTCCTTAAGGACATGAGCTGAGTAGGAAGGTCAGCTGAGTACTTTCTCTGTCTCCCTGAACTAGCAGGTTTTCACCCCAGCATCAACTCCTGAGTCTTCATTGATGAAGGAATTTTCTTTATTTAAAATTACATAAGTGAGTTTCCTACGCAATGGTCTCCCACCTCTGTGGGCCTTTCCTCCCTTTCAGTTAACAATCTGCTGCATGAATTCACTGGTCATCTTCTTTGTTTTCATTTCATCTCTCTCAATTAAGTCAACTCTTCCAGGATGGCCTTGACTTCACTGCAAAGCTCAGGGTGACCTTGGATTTCTGGTCTTCCTGCCTCCAGCTCCCAAGTATTGGAAGTAAAGGCAAAGTCCACCACATATGCTTGATGCTCGATGCATGCTAGGCAAGCACCCTACCAGCACAACTACTCCCTTATCCCTTTCCATGGGATTCATTCTCTCTCTCTCTCTCTCTCTCTCTCTCTCTCTCTCTCTCTCTCTCTCTCTCTCCCCCTCTTTCTCTCTCTCCCCCCTTGTAATGTGTGGCACGGCTACATAGCTCACTCACTCTGGTTCCAGTGGTTAGCACTGTTACCAAGTAAACAAAACAAGAACTTACATCAGGTGGTTCTGGGGAGAGAGGTGGACAAGACCCTGAGTGCTAAACCCTCACCAACGCGTCCTCTAATTCTGACCAGGATTCAGCCACCCACTTTCAGGACCTGGTGCCTGATGCAGGGGATGCTCAGTTCCCAAGCCAACCACAACAAACTCCACAACCACATCAAGTAAGACAACAGAAACTTAATATCTCAATTTCAAGAACTCAGTAGCCTTAAACCAAGACATGAGAGGGCAGCAACAGGACTGTGCTCTTTCTGGGAGTCCTAGGAGAGGATCTATCCCACCTCGTCCTGGTGGTATTTGGCATCCCTGGGATTCTGGCTCCATCATTCTGGCTCCGTACATATTTTCACATGGTTTTTTTTTCTTTTGCTGCATCATCATCATCATCATCATCATCATCATCATCATCATCATCAGTGTTCTAGGAAGACATTCTCTCTGACTTAGGGCTCACATGTTTCAGTTCACCTAATGCTGTTTCTTCTACAAAGGCTGATCCTGAGTTATAAATTTGCGGTGATGGTGTTTGAGTAGACAGCTAGAGAGACAAGAGGGCATTATAGGGATGGACCCTTTGGCAGTTAGGTGGTCCAGGGAGGAAGAGATACACATGAGGTAACCAAGGAAACCACTGCATCTGGGCAGCTGCATCTTCTGATAGTTAAAAATGTTCCTTTGTGATTCAGCATGTGTAAAGCTGGAGTTTCATTCTTTCCCATGGAGAAATGAAGGTGTGAAGGCACTTTCCCTTGACTACATATGCACATCAATGAATATCCTGATAGGTGAGACAGGAAAAACTCAGGCATTTGGCTCTGAAGTATATCCAGGAGAATGAGAGGAAACAGAGGTGGTACCCAGGAAGGAATCATTAAAAAAAAATGAGGGAAAGGGAACTGAACCTAAGGCCTCACCAGGGTGGCAAGTGTTCCACTACTGAGCTACACCTCCAACTCTCCTTTGAATTTTTGTCTTGAGACTGGATTCCATTAAATTATCCACTTCCTTTGGAGACCAAGGCTGGCTTGGAAGCTATGTTCCTCTTGCTGGAATTGTAGTCTTGTACCACCAGGTCTAATAAAGCATCCCCACAGTGCAGAACCCTTTGGGGAAGTTCACTCCTATCTCTGCAAGGTGTCATTTCTCTGCTTCGCTAACTAAACAGTCTGTCTCCTGTCTGGATATTTCCTTTAAGAAGACAAGAACTAGGGAGAAAACCATCTCATAACAAGAAGACATCACCCAACCCAAGTTATACCATTAATAACTGCTAATAAAAATACCTCCAAAGAAACACCAGAATTAGTACGTCATTGAATGGTTGTGTTCCAGATCCCAGCCAAGTTGACAGGTAAAGCTGGCTTTTCCAGCAGCACATCTGAGCTGTGAGATAGTGGTTCTCATGTTGTTCCAGAATTCCCATCTTTCCCATCAGTCATAATGGGTTTCTTCCCAGCTTCCCAACAGTGCACCACAGGAAGACACACACTCCGACCGATTCTTAAGAAGTGGGTGTGAATGGTCATAATTGCGAGACAGTGAACTTCCTTGCATAATAATTTTTCTAAACGAAGATGGAGATGGAGCTTGGCTCTACCTGAAGAGTCAATAGCATGCTGAAGCACATGTCAAACTCTTACGAAAAAGCTCTGTTGTAATGTGGGCTGGGGATGCGGACCCAAAAGGATGAGACCAGACTGTGCTCCTGCCCTTCCCATCTAGATGTTATGAATATACTCTTGCACCTCACCTAGGGAAGGCTCTAGAAGTGTCCTGCACCTTGTGCTGCAGGCTAGTATGCAGAAAGCATCACTGTTCTAGTCCTCCATTCAGGACCATTAAAAAAAAAAACTCACCACAAACAGCCTTGAGAATTAACCCAGATGTGGTGGTTTGAATGAAAAATAGCATAGCCCCCATAGGGCCACAGGAAGCGGTATTGTGACTAAGAGGCATGGCCTTGTTAAAGTAGGTGTGGCTTTGTTGGAGGACATGTGTCACTTGGGGGTGGGTTTTGAGGTTTCACAAGTTCAAGCCAGACCCAGAGGCACTCTCTTCTGCTCCCTGTTGATCTGAAAGTAGAACACTCAGCCCCTCGCAAGCACCATGTCTGCCCGCACTCTGACATGCTTCCTGCCATGACGATAATGGACTAAACTTCTGAAACTACCTCACACTCCAAAGAAGTTGGATTATCTGTGGCTTTCTCCCCTCGTTTCCATTTTATATGAAAGCCGATCATAGAAAATAATGGAACTGAGGATATTTATCCAGCTCCTTCCCCGCCGGTATCACGATGCCTCCAAGGCAAGAAGGCAAGTGCTGGAGCCAAGCCTAGGAAGGCTTGGTCAGCTTACACCTAACGCCACCCACACTCATCCCTCTGCACCTGCCCTCCCCTCCCCACTGCAACGTCGAAGGCGATGGGCCTGATTTTGATGATGAAAGTAGCTGACACATAATCTAACTTCCCTGATGACTCCAACCCAAGTCTAGAAACTCACCTCACAAAAGACCTGGCATCCATGACTGTCCCTTGGGGCATGTTCCTCTTGCAAGCACTCTGGAACAATGGACTGATACCATACAGCACGTACCCTTCATAGACTGCTCTACACTGCTGTGTAGAGAGTAAGAAAGCCAGGCTGTACTCATTCCATTGGTAAAGAATGTATGGAGGAGAAGAAAGGAAAATTATTTGGTACAAAATTCAAATATTTTTCACCCAAGGCTTAGAGCTAAGGGGTCACAGATATTGAGTAGGATTGTTGAAGGGGGCATGTGGGTAATATTTGTGTAGTTTCTGGGAACAGGTGAGGCTCCTACAAGAACTCAAATGTCACCTCTTTTCAGTCCTTTCGTGGTGTGCTGGTTCTAGCATTTCAGTTGGCAGGCGTCTTTGAAGGGAAAATAGGCCAGGTAAATCTACATCAAGCCGTCCTCTATTATAATTCTGAATAAAATGTTTCTAAAGCCACCAGTGTATTTATATAAATAACTGAGTCAAGACAAAAGGTCAAAGCAGAATGGGGGAGAAAGATACCATGGAAGCAGAGATTGCCAAGCCCTCTCCTTCCCATCCGACCCTAGAGGCCAAAGGAAAGGCTCAGCATTCTCAGAGATGGCCTCCAAGACTCAAAAAAAAAAAAAAGTAACCTAGACAACTGTGTCATCATAGTCCACGTGGCAGAAATGAAGTCAAATAGCAAAGCTGGTGGGAGATGCTGCATTGACAGCTGCCACAAAGCTGGTGCGAGAAGACACTGCATTGTCAGCTGTGTGACGTCCAAAGCAATTGAAGCTGAGGGTTGATTTGGCCTCAGTGACACCAAGAGACTTGTCATGATAAGACTGTGGTTCTGGTCACAGAGATGTTTGATGACAGCTGATGCTGGAGGCTGGCCAAGGACCTGGCATGGAAGGAGGGTTTGTCTTCTGTAGGAGCCAAAGTCCTGCAATGTATGTTGTGCATTCAGAGAAACCATGAACGAAATGCCCATTAATGCCACTGTGGGGAGATGATGTGAGAAGGAAGACCAGGTTTAAAAGGATGTGGTCCATTTCTCTGGATTCCTAGAGCCAGTGATATCACACAAAAACTTACCTCTCTGGACAGAAGAAGCCCAGAATGTACAGAGTTTGTCAATGGCCCCATAATTAATCCCACCCCACAAAACCTGAAGAACAAGATCCCTGACTTCAACCAAGCATAGTGGTGCATGTCTTTAATCCCAGCACTCGGGAAGAGGTTGAGGCAGGCAGACTGCTGTGAGTTCAAGGCCAGCCTGGTCTACAAAGTGAGGCTAAGACATCCAAGGCTACACAGAAAAAACCTGTCTTGAAAGATAAAAAAAAAATCCCTGACTTCAGCAAGAGTCATGGGTAAACTACACATGGGAATTCTGGAACTGTGGGACCCAAGTATTCTGGTACAGCAGTTAGGATTGCACTTTAAGTCTGCCCTTGACTTAGTCATCCTCATATAAGTCTTGCCCTCTTTATATAACCCTGGATGCCCAATGGGGGCAGTTTTGCCTCTGAAGAGTCAAGCCAATGTCTGCAGACACTATCTGTGAGTGTGTGACTGCTGGCACCTCTCTGTCAGGGGGCAGGGATTTGATGACCACCGTGCGACACACAGGCAGGCCAGCCCCACCGTGTGCTCTGCCTGGTGTCCAATGTTTAGAAACACCTCACTTTAAACCTCAAAGATTCAGGTTCTAAATTTTCAAAATAATTTCAATTCCAGATCTGTTCATTCAAGCTAACCATCAACAGCTCCCATATTTAAATAATTATATCTTAGAGGCCAAAGTGGGACATTTGAGACAAAGTGTTCAAACGAGAGTGGAAAGAAAAGAAATACAGAATCATTCACTCTCTAGCCGGTACTCATTAAATTTGGACAAACTTACCACGCGTCATGGTGAGAATGAAGGATTAGGTCCCAAATAAGACCAGTATGACGCTTGCCTGTGACCCATGACCTTGGCATATTCCCCGATGTCTCCACATTAGCAACCATGACAGGAACCCAGCGAGTACCGCCTGTAAACACAATGTCAACTGAAGGAGAGGCATGTAATTACACCAGGCAGGAGACAGAGCTCACCAAATTGCATGTTTTTCAGCTTCCCACTTCACAGTTTAATAATATCGCCCGTAATTATAGAGCACTACAGCGTGTGATGTCACAGGCACACTCGCTATATGCCTCAGGGATCTTCAGTGGCCCCACAGCATCCAAGGCTTCCCCTGTGCTCAGGATGTTCTAGTCTCCCTGTAGATCTAATTAGTCAGAAAGCAAAGGAAGCAGTCAGACAGCTGCTACAGGGGCACCTCTGAAGCAAGCGCTATGGGGACCCTTCAGCAAAAACAGCTCCAGCTGTTGAGCATGCCCCAAGCTGGACCTGGACTTCCTACCCAGACACAACCACCCAAGGCTGAAGCTGTCCTGCTGTGGTGATGGCTCTGTCTTTTCTGTAAGTGTTTCTGGGGCTGTCACAGCAAGGTCTCCCAGCCCAGAGTGGAAGAAGCAAATGCATTGCTCACTGCTCTGGAACCCAGATGGCTAAGCTTGAATTGTTGATTCAAGACTCTGAGGAGAGACCTACTCTAAGCCACTTTCTGTGGTTTGTGGGCAGTCATTCTCTCATGGTCTCTCATGCATGTGGCCAGTTGTCTGATAGAAATAACTTAAGTGAAGAGTTCTTTACTTCTGAGTCACTCGTGGGGTTCAGCCTATGGTCACTTGGCTATTTCTGCCCCCATTGCACATGGGAACAGGGAAGCTGAAGCATGTGTCTGAGGAGTTTCATGGCAGATAGGAAACAAAAGCTAAGGCTTTTTGGAAGAGGCCATGGTAAGCCATCGCCTTCAGGAGCAAATTCTTAGATGCTCCTTACATCTAAGAACCGCTGCCTCTCAGTAATGCCAGCGTAATGACTCCATCGATGTGTTAAGCCAGCCACTGAGTCAAGGCCCTCAGGACCTGATCAATTCTGGAGATGCCCTCACGGACACACAAGAGACATGGCTGGGTGTTTTGTTCTCATTCTCTCTGTCTCTCTGTCTCTCTGTCTCTCATTCTGTCTCTCTCTCTTCCTCCTCTTCTTCTTTTCTCTCTCTCTGTCTCTGTCTCTCTCTGTCTCTCTGTGTGTCTCTCTCTGTCTCTCTCTGTCTCTCTGTGTGTCTCTCTCTGTCTCTCTCTTTCTGTCTGTCTCTGTCTGTCTCTGTCTCTGTCTCTCTCTCTCCCTCCCTCCCCCTCCTCTCTCGGTAGGTAGTTCAGGGTGGCCTTGAACCCTCAACCAATCCTCTGGCCTCGGCTTCCTGAGTACTGAGATCTCAAGTGTAAGCCACCATACCTGGTGCCATCCCTTCTTAGTTCAGTCCACCTGAGCGTTAAGATCACTCATCTTCTCTCTGTGTCTTCTCACACTGTCTCCTCTCTGCACGTGTTTGCCTCTGTGTCCAAATGTCCCCTTATTACAAGGACTCAGGTCTTCTTGAACCAGACCCTTCCCTGGTGACCTTACTGTAACTAGATTACCTCTGTAAAAACCATACTTGCAAATAAAGCCACACTTGAAGTGTGGGCAAATCTGTTTTATATTCTTCAGAGGGCATACAACTCAACCCATCAACTACTTCCTTCACTGGATTCCTCTGTTACAAAAACACTGTTGGGAGGCGTGCCCACCAAGGGTCCCAGGAAGTAGCTGGCATTCCAGGTGCACTTCTGCCAGAACCCAGTCTTACCTGCATGCATTCTGCTTACACTAAATGGCAAGGTAGGTTTATGCCGCTAGAAGTGGTGAGTCAGGATCAGAACCTGGGCCCCTCCCAGTCCCGCCCGCCTCTTCTTCCTACTGCTTTTCTCTATCCCTGTAACTAAAGTAAATCTCTCTTAATTTAGGTCTTTCCACACAAGACAGCCTTCGAGCGCCTCTGGAGAAAAGCAGAAACCCCTAATGTGTTGTAAACGTGCTGATGGGAAACCCACTTCTACAACTTTGTACTTTTAACTTAGGCAGCAAAAGTAACCCATCCGATTTGCAGTTCTTTTCTAAATCCAGCTATTATGGTGTTGAAAATTCAGCCTCTGGTTGTCTGGTTTCTATTGCTGTTTGATGCCAAGCGTCTTGCCTTTAGAACAGGAGGAAGTATGCGACTCCAGGCAGCACATTCCAGGCCTCCTCAGTGAGGGTGACTCTCAGGACAGTGGGAAGCAGACACCGGGGCCTCCAAGGGGCCCCAAGGTGTCTGACTTTGAAGCATATGCCGGGAGTCAAAACTCAGATGACGTCATGGCTTCTTTCTTCATTGTTCCTGCTTACCTTGACCCAGTTTCCGTTGTCTGTCTAGCCAAAACTTGACTTGAAAACAGACTATGTACTTTGCCCCACAAATCAAGATATTTAAATTCTGTCCATCTAAACACTGTCAGTGACATAATCCCACATCTACAAAGGCACCCAAATGGAAACTGAGTACAGTGGCTGGAGTGGTCTTCACGTGCTCACCCTGTCCTAGCGTCCACACAAGCACCGCAGTTGTCTACCCTCTCACCTTCTGTTCAGTGAGAGTGTGACCCAGGAGGGTACACTCTGAGCCTAACCCTAGAGCCTATGCAACAACCTTATTTAGAAAGTAGTGAAAACGAAAATGAGGTCCCTAGTGTGACCCCTGAGCTGGCATCCTTGCTGGAAGAGGAGATTCCACATGCGGTGAGAGGTGCTGTTTGGCAGGCTGCAGCATCCCTGAGGAGAGAAGCCTCGGAACGTGGCTATGAGGGACCTGGTAGACTGGCCTTATTGGGGTGAGAAGACACACCCTAAAAGTAGGTACACCTGGGGTCCCAGACTGAGTGAAAAGGAGACCGTGAGCTGATCATCTGCACGCTGGTCTCTTGCTTTCTGTGGACTGTAGACACAACGTGACAACTGTAGGCCTTCCTGCCATGATGGCCCATCCCCTTGAACAGCGAGATAAAACAACTCTGTGTTCCTTCAGTTGCTTTGGTTACCTGTCCTCACAGCAACGAGATGAGTAACTAATACGGATTAGTAACAGGTGGAAACCGGGGGTGTTCTACCTCACCCTAGCAATGTCAGGGAGAGGCAGAGAAGACTTCTGTAGAGAGACCATGGCCCCACCTCAGCATGGCTTGGCCTTCTGGCCTCTGCGACAGTCAGAGGGACATGTCTCTGTTGTTTTGGATGTCCAGTTTGTGGTTTTTCGTGATGACAGCGCCAGACGCTAACAAGCTCCCCAACCACCTCTCCAGCCATTCTGTCAGCTCTCACGGGAGACATGGCCACCCCACTGAAGACAGGCTCAAAAGAAGTTTTCTGGTGGGAAAAAAAAACAAACGTATGAAGAAACTAATCTAAATCTGGTTTAGAAAAAAGAGCCTTGCTAGAAATGATTATTTTCTCACTCTTGATGGTAAAACATACACTATTCCTACCACTTCCGGTTGGTCATCTCCTTTTTCTGTCTACAATTCCGTGGAACTATAAATGAGTGCAAAGGGGGGAGTGTGCAAGCTGAGGAAAGACTGAAGGAGACAGGGGCGGGCCCTTAGCTGTACTCCCCACCACCTGCCACCACCACCGCCCCCCCCCACCCTCCGGAGTCACCACAGAGCCAACAGCAGTGTTTCTCCCTGGCTCAACTCCTCCATCAAAACAGAAGCACCAGAGAGGCCACAGATGCAGGACTGGCTAGATATAGACTCTGTGGAGGACAGAGAGCCTCAGACAAGGTCACCAGAACATTAGTGTAGCAGTTACCCACTGCTGTGACAAAGCACCTGACAGCGGCTACTCAGGTGAAGGAGATCTATGTGGCTCCCAGAGTCAGAGGCACTGGGGAAGGCATCACAGCAGGGCTGGTGCCTCTGTACCTCACACTGTGGCTAGAAAGAAAACAAAGGTTGTGTCCTTAAGCAGAGCCAGGCCTTTAAGAGTCTCTTCCAGTGAGCCATCTCCCTCATAAGAGCCAAAGTCTTGCAGGATGTGAAGGCCTCTCCTCTGTCCAGCTGAGTGCACCTGCAAGAAGCCAGGCTCCCTTTTCCCCTGGTTGCCAGCCCCACACTGTGCCTATGTGGTCTAAGCTCAGCACATTTAGCCGCATCTGTTCACCCACTTCTCTGGCTGCACCAGGCAACCCTTCCTATCCATGGTGTGTGTGTGTGTGTGTGTGTGTGTGTGTGTGTGTTTGAGACATGCTCTCACTCAGTAGCTTTGTCTGGCCTGGAACTTATATAGACCAAGATGACTTCAAACTCACAGAGATCTGGCTGCCTCTCTCTCCTGGGTCCTGAGATTAGAGGTATGTGCCATCACGCCTTGTCATTGTCATGTTTTTATGCCTAGTGAGATCTTCAAATTCTCCGTGTCTGAGTCTCACCCAAGAGGATCTGTTTAATAGGCCCTCTGGGTGCCTAGATTCCATCAGACAACCACACATGCTAAATAGGCACATCTGAGGTGCCCAGGCCTCCAGAGGCTAATTCAGAATAGATGCCCCTCTCTCTGGTCTCTGCTTTCCTTCCTTTCTTTCATTGTAAAAGCCTCACAGAGTTTGTGGCTTCCCTGGTGTTAGGATTCTGCTTCCGGCTGCCTACCTGTGATGTCATTGCTTACCTGCCATGGGGGTGTGGCCCTGCCCAGGGCCATATAAAAGACAGACCTTCCTCATCTCTCTCTCTCTCTCTCTCTCTCTCTCTCTCTCTCTCTCTCTCTCTCTCTCTTTCTATTCTCACTCTCTCTCTACCCCTTCCCACATTAAGGGCTTCTAAGCTTACATGCCTCTGCAAGTAAACCTAGACAGATCCAAAACTAAAGCCTTTTAATTATCGCCAGCAATCGGATAAATGGAAGGAAGCTCCCATATCCAGACCTTTTCTTTGCTCTCCCAAAATTTTCAAACATTGTCAGTACTGTCTCAAGCCTTTTCTCTTTGCTCTCCCAAGAGTGTCAAATGTACACCTAAAGGGAATTTTCTCCCTGACCTGCTAACTTTGTCTTCTGCCCACATATACGTTCCAGCATCCTGCCAGACTTCCTACATCTGGGACATCGTCAAAGCAGCTACCCACAAGCGCTCCCGTCCAACCTCAGAAATCATACCAGCTGGACCTGCATTGTTTCTCCTAGCTGGACCTAGATTACCCTTCCCAGCTGCAGATGTTCTCAGACCCTGGACAGCAAATGTAACAGCCTGTTCTTCTGGAACCTGTCCAACATTTCAGCCTTTTAAACTCCCTATTGCTGCCCTGCTGTCAGCAGGAAGTAGTTAAGACAACTACTTCATCCCTTATCCATTTGTAAAAGGCGGAAATGATGTGGTCCAGGCCCAGGACAGACAGCTCCAGGTTCCCCCAGCACTTCTCCATCCCTATCTGCTGCAGGACATGGTTGATATAGCCTGCCCTCTACCTTGAACTCTCAGGACAGAACTTTTCCTTCCCCTTCACTATATAATTTAGACATTTGTTGCTATTGCTTTTTTCTATCTCTTTTCTCTCTTTACATGGCAGCCAAAAGCTGCTTCCAATGAACCTACATTTATATACTTTAACTTACCTTATATGAAAACAATCCAACATTCCTCATTTTTTTAATTATAGGAAAAGGTAGGAATGTTAGGATTCTGCTTCAGTCTGCCTACTTGTGATGTCACTGCTTACCTGCCACAGGGGCGTGGCCCTGCCCAGGGCCATATAAAAGACAGACCCTCCATGTGGCGCTCTCTCTCTCTCTCTCTCTCTCTCTCTCTCTCTCTCTCTCTCTCTCTCTGCTCTTACTCTCTCTCTCTCCCCTCTCTCTTTTTCTTTCTCTATGGGGTACAACTCTCCCCTTTCCTTCTCCCCACCCCATGCTCACTTAATAAATCTCATATGATACCATATCTGTTGCCTAGCATCTTCTTATCATATCTTATTTTCTTTTTATTAATCGTGACACCTGGGCTAAAGGACAAAGTGTGTTAAAGCTATCTACTCACCCAGAGAGGGCGCCATACGAAGGTCACTCTTCTGCCACATTTTGATTCTTGAATTTGTTGTTGGACATGAACGGAGAAAAAAAATGTGCATATACTTTTCACACCTGCAAAACTGACTAACACCAGACTTTGTTTGACTCAAATAAACGAAAAGCAATTTAGCTTTGGAGTTGGATTAAACAGAGAGTGGCAGACACGAGCCATGACTCGTAAAAATGCAAAACAGATGAGAACTGATGAGTGAAAAATGTTCTAACGAAAGTCGCTAAGCACGGCAGTGACACTGAACACGCTGGGCATCGAAGCTGCCAGGGCTGCACCTACCAACCCTTCACATCACTGGACAGTGGAAGCCCAGTTAAATGACACCTTAGTGGCCAAGCTTCAAACAACATCACTAAACTCAACCAACCAGGTTCAAACATTTGCACAGGAGGGAAAAATCCTTCAGAAAAACAAGAGATTAGTAGAAATGACTTCAAAACTGAGTGCATAGGGGAAGGAAGGTGGCAGAGATGCTGAGATCAGCAGCATCCCAGGACCAAGGACATGTGCTGTGTAAGGAAAATGACAGTCTCCTGTGTTCCTCACTCACAGGTGAACACATATTATTCTCAGCTACTCTTCCTGTTTAAAACACACCATGAAAATCCATATACTTTATTTGACCACTTCCCTTTGGTGAAGAGGCCTGGTGGCACTCAGAGAAAGGATAAGCAGGCTACCAGGATGAGACTTGATAGGCTGTGACCATATGGTGGGGGAGGAGGTCCCCTTCTGTCACAGACTTAGGGGAGGGGAATAGGGTGAAAGAGGGAGGCAGGAAGGGAGGAAGAGGAAGATACAAGTGAGGGGATAACAATTGAGTTGTAATCTGAATAAATTAATTAAATAAAATTTTTAAAAATAAATGTATATAAAAAAGAAAATTCATATGCTTGCTGGATACAAATGACCTTGGGAATAGGCCCTGCCTCCTTCTCCCTGACGTGTGAGTTCAGTGCTTGAGGCCACTGCTAGGGATCTAACCTTGAACTGCACACCGTGCTGGGCACTTGACCTTCCACCTAACACACCCACTCAGTCCCTCTCTACTCGTCTCTTCTGTCACTACCTTGACAAAGTACCTGGCAGACAAAGTAAAGAAGGCGGGGTCTGTTTTGCTGTACACTTCTAGGGTGCAGTCCTTTGAGGTGGCTGGTCACATCACCTCTGCAGTCACGAAGCAGAGAGAGAGAACTGAGTAACTCAGCTCATTTAATCCTTTTTTAAGTCCAAGACCCCAGACCATGGAGTACTACTGTCAAGTTTTAAGATACTAGAGAGTCCATCACACCACACCCAAAGGATTACCTCCTCAGAGATTCTAGATCCTCTCAGCTTGGCAATATTAACCACCACACCCACTAATGCCATGAAGGATGTATACCCAGAGTGTCTAATGCTAACTACATCTTTGTGATCATTTATGTAGAGATAAGACACAGTCAAGTTTATGTATTGTAATTAAGTATACTTAAATATGCATGTACTTATATGTTAATATTAACTACAGTGATGGTCAATATTTCTATGATTTGTTTGTTTGTTTGTTTTAATGCTTTGGTATTTTGCCTGCGTGTCTGTATGTGTGAAGGTGTCTGATCCCCTGAAGTTACAGACAGTTGTGAGTTGCCATATTAGTGTTGGGAATTCAAGCTGGGTCTTCTGGAAGAGCAGCCAGTGCTCTTGACCACTGATCCATCTCTCCAGCCCTGGTGATGGTCAATGTTCATCATCAAAATCACTGGATCTATAATCACCTAGCAGACCCACTCTAGGCACTGAAGGCATTTCCAGAGAGGTTGAATTCAGACATGAGAACCAACCTGAATATGTGTGGTCTCGTTCCATGGGCCGGGGACCCAGACTGAATAAAAAGGAAAAATGACATAGACAAACTAAGTACCTATGTTCATATCTCTCTCTCTTTCTGCTTCCAGAACTCAGATGCAAGGTGCCCTGCCACGTCACACTTGGGCAGCCATTCTTTCCCCTCCATGATGTATCACTAGCCCTCAACCTGTGAGCCACAAGACACTTTCTTCCTTATATTATTTTTGTCACCTGTTTATCACAGCAATAAGACAAGTGACTAACACAACTGACTTCTCTCTATGGCACCAAGATGCCAGATAGAAATAACTTAATGGGAGAAATTCATTTTGGTGAATGCTTTTCTGGGTTCATAGTGTGTTGAATCTATTGTTTCAGGGACCACAGAAGGACACAGCACACAGTGCTCACCTCACAGCAGTTGAGAGGCAAAGAGAGAAAGATGCTAAGGTCCCAATATGGTCACCAAAGGGATGCACTATGACCTAACTTCCTCCAATGAGGCTCCACCTCCTAAAAATGTCACCTCTACTCAACTGTCTTAGCTTTTAGTAGATGACACATTTAAGATTCAAATTGTGTCAAGTAGAAACCAAGTGTCTTGAGATAAAAGGGAGATACAACCAGAGGTGAGCCTGACTCCAGAGCAGATGAGAGATGTCTGCAGGAGTTTGCATCAGCTATGGTTGGAAGACTAACGAAATAGAGTGGGTAGAGACCGCAGATGGGCCAGATGCCCAACGATGTACACAACAGCCTCAAACCCTAACAGTCCTTCTACTCAGACCATTGATAGTACCAGTGTGGAGAAGGTAAGAGATGAGATGTTGAAGAGGGTGAAGCTGAAGCTGAGCATCATGGGTCACTTCCAGGTCACTCGGTCAGGGACCTCAAAGGCTTACAAAGTAGCTAAGCTGGTCATCCACTATTGGAAATGCTATTATAATGAATTTTGCAATCATCATGAGCAGGTATCATTCTTACTTTTTAGCTAAGAAACTTCAGTTTCACAGAAATTAATTGATTTTCCTCCAAAATCAATTCCTAGAGTAGTGTCCGGAAATTCATCAGCCAGGAGCCTTCTCACCAACATGCCCACTTTGGTACAAGCCTTCGCCAGACTATGGCAAACTGTAGTTAATATTACCATATAAGGGCATAAGGAAGGTCACCCCACTCGTGTGAGGAAATGGATTCCATTGTTCATGGACGTTAGCCAGAGCTGAGAATAAAACCCCGTCACCGCCATGTGCTGCCTGAACACATGAGCCGTGCTGTCAGTGTTGTTCTCCTGGGACACTGAGCTGCCTAGCTACATCCACGACACTGGCAGCATAAAGGGTGTTCATAGAGACCTTTTAGAAGCACTCTGAAACTAGGCCTGTTGTGGGTCCTGTCTAACGCTCAGTCAACAATTACATGCCCACTTGTTCTCAATCCCTTGTGCTCTGGCCAAACACCACTAATTGGGCAGTGGGTGATGGATTGTCCCAGAGTCAATAATCTTTATATTTGGATGTTCTCTTTTGCAAAGCGTCAGGAAGGTAATTAAGCCAATTGCAGATGAACTTAGTTTAGGAGATGACGGGACACTGGGCAGTCAACTTCATAGTAGCCAGCAGGACTCAGCTTTTGACAAAAGCTCCTTAAGGTAAGTAAAGATTTTAAGGCTCATTTCAAAACACTCCGTTTATGCATCCCCAACCTTCATACTATTCCCAAACCCAAGCACTTAAAGTCCCTACATCCTGGACCTTGAACACTCCAGCCTACCTTACGTCTCCCTGACCTCAGGCTGTGACGCTGGAAAAGCGTCACAGGCCAGGTTGCATTTCCTCCCCACACACTGCCTTGTTCTAGGTCGCAGCACAGCTTTTGTGAGCAACTTTTAAAAATAGCCCACTTGGGTTCCAAGTGCGAGCTAGCTCATCATTGCCTAAGCATTGCCTTGGAGAGGAGCCCAGACTGGAGGCTGTGAGAGGTGTGGAAGCCAGGCAAGGGAGCCAGACAGACGGGTTGAGGCTCCACGTGCAGACCCCAGTGCAGCCATGGACACCATGCTCCACTGCAGTCGCCACCTAGGAGTCAGCCTTTGAGTCGCACAGACAGATGGACACTGGGAGCTCCTCAGCTGGGAACTGGAGGAGCAATGTAGGCTCAGTTTTCTTAACGACTATACTTTATTATGAACTTATTAAACGAGCGTACCTCCCTTACAATCCAACTAACCCAAACAATAGGAAAAGGAGATTAAAGAACACAATGAAACCTTAAGGATATCAGTTCCGAGGAATGATTCTCCCAGCATCATGAGCAGGACCTCAGCACACCTGCAATTCAACCAAGGTTGCTGCTGGAACCTGGAACAGCAGCTGAGGCTCTGGAGGATCCCAAAGCCTTGAAGCCTTCCCTGGAGCAGTTCTCTCTAGGAACATCTCTCAGAGTCATGATGAACAGCCAAAACAATCCCAAATCCTCTCGTGTGTGTGTGTGTGTGTGTGTGTGTGTGTGTGTGTGTGTGTGTGTGTGTATCCTCTCAGAGTCTCTACTAGGATGTTTTCAGCTGGCAACATCCAAGTTCCCCCATGAAGTGGTTCAACTTCTAAGTGGAAAAATGTCCTGCTCTCTCACAAGTCTGTTCCCCATCCCACACTTGGGATCAACACAAAAACTTGTTTATCTCTCCTACAGAGCAAGCCCATGCAAGGACCCCAAAGCTGGTTCTTCAGCCTCCACAGACTGCCAGCCTCAGTTCACTGGCAACTCCCCTCTTTGATTTTGGCCTATGCCCTTTCAGCTCTCAGGGACACTGAGATCTGATCTTCCACCTGGCCAAAGACCTCAAGCCTAAAGACAGGGGGTAGATGGTCCATTTCTTTTTCTACGTGCTATTCCCAGAGGCTCTTCTGGAAGGGAAGGGGGCCAAAGCTTCTCCCTAATGTTCTCTGTGTGCGGATTAGAGCTCCCATCATGACCATCCCAAAAGTACTCAGTGAGGTCCCCTGGTGCCAGTGTTGGGCATTGAATAGCACCAAGGAGGAGGTGCACCCTGCTCACAGGCAGCTTGTGAGACACATGAGGGAGAAGAATAAACAAGACCAGGACTTAAATTCCTAGGTGAATTCTGCCAAATAGAGTTAATTGAAGAGAGCCACAGTGTATACACACACACACACACACACACACTCCTACTCAAGTGTCCAGGATGCACCCAAAGGTACATAGGATAGCTAAGAATTCTAAGCAATCAGAGTTACGAAGCCCCTAGGGCATCTACAAGCCTGATCACCATGCCACTGCACACAGGTGTTGCCTCAGACTTAGAAGTGACATTGGGGTACACAGTTGTTCCCAAAACAGATTTGCCAGGATTTCACACATCCACTTCCCACAGCTAGAGAAAACAGGAAGTGGAGGTCACTGCCATCTACAGTGGGAAGGGGTCTATACAAACAATGGGGAGCAAGGGCCATTTGCGCTAACAGACTCCTTACTGACTTCCAGCCAGTCTCAGCAAAGCCGGCTACTGGTCAGACCATGTCTCCCTGAGGAACGCACCCCACTGCAGCCAATCACAATGTTTCTACATATCACTTCCTTTTCCCTGGCTATCTATAGAACGTGCTTTTGTGGGGTTCACTCTCTCATCTGGAAGAATGCCTGGTTCTAAGTGTTTTTCATGTAAATTTTGTTAAATTGAGCTGGTTTCCACTTTTCTTGAATTACCCATTTCTTAAATATTTCCATTTTCTGTTGAATTTTCCAAGTAATTGTCCCTCCTAGGAAGCCATTTAAGACCTGGGCAGGGGGTGGCAGGGTGGTGAGGGAGTGAGGAGAGGCCATTGTAGGGAAGGTAGAGACATTAAATTTTAAATATCCTCTCTTACTTGTTGAGAATTTTCCCCATGTATCTGATGTCTTGTGGTCATATTCACTGCACGCACGCGCGCGCGCACACACACACACACACACACACACACACACACACACTACACATTAAATAAATACAAAAATACTTTTTAAAAAAGGGTATTCCCATATTTTGAACAAGCCCTCTTCTCAAAATCCCTTAGAATACACAAATATGTTCTAAAATTCTCTAAGTTAAAGAAACTTCTACATTGTAAACTCCTCTAGTCAGAACCAAAATGCTGTTTATATAATAAATTTGAAAATAAAAGGAAAATATTAGCAGACATTTTTTCATGAATTCCAATAAAGATATTACTCTGTGCAGAGGCAGCCTAATTATAAAGCTACACAATAAACTTCCATTTTAACAGAGTTATTCCTTTCTATCGGGCAGATGGTAATTGCTTTTAAAAATATGCATATGTGTGTGTAGCTCATGTCTTATCTGTTTATAATCTCTTTGGAGGAAGTAATATCTATCTTTTAAATTGCCTACTTTTATTCCACAAAAAAAAAAACTAACTCTGAGTAAATTATCTTCTTAGGATAATATTGCTGGCGAAGACCAAAATTTTAAAGGCACTAAAAAGATAAAACAATATTTTCCCCGAAAAGATGAAATTGGAAAGTGGTAGTAAGACAAACTTTTGCTACCAGCTACTTTGCAGGCAGCAAAATAGTTATCTACCCAAGTGCTAGCTTGCCCACACCCCACAGTGCCGCAGTTTTGTGCACATTATGAACAAGCGATTTTAATGGGGTTTTCCAGAGTGATTTGAATTCTTTGAAACTTGGACTCAGATCAAGTGTCGGAGCTGCCACCCTTTCCCGGCTGTGATGGGGGCTTGTCAACCTGACGGCTTTTAGAATTAACTACAAAGCCCACTTCTGGATGAGTCTGCGGGCGAATTTCCAGAGAGAAGACCCATCCTCAGATGGAATAGCTTCTTTTTATGGAAGGTCTAGATGTGAAGAGTATGAGGGAGAGGCTGGGCTCCCTGCCGGCCTTCGCAGCCTCCTCCGGAACCAGCGCAGTCTATCACTGCGGCCGCCACCTTCCGTCTTTCCGCTGAGACCGTGTTCCGGCTTCTTCAGTCGTTCTGTGGGTATCCACCACCAGAGACTCTCCAGGGAGCTGCAGAAATGTAACGATGCTGACGGGTGCCTCCCAGCACCTGTGCAAAAAGTGAAAGATAAAAAGAAAGAGCTCAGAGAAACGGTCCCCAAGCTCCACCCGTGAAAGCACTCCAAACGCTGCTAAGCGCACGCTGAGACCATCTCTCCTCCAAGCCAGGCTTCCTGAAATCATGGCCGTGCAGCTGGCTGACTTAGAACACCAGTTTAAGCCTCATCCTGGAAGGTGTCTGTAGTAACTGTCGGGTAACTGACTGGCAGAGTGGGGTCGTGTAATTTGGGACGGAGATGAGGGAGAAGCCCGATGAGTCTGAAGTATTGAATTTCCAGGTTCTTGCCTCCCTACACTTAGTGCCATTTCCAGGCCCAACGCAATGGTACTGACTTCCTCCCCTTTGACACAGGTAAGGCAACCCCATTTGTCTGCGGAACTCACAGTGATGTTCCTAAAGGAGATGCCAAGCAAGAAAGTCTAGCGTTTCTTCGCACCCACCTATCTCTAGACCTCTAAGCAGACCCATTTCAATAGGCCCCTAGCTGTAAAATATTTCTTTTAAACCAAAAAGCATTTGTGAGTGTGTGAGGCAGCGTTTGGTTAGTAACGAAAACCAGGCAGAGCGTGATCCCCACGTGGTAGATTAAAGACTATCAGAAAGGAGTGAAATTAATGTAGAGTTCCTTTAAAAAAAAAAAAAAACAACTAAAGTCTTGATTGGTTTTCTTCTCACTGTGACCAAATACTAAGACAAAAACAACTTAAGGGAGAAAAGGGTTTATTCAGGTTTGTGGCTTGGCAGCTGTCCATCACGACAGAGGGGGGAAATGGCCATTGGGATGAGGACAGAACGCAGGGAGACAAATGCTCTGTGTAGGTGGACTTTTTCTTCATGTTTGGTCCACCATCCCTGTCCCTGAGAAGGTTCCATCTGCATCTGGGGTAGGCCTATCCTCCCCTCTGTTGAATTTCTCTAGATATACTTGCTTCACAGATACAGTCTCCTACATGACTCCAGACAGACTGACAAGGGAAAGTAACTGTCATAGCCAGGCTGGATGGGGAGAAGGCAGGTGGGAGCACAGGAGCATGGGAACACCGTCCCAACAGGAAGGGTGACAGCCAGGACCTTTCAGGGTCAAACAACAATTTGGACCATGAAATTCTACTGGAGTGGGAGGCTCGGGGTCAAAACTACATTGCCTCTGCCTGGTTGCCCAGAGACAAGAAACGAGCTACTGGCTTTGTCTGTGTCCGGAACTGGTGTCAGTGGGGCGCAAGCATAAGGCAAAGAGGAAAGGATGCTGTCCCCTCAGCATGAGGAAGTGTACTGAGATGTCTACCTTTTCAAAGGCAGACAGAGACCCTGTGACCATGTCCTGAGTCCTTTTACGTCTAATGAAATGCTGCAGGGTTTTAACCCTCATGATCCCTATGTGTCTTACAGCACACCTCTGTATCTCGTGTGCGCAAAATGCATTTCTTGCTAAAAAGGTTTACAGTACAATTTTTAATTTTCACGAAATAAACGGTGAAAGGATGAAGTGCAAATATTGGAATGGGGGACAGAAGTGGCTCAGCTTCAGCTCAGGAAATCCAAGAGATCATTTCTTTATGGCCTTTCCATGCCCACACCTCCCACTTGGCTTAGTTTAATTAAGTGTTCTTGAGCTGTGATAACTATTAAACTCTAAAGTCATCCTGGGATAGACAGGCAGCCATGTCCTATAATGCACATTGGCTGTGTTGTGTCCATTTAAATCCTTGTGTTTAACAAACGAAGATTGTCCTGTCTTAGTTCTCGCTAACAGCCACTCTAAGTTGAGGCGAAATTTAGTTGATTTTTCTCCCCATCCTTTTTGTACATTTGAAAGGATTCTGTCCTAGGCCCTCCCTCTGCTGATGTGTTCATCCAAGAGGCTCTTACCTCTCAGATGCCTGAAATGTTTCCCTCAGTATTGCGTTAGGAATTCTGGAGAAACACAGGCACTCAAGAAGCCATGGCATTGTTATGACCTCTGTAATCAAGTATCATTTATTGCCCGTTCCACATCAGGGGATTCTCAGTGATTTCTTGTGCTGGCTCATTCTATGTCATCTTGACACACAAACTAGAGTTGTCTAAAAGGAGGAAACTTCAGCAGAGATAATGCCTCCATAAGATCTGCTGTAAGGCATTTTCTTAATTAGTGACTGATGGAAGAGGTCAGGTTCATTGGGAGTGGAGAAATCCCTGGGCTGCTGGTCCTGGGTTCTATATGAAAGCAGGCTGAGCAAGCCATAGGTGCAAGCCAGTAAGCAGCACCCCTCCATGGCCTCCACATCAGCTCCTGCCTCCAAGGTTCCTGCCCTGTCTGACTTCCTGTCCTACCTGACTTCCTTTGATGATGAACAGCAATATAGAGGTATAAGCCAAATAAACCCTTTCCTCCTCACCTTGCTTTTTGGTCATAATATTTTTGCTGTAACAATAGAAACCCTAACTAAGACATTTCTCTGCCACGCATTGCCAGCTGCCTGTCAAGTTATGTCCCCTAGAGCAGTGAGGGGCTCCCAGGAGCTGACTGAGCTAAAGCACACTGAGAACTGTGAGGAGTGTCCCATACACAAATTCTGTCCATTTATAACCCAAAAGGTCAATCAGGTGAGAGCTCAGTGGCAGATGCTAACCTGCCTGTCTCCTGGCCTGGAGCGGGAGAGCATCACAAGCTGGGGGAAAGACTCAGCCACTCAAGAAGCCGCGCATCCAAAGATAACAGACGGCACCTCATCGCACATCTTTCTTTTCCACTCCTTCCTTGAGAATTTCATACTGTATATACAATGTATTTTAAGCCTGTACACCCCACCAATCCCCCCTCCCCTGACTCCTCCTGCCATGTTCTCCTCCCAGTTTCATGTTTTCTTTTTATATCCCGCTGCATCCAATCAATGCTATCCTTGTGTGCATGGCGTAGGACCACACATAGGAGCATGGACAACCTTCCAGGGGTTTTATTCCTGGGATAGTGACTGCTCGGGAAGCCCTACTCACTGTCTCGGCTGGTTCTGACTAAGAACTGGTAACACTTCCAGAAGGAGGAAAATGGGCATTTTTTCCCCCTGTGGGTGATCAACGCTCAGTTCATCCTAGGACATGCAGCTGCATCCATGTTTTTTCCTAGACACAAATGCCTGTCAGTCAAGGGACAGGAAGCCTCTTGTCCTGTTTTTGTTTGGTTTCCCTCTACTCATATCATCCCCTATCTTAGTTACTTCCCTATTGCTGTGATAAAAACACCACAACCAAGGCAACTTATAAAATAAATCATTTAATTTGGTTTACCACCCCAGAAGGCTAGAGTCCATGATGGTGGAACAACGGCAGGGACACCCAAGAGCTCACATCTCAAACTCCAGGCTGTACACTGGGAATGATAAGAGAGTCTTTTAAAGCCTCAAAGCCCACCCCCAGGGACACACCTCCTCCATCAAAGCCACACCCCCAGGGACACACCTCCTCCATCAAAGCCACACCCCCAGGGACACACCTCCTCCATCAAAGCCACACCCCCTGGGACACACCTCCTCCATCAAAGCCACACCCCCTGGGACACACCTCCTCCATCAAAGCCACACCCCTAGGGACACACCTCCTCCATCAAAGCCACACCCCCCAGGGACACACCTCCTCCATCAAAGCCACACCCCCCAGGGACACACCTCCTCCATCAAAACCACACCCCCAGGGACACACCTCCTCCATCAAAGCCACACCCCCAGGGACACACCTCCTCCATCAAAGCCACACCTCCAGGGACACACCTCCTCTATCAAAACCACACCTCCTCATCCTTCTTAGACAGTTCTGCCAGCTGGGACTAAGTGCCCAAGCATATGAGCCTATGAGGACTATTCTCATTCAAACCAGCACAGCCTCTGTGAACTCTGGCTGCAGACACTCACCCTGGGAGATGCTTCTGAGTACCAATTTCCCTCCGTACTCTCCCAGAGGTTCCTCCAAGACCCGTGCTCACTGATGAGCTTCTTTCATGCTCTCTGGCAGTTATGCTGGTGGGAACGTAAAAATACTGCAGTCCTCTCGGAAGAGTCTCTAGGAAGTTTCATATGAAATTAAATATATATCTAAAAATGCATCCTAAAAGATGTAAACAGGATCATGTCAGAAGCCATATATGCACAGCAGCCCTAGCCAGAAGCAAGCCAAATGTCTTTCAACTGCAAGATCAGGGAAACAGTCTCTGGTGTCCAAAGCAAACTACCCCACACACGAGGTGGGCCAGCCTGAGCAAGAGACTATGGATTGATTGATGATGCTAGATATCTAGATATGTGAGAGTACAGCTTGTGTTGTTCCATTCACACGTCACATGCACAGAGAGAGACAGAGACGGAGAGACAGAGACAGAGTGAAAACAAAATTATGGTGATAGGAACCAAAACAGGCTGCCTCTGGTGAAGAAGTGGTATGAGGTTGACTAGGAAATAATACGGGAGAATGTTCTAGAATGGTGGAAATCCCCTATGTCTTAATTGGGGTGATTCCTAAATTGTATATGTGCACATTTTAAACCACCCAGAGTTATGCAGTTAAACCCTGTGACTCCCAGTGCAAGTAATTGAATGCTCTATTTTAAACTATTCTAAAAATCAGATTCCAGTGCTGAACTCCTGGCTGAGTTAGGCTCTTCTTGATTGTATTTTTCAGGGCTGACATGGTAGCTATAGACACAATGACAGCAACACAAGCAGCAAAGCTTTGGTCCCATTCTGAATCTCTGAGTATCTAGTATAACTCCGATGCTTCAGCTAATTATGGGATTTCACTCACCACCCTCAGCAACCAGGAAGCAGAACCAACTCTCTTTTCTCAGAATACTATATTAGGTCCTATATTTAGACCTAGCACTGAAGGTGACATGGGATAGAGACACTATCTTGACACAGCGTCAGCTGTCACCTCACACTTCCACAGAACTGGAGAGCAACTGTCTTTGCCTGAAGCAAAGATGGGAAGGACAGGAGGGATGAGACTATTCTTCTGGAAGTCTCTTTAGGATTAAACCGTTTCTTCCTCAGAAAAAGAATGTATGACTCATCTCATCACTCAACTGCTGGAGAAAACTTACATCCCATAATGACAAAGTCTTCTTGGATCTCTTCTTCCCTGCTCAGAAGCTAAGCACAGCACAGGAGGAACAGCTGAGGGAGCCACAGAGATACTGGGTCCTCCAGGAGCCTGCAGACCCACCTGTGCTAGCACCTGACCACGACAGATGTACAGTGAGGCTGTGATGCTCCTAGCATGCAAGGAACCCATCAGCCATGCAGACAGTGCTCCATGGCAACTCCAGGGCTGTGACCTAGGTATTGTGGAATGGTGTCAACAAAATTCTCAGGATGATAGTCCCTTTTACTTCTTCGATGTTCTTTATTCCTTTGGTCCTTGAACATCCCAGCATTTTGTCATCAATTATCTGGATTAAACTCTTCTATAGGAATAGCCGGTGTGCCCCGTGTTCCTGATTAGAGTTTTCCCAGCTCAGGGTAGCATAAGGAAACGTATCCAAACATGGAGAGCTATTTAATTGACTCTGAAACCCCGGCCTGGTCCCTGTGTCAGCACCACTAGGAAACCACAGTCGTTGGGGTAAAGCAGCAGCCTCAAAAAATCCTATAATTAGGACAGACTCTGGACCCCCAGGTTAGGGATGAAACAAACGGAAGCTCTGAGAGCAAGCAGCTGCCGCCCTTGACCACTGTGAGGGGGGGGGGGAATGGTGACGAATCCGGTTAAGCGGCGGATGCACACCTTGTGGAACAGGAAGAGAATCTGTCAGAGAAGGGAGAGCCAGAGCCAGGTGGAGAAACAGAGAGGGGGTGAGGTAGGGAGAGCCGAGGGACATCCTGGAACGTCCCTTAAAAGCAGCCATATCGGGGCTGAAGAGGTGTGGTTAGCTCAGAGGTTAAGGTCACTCAATAACTGCTCCTCCAGAGGTCCTGCGTTCAATTCCCAGCAACCACATGGTGGCTCACAACCATCTCTAATGTGATCTGGTGCCCTCTTCTGGCCTGATGGTGTATGTGCAGCCAGAGCACTGTATGCATAATAATAAATAAATCTTTAAAAAAAAAAAAAAAGGTGGCCATATCACAAAGAGCCACAACACTGACCTTGTTTGAGTTCTTGAGGTCTCAGAATTTATAAAATACCTTGAAATTGCAACACTACCAAGCCTGTCATCTAAGAGTTAGATTGCGAGCTGGGCACAAGGAAGATGCCTGGAATGGTTTGGACACTGAGAACCTACAGCTTCACGCTCTTCCACTCCGTCCACACACACAAGTCATTCTTTCTGACCTGACTGGAGAGGACTCCTGCCTGATGGCCCAGGGCTGTGTAGCTGTTTCATCTAAACTGAAACATACCCCCGCCCTCATGGAGGGAGAGAGGTGGGAGGTGGCTCACAGAGCTCACCAAGCTTACCCAACCCCTCCTGGAGGTACAGACACAGCGTGAGCAGCCGCTGGGGAGAGAAGGTGGGTGCTGCCTGTCAGTTGCACAGAAGCCAGGATCAGCTCCCGTGAGCAACTCAGGTTAAACTTACTGGCTCTTCAGGCCTGCTAGTGCCCTATCTGATATCAATAAGGATGGATGCCTCAGTAAATGAGATACAACAGCCGGTGCTGACTGTAACCTCCCCCCCCCCCCCCCCCCGCCCAAAGGGTTACCTGCTCTCTATTGTCAACCCAGAGCCCAGCAAGCCAGGAGAGGTGGCTTCCATCCCAAGGAACTACAATGCAGTGTCAACAAATCCTAGCAGAATTTGTCCCAACTAAGGGCAGTGGGGGAAGACTTTCTCTAGAGTAGGTAAGAGGAGAGAGCAATAAAGAGAACGGCGTTGTGTGTGGTCAGAAGCCTTTGCCTTCATTTTTTCCTATCTGGAACTGAGCTGCAGAAAGGGGAGAGCACACCAGCTAGTTATCTAACGCTAAACGGTCAGCCCTGAAGACATGCACACACGTAACGGCATACAGTCTGAGCTGGCGATACTTAACGTATTCAAGAATATGCATTCATATACATACATGTATGTAACAACAATTAATGAAAAAGAGTCCATGGACCTGAGAGAGAGTGAGGGGAGTACGTGGAAGGGTTTGGAGGCAGGAATGGGATGGGGGAGGGGAATTATGGAAGTGTAATCTCAAGAAAAGTTAAAGTCCTCTTAGGACAGCCACAAGGCAAAGACTCTTACTGGCATCCTGCGTCCCTTGGCCCCTGTTTGCTTGTAACGAGAAATCATTTGGACTCACACTTCCCTCCCCCAAGATACTTTGTAACTAGGTGGAAATGAAGTCCACACCAGATGCTGTGAAAACCAGGGTATTTAATTGCAGGGTTTTCTGGAAAAGGCAGTGGCTGGAGTCGCTATGGGAAATGTGCTAACTACCCTCTCCTGTTTCTTGGGAGGGAAACAAACGTTTTTTGATTGACCCTTTTGTTAAAGCAAGCTAGCTGATGCTCTAATGAGTAGGAGACAAATGACTGTAAAGCATAAATTCTGCTAGGTAGCTTTGTGTTGCTTCAAATCCCTGTTACTTTAACCATATTTTCTTCTAGATTCCTTATAGTTAATTAGGTCCAAGTCAGCCTGGTGTAGATATGGATCCTCCCAACCCCAAGGGTAGAATGGATTGCTAATGGTGTCCCGGGGCACAACAGACACAAAAATCTTCGCTGATAGTTCAGGTTGCAGCCTTTGCCTCTTCTGACCCCTCTTTCCCCCCTCCTTCCTTTGTGCCCACTACCTTGATAGAGGCTCAGAAGCCTGTGGAGTGTGATGCCACGTGACAGATTAAGATGAGCTGTCAGGTCTGGGGACCTAGCTCCCTCTCACATGGCCTGTGTTCACTGCAGGCACAACACAGACCTCTCCGACCTCACATGTCTGTGCTGAGGAGCGAAGGACTGGGATTTTAGCTCAACAACGCCAACAAGAGTGAGTATGTCTGCCCTGTTCTGAGCCAATGCAGAGTCATTATGTCACACTCCCTCGTATCTCCAGGGTCTTTGATCTAGCCAGAAGATGATAGAGTTTTCCCCTGTGGAAAACTAGCTCCAGGAAAGCAGCCTTCCCTCCCACCATCTCCACAGTGATGGCTTGCAGGAGGCTCGCAGATCTGTGGGTTCAAGAACCTCTCAGAACCAAAGCGAAGACCTTAAATCCTGGCTCCACTGGGACCACTTGGCTTCTCTGCATTTCAGTTCACCTGACAACAGCAAAGCATGGGTTGGTACAGTGCCTCTCCAGGAGCGCTGCTGTGGAACTAAGCGGGATCCGTATACAACATGCTTGGGGTGGCGCTAGGATACGGTGCATGCCAACTGAATGGAGATTTTACTGACGAAGTTGTGATGGAGGAATTGGCCCTGTAATATCACAGAACCATATATAGGAGCCTTTACGTCGATGTTCACGGTGACCTTAGTGTACACCCATGAGAGTAAATGTTATGGGGAAATTTAGGGCAGGTGTTTACTGGCATGACTACTGTTGCTGTCTCACTGGCCTTGAGATTGGAGTCCGTGAGGAAATAACCAACAGCATTGGGAGGCCGTCCTTGTATTATTTATTCATCTGCTCACTCCATGAGACAGTTTTACTGTGCAGCTCGGGCTGAGCAGGGACTCACGGTCCACCCACCTCAGCCTCTCAAGGTCTAGAATAAGTTGCAGGCACAGAATAAGTGCCCAAACCCTCATTCTGTCTCAGCTAGGGAGATGACTCCTCGGGCCACTGATTAAATGCCTGTTGACAGGTGCATATGGGAGGTCCAGCTCAGTTCTCAGATGCTCTGCCTATGTGGGTCCCCCTCACCCATGTTTTGGCTCTTGATTGTTCTGTGCTCTGGCTGTAGATTTCCTAGACAGCACTTTCTTAGCTGTCACTAGATAAGACCCATAGTTGTCCTTTAATATTTTTATGTTCAATTAGATGCGTTCCATTTAGCTAATCCAAAGTTATGAACTTTGTTTTTTTGTTTTTTGTTTTTTGTTTTATGTTTTTGTTTTGTTTTGTTTTGGTTTTTGGTTTTTTGAGACAGGGTTTCTCTGTGCAACAGCCCTGGCTCTCCTGTAACTCGCTCTGCAGTCCAGGCTGGCCTCAAACTCACGGGGATCCACCTGCCTCTGCCTCCCAAGTGCTGGGATTAAAGGCGTGCGCCACCACTGCCCGGCCTCAAAGTTATGAACTTTTAATTAATAGGATAGTGTGGTGGTTTGAATAAAAACGCGCCCCCATAGGCTCATAGGAAGTAGCACTATTAGGAGGTGTGACCTTGTTGGAGGAAGTGTGTCACTGAGGGAAGGCTTTGTCACCTCAGAAGCTCAAGCCAGGCCCAGTGGCTCACTCTCTTCCTGCTACCTACAGACTGTGATGTAGAACTCTCAGCTCCCTTCTCCAGCGCCATGTCTGCCTGAATGCTGCCATGCTTCCCCTCATGATGACAAGGCGCTAACCCTCTGAACTGTAAGCCAGGCCCGGTTAAACGCTTTCCTTCAGAAGAGTTGCTGTGGCCATGTGTCTCTTCACAGCAATAGAACCCTAACTAAGACAGATTGGTGGTTTTTGTTTTTTTTAAGTTTATGGGAGTTTTATTTTCTATTTTTAAATTCTTCTCCAATGTATTACATCCCCATTACATTTTCTCTTCCTTTCCCTCCCCGCAGTATCTCCTCTCCACCTCCTTTCTCCCCCAGGCCTACCCATCTCCTTCCCCCCTCATAAAAAAAAAAAAAAGCAGGCCTCCCAGGGACATCAACCTAACCCAGTGTAGCAAGCTACAGTAAGTCCAGGCACATACCGTCACAGCAAGGCTGGGTAAGGAACCCAGTAGGAAGAAAAGGGTCCCGTAAGCAGGTAAAAGAGTCAGGAACAGCCCCACCTCCTACTGTTCGACGTCCAAAACTATTCAAACACGGGCTGATTTTCTTTTTATTCACTTTATATCCTGGTCATAGCTCAATCCCTCCTCCTTATCTCCCAGCCCCGCCTTCCCTCCCCTCTCCCACATCCCCTCTTCTCTACTACTAAAAAAAAAAAAAAAAGAAAGAAAGAAAAGAAAAAAAAAGAAAGAAAGAAAAAAGAAAAAAATCTTCCTATCCATCTCAGGTTTAAACTTCTACGATGATTCATTTTCATTGGGAGTATGGATCATCCTTTCTGAATGTTTGACAATCAAGTCAACTGGCACCAACTGTAACAAAGTGTGTCTCCTCACACATTTGGGTGGAGCTCCGTGTCTTCATTCCCCCTGTGTGTTGGAGGTTGGTCTGATGTATTTTTATGCCAGTTACTGCTTGCCATCTCTGTGCCTCAAGACTGCTAGGCAACCTTGCCTAAAAAACCTTGTTCCTGTTTGACCAATAAAAAGCCAACACACCTGGGCAGGGCAAATGGGAAGGGCGTGGCTAAGGTTCCTGGGCTTTTGGGAGAGAGACTGGAGAGAGGAGGAAGACCAGAGGAGGAAGAGGAGAAGGAAGGAGGCCAGAGCCATGGATGAGGGGGAGTAACAAGCACATGGCTGACATGAATGATGATTTGGCCCAGATGACAATAATTAGCAAATATTTGGGATTATATTTGAGAGGTGGTTCGATAGAAATTATTAGAAGCAGATGTCGTGGGATTGGGGCAAGAAGGTAGTTTAGGGGATTAATAACTGCCCTGCCCCAGGTGAAACAAGACTATTTTAAAAATATATCTGGTGTCTGCGTAAAATTAGTTGCTAGCAGGTTAGAAAATACTGCCACAATGATAATTATAGGGATAATAACAAACATTGTTAGGCCATACTCATAAATTGACAGCAACACCAGTGAGATGGAACATGCTGGAATATACCAGGCTAGCAGTGAGGCAGTGATGAGCCCCACAGACCCCCTTTTGTCCACCTTAACCAGCATCCTGCAGCTTGCACTCGTGGGCTGGAAAGAACCAAGACATCGGACAACATCCACTGCTCTAACACCGTAACTATGGCTCAGAACACCCTTTCTGGTCCTTTCCTCTCAGTACATCATAGTGTGTCATCATAGCTACTGTGTTACCATAGGGACACAGCTCTTCCCTCTGCTGGCTCACTTTAAACTTCCATGTGGACTGTCAACTCTCCCACACTCTACATAACCTGCCTAACCACTGTGCCTCTGCTGCATGGTGGGTCCCCAAACAGACTGAGGGCGACTTTCTTAAGCTTCCCCACTTACAAATTGTTCCAGTCAAGGTAACTATTGCTGCGATGGAAACACCATGACTAAAAAGCAAGTTGGGGAGGAAAAGGGTTTAATTCAATTTAAACTTCCATCATCGAAGAAAGTCAGGACAGGAACTCAAGCAGGGCAGGAACCTGGAGGCAGGTGCTGATGCAGAGGCCATGGAGGGGTGCTGCTTACCAGCTTGCTCCTCATGGCTTGTTTATCCTGCTTTCTTATAGAACCCAGGACCACCAACCCAAAGATGGCACCACCCACGATGGGCTGGGCTCTCCTGCATTGATCACTAATTGAGAAAATGCCCTACAGCTGACTTGCATGGAGGCATTTCCTCAACTGACACTCCTTCCTCTCTGATGACTCTAACTTGTGTCAAGTTGACACACAAAACTAACCAATTCACAAACTTTGGCTGTTCTGTTTTAACTAACATTTTAAATAACATTTAGCTTTAGCCATTTTTAAAATACTTTATTTTATTTTTAATTATATGTGTCAGCTCGGGTATACACATGTCACTGACGTCAGTACAAAGGCCTGTGGATGCCAGAAGAGGCATCCACAGCTCTCAGATACTCTGGAGCTGGAGTTATAGGTGATTGTGAGCCACCTGACCTGAATTAAACTCAGGTCCTCTGGAAGAGCAGTACACACTCTTAACTGGTGAGCCATCTCTCCAGCCCCTGGCTTTGGAGTTTTAAAGAGTTGGTCATAGATTCCATAGGTGAGGTGGATGACATATGTGGGTCAGCCAGTCCTGATTGGGCCTCTTGTGCCAGCATCAGCATGAGTGGAGGGCATTTCACTTTCTAACACTGTATACAAACAGACAACTTACATAAATGCTGTATCCCTCTATCTCCTGTTGCTACAACAAAACTCCTGGCTCATCTGTAAAGAAAAGAGGTTGGTCTGGTACATCATTGTGCAAGCTGAAAACGCAAACAGCATGGCACCAGCTCTTTTAGATGTCCACCATGATGTGACACAGTCGATGGCCTTCCAGTGGGAGTGTTGACAGAGGGAGCCAAAGACAACAGATGACAATAGTAGTGTCCCACTAAGCCCATCTCTTAAAAGACCCATGGCTCCTAACTTAACAAGGGTTCTAACATGCAAACCCTTGGGGGAGGGGGGGACACACACCATATCCACATGAAGCAATCACCCAGCGATAAGCACACCCAAACAGATGCAAATCAACAGCTCTCTGGGATTTACAAAGGCAATTTTGTTGCCGGGGCAATAGGCCATCACTGCCCACTCTGGGCAGTTCTCTGGTTTAGAGATCATGGCAAACACATTCAACCATACTTTCTCATCTCCTCTGCTGGGGCTAAAACACAGCAAATCAGTCTCAGGCTAGCTGGTCAACAGGAGTCCCAGGTCCCTGGAGGCCTCGGAGTCTGGGAGTGGAAGATCCCTATGGTATGGGTCCCAGCTAGATAGCTAGATTGTCCCTCTTAGCATATGGCAGTATGGAGCCGGAAGCTGGGTCTCTTTGGGACTCATTTTCTTTGCCAGTAAATGTGTCTAATAAAACTTGGGAGGGCTTCCACAGAAGTAAATCATAAGGCATAGACTGTGTGATAATTAATATTGATTATCAGCTTGGTGTGAATTAAAATCACCATGGAAACCCACTTCTGGGCATGTTGATGAGGGCATTACCAGAAAGGTTTAGCTAAGCACGGAAAACTCACCCTGAATGTGGGTGGCACATGCCATCAACCTGGGCTCCTGACTGAATAGAGATGGGGGGGCAGCAGAAAGCAAGCCCAACACCAACATCCATCTCTGCTTCCTGGCTGTGGATGCTATGTGAACACCTGCCTCAGGCTCCCCCACCATGATTGACTGTGCCCTCAAAACTACTGCTTAAACAAACTTTTCCTTCTCTCTTAGTTAGGGTTACTATTGCTTCAGTGAAAACACCATAACCAAAAGCAAGTTGTAAATGGTGTTTGTTTTCTTTTTTCTTTTTTCTTTTCACAGTTCCATATAACAGTTCATCATTTAAAAAACAGTGAGGGCAGGAACTCATGCGGGGCAGGAACCTGGAGGCAGGAACTGATGCAGAGGCCATGGAAGGGTGCTGCTTACTGGCTTGCTCCTCATTGCTTGTTCAGCCTGCTTTCTTGCAGAAACTAGGACCACTAGCCCAGGGACAGCTCCACCCCATCAATCACTAAAAGCACGCCCTAAGGCTTGCCTACAGCCTTATCTTACTAGGACATTTTTTTTTCTTCCTCAGTTAAGGCTCCCTCCTCTCTGCTGACTGACTCTGCCTTGTGTCAACTTGACATAAGACTAGCCAGCACACAAAGTTGCCTTTACCAAGCATTTGGTCAGAGCAGTGAGAAAAGGCCGGCCACCTCTTCCAGCGCCACCTCTCCACCTTTTTAATGCAGCCGGCATGCTTAAAGGAACTCTCAGGAAACTGCAGGCAGATGTACCCTCTCATCCTTCCTTAGTGATGATGGTAATGATGATGATGATGGTGGTGGTGGTGGTGATGAAAACTAGAGACTGGTGTAGAATAAAGTCATTTTTAAAAAAAAATCAGGAGACCGGGACAAAGAGACCTCGTGTTAGCTTCCCTCAGATTTCAGTGTGGGGAGTTCTTAGTCCGAAGTACTGTGTGGTCCTACTGGAAGCCAAAGGACTACCAGGCCCTCTGGAGACCCACCCTGTCCCAGGTGCAATGCCAGATGGGCATGAACCTTCTGCTCCCCCACACCAGCTAGGCTGACGCCCCCATTACATTCTACGCCCAAATCTGAACACCGCCCCCCACAACCCAGTCAGGTCTATATCTTTACGATGACCTCACCAGTTATTTTCCACAGTGAAAACTCAAATTTTTGGCTTTAAAAAAAAAAAATGGTAGGAGCAGAAAGGCAAACGGCTGGCACGCACAAGACACGCCTGTCCAGAAGAACTCAGCGGTTCCCTCTCCTTGGCATCCACGCGCTAGCAGAGGCAGTAGATTCTGACGCCAGTCACGGTAGCTGTGGGATATTCGCTGTTCTTGAAGGATTGGTTTCGCCTACGCAATTGGGCCACAGGCAGCACACCGGAACCTTTACAGTTCGAACTAATCTGAAATAGCGTTTAGTTGGAATTTTCATCAGATTTTAAATGTGAATTTCCACACGCTAAAGGAAGAAAAGGCAGGGCGGGCTGGGACTGTGCAGGTGGTAAGCGAACCCTTCCCTTATTCGAACACTGTGAAGGTCCCTCACTGAGGGGAGCAGCCCTGGGGAACGAGAGGCGGGGTGTGCTGCCTCTAAGGTCCTTTCCCGCCCTCAGCTCCCGTCAGCGCTGGGGAAAGCGTCTGATGTGCTTCTCCGCAGCATTTTGGAAAACAGCCACCGCGCACAGTCTGGCCACGGAAAGCGGAGAATCTGCTACCAGTAGGCAGAAGGGGAGCGGGCCAGTGAGGGCTGAGTGGGTTGGCTAAAGGTTTGCTTTTATTTAAGTCGTGACTTTGAAAGGGCTGTTCTTTAGGTGTGCGGCAGACCTGCCCTCTCGTCCTGCTCTCCCGCCTGACTCTTCGATCTGTCCTTAAGAAAGTGTCCCTCTTGTCACCCTCCCACCCGCCTAGAAGAACTGTTGCGTAGAAACATTGAGCTCATCCCTCTGATTGTAAGGATTAATAAAGAGGCTTCTGCCCTTCCCCTCTACGTTGTTCTAAAGAGGTTAAACAAGATACGGGGCCAGGACCCTAGCTATAGCATTTAGGATTGGGGACCAAAGAATACAGTGATTCTGAGGCCCCTTTAGAGCGCTCAGGTCAACCTTTCCCCGGCTCCCCAGTTCACGCAGCTTGCTCGCAACCCGAGCCAACGTTGTGGGCGCGCACCGATGTCTCCCCCCAGCGGCCGTGAGCGTGTCGCCGCAGGAACCTGGCGGCGGGGGTGGCACGGTGCAGTCAAGCCCGCGGCTCCGCCCCGCGCTCCCCCCTCCTGGCCGGCAGTGCCGCCCCCTCCGCGCCGCGCTCGGCTCAGACGGAGCAGCCGCCTCTGCAATGTCAGCAGCCGCAGCGGCGGCGACGACGAGAGCGGCAGTGGCCCGGGCCCCGCGGTAGCCGCCAGCGCGGCACGGCCCGGCAGGCGCACAGCGCGACTCCGCGGCCACCTCGCTGCCTCCTGGGCACCGTGGGCGGCTGTGCGCGCCGCGGTGCGGTTTTCAGACTTGGGGCCAGCCGGTCTGCGGCCGCGCACAAAGGACCACGGACACCGGGCGTCCGGGGACTGCGCCCAGGGACCGGCCAGGGACAGCAGCTGCGCCTCGTCCCTACGCCTCCCCTCCGAGCCCTGCCGGAGCGGACCCGTCATATGACAGCGGCGACACAGCGACCAGCGAGCGCCAGTGCTGCCCGCTCCGCTGCGCCACGGCCACGGGCTCCTAAGGTGGCCCTCGCCGCGCCCCGCTGAGCGGTCGCCTGCCGCCGCCCCAAGCCCCACGCGTCCCAGCTACCCGGCTCCCGGATCAGGAGCCCCGGGGAGTCTCCCGCCAGAGCCGAGCCTAAGATGGCCACGCTGCTCCGTAAAATCGGGCTCATTCGCCTGCACAACCGGGACACGGAGGACCCCAAGCACCACCACAACCACCGCGGCGGAGGCGGCGGCCAGCAGAGTGCGTCGCTTCGAGGCAAAGGCGGCGGCAAGAGCGGCGGCCACAAGCAGCAGCAACAGCAGCAGCAGCACCCCGGGGGCGCGGGCGACGCCAGCCCCGGGCCCGGCAAGGGCAAGAGCAAGCGCGCGGCGGAGCTGGCCGCGCGCGACAAGCAGCCGCAGCCGGCCGCGGGGGCGGCGGGGGCGGCGGGCGCCGGGGGCCCCCGGGAGCGGGCGGCGGGCGCCAGGGCGGGGCCGGGCCCCGCGGTGGCCGCAGCGGCGGCGGGCGGCAGTCTGGTGCCCGCGGCTCGCCAGCAGCACTGCACACAGGTGCGCAGCCGGCGGCTGATGAAGGAGCTACAGGACATCGCGCGCCTCAGCGACCGCTTCATCTCGGTGGAGCTGGTGAACGAGAGCCTCTTCGACTGGAACGTGAAGCTGCACCAGGTGGACAAGGACTCGGTGCTGTGGCAGGACATGAAGGAGACCAACACGGAGTTCATCCTGCTCAACCTCACCTTCCCCGATAACTTCCCCTTCTCGCCCCCCTTCATGCGGGTGCTCAGCCCGCGACTGGAGAACGGCTACGTGCTGGACGGAGGCGCCATCTGCATGGAGCTGCTCACGCCGCGCGGCTGGTCCAGCGCATACACGGTGGAGGCCGTCATGCGCCAGTTCGCTGCCAGCCTGGTCAAGGGCCAGGTAAGGTGGCAGGGCCAGGACCCGGTGGTTTGGGTGGGTGGGTATTTGAGGCTAGGCCTGAGATGGGGGGCGATGTCTAATCTCTCTCAAGAGAGAGCTGGCCCAGCCCATTCCGAATAAGCCTACTGGGGATGCTTCATCCCACCCCCTCTGCTTCTTCTCCCTAAAGGATTTCTTCCTGTTTCTGCATCCCAGCCTTGTGTCCCCTGCCGGAACCGCTGGACTCTCCGCCTTGTCTATCCACTTTCTTTCTGCTTTCTGCTCCCAGTTCCTCCTCTCTTTCTCTACCTCCCTGTAAGTTAACCTTAACTCCCTCTTCCTCTTTCCCCTCTGTTGGTCCTTCGTCCCTCCCTCCCCATCTCCCCTTTCCTCTTTTCCACTCTTCTGTGTATCCCATGCCCTACCCGTCTTCTTTTCCTCTCCACTGTCTGTTCAGATTATCTCTGGTCAGTGCGAACTTTTTCTGAAGCCCAGGATCCACGTGCCCAGCCCAGACACACACACACACACACACACACACACACACACACACACACACACACACACACACACACACACGTCTTCTTCTTCTTCAAACATCTCAGGTGTGCTCTGTCCAGACCAGGCCAGCTTCCTGCTGCTAAGCCTTTCTCCCCAGTTCCCTCCTTCCTGTGGCAGCCACCATTGTAAAGGTGAAAGTTCTCCGGAAAAGGCTCTATCCAGGCAGAAGTGTGGGCTGAGTCCTTAGATCAGGCCAGACTCCATCCAGAGAAAGCTGTTCTGGGCTAGCCCCTCTCAGCCTGATACTTGCCACTTCCGGGAACATCTTTGGGATAAATGCTTTGTTTCCTTGTGTTCCCCCCACCATGGGGGGCGGGTGTGAGTTTCAAAGCTAAAGACTCCACCAAGCGCCTAAAGGAATGCTAAGCAATCACCTGAGCCTTCTCACCTATTGCACCACAAGGCCGCTTTACCAAGAAACAGCCCCAAAACTTACCGAAGATAAATGGATTTCCTGAGCTATGCCTCCCACCCAGCTGCAGGGAAGGGCAAGATGGTTTTGTTGTATGTTCTTGGCCACATTCAAATCCAAGATGGGCAGTTCCTAAATTGATTCTAACTTCCTTTTATCAAACCCCATTTATATCTGCCATGGGCATCTTCAGTATTTACAGAGAATTCTCGTTTTATTTAAAAGACCCCAATGACCTCCACCTGCTCTTTCTACAGCCAGCTCATCAGAAGCAATCTTTTCCTCCCGGGAGCCTGCCTTTCCCCCTCTCACTGCAGGGCACACCACACTAACGAAACACAGACTGTTGTGCCCATCTCTTTTGAGGCTGAACCCTGGGGTTATTTTTTTTTTTAAAGAGCCCTCAACTCCAGCACAAAGGTCACTGCATCCTGACCCATGAGGAGCAAGCAGGTTTTCCTGGTAGAGTAGCAGCGTGTCAGGGCTCTAGAGCAGGGGCTACCACACTGTAGGCTGACTGCTTTGACAGCCAGTTTCCTTCCTCCTACAGTGAAACCCTGGCTGGAATAAAATGTATGTGACTGGGTGCACGCCTCTGAGACAAGGGGCCTCGGTTTATTTTCCAGTGGGGTTTTTATGAATGCAACTGGGGGGGGATTGTCCTCCAAAATGCCCTGGTCATTTGCTTCTCAATCGGTTCTTCCCGGGGAAGATGATTTGGAGGGTTGGAGAAGAGGAACGTGATTTGCCCTGTAGACTCAAGTCTGTGGCACTGTGGACTTGGGAGATGTTTTAGCCTCTACCTTGCATTCTGAGATTCAGAGAAATCATGATTTTTGAATGAAGAAGTGAGATTTGAAAAGAGAAATGTCTTCATAAAATAGTTTTTCTTTTTCTTTTTCTTTTTCTTTTTTCTTTTTCTTTCTTTCTCTCTCTCTCTCTCTCTCTCTCTCTCTCTCTCTCTCTCTCTCTCTCTCTCTCAGTGCTCTGAATACCAGCAGCTCCCTTGGTGCCCTTCTACTTGCAGGTCTTGGTGTATGTTTTCTTTCTCTGTAACAAACTGAGAGTCACTGCAGACAAGAGGATTTCTCACTGAAAACAAAGTTAGCAGCACTTTCATCATTAATTTGATAAGCAAGTAGACCCTGTTCCTTCCCCCTAGCAGGTGGCTGTGTACTATCTGATGAGATGGGACATGTTTTGAATGATCGTCAAGATGTAGTACTTTTTAACATAGCAATTTGCTTTCTCTGTATTTCCTGTCCCCTGGTTTCAACATACAGGTCTCTACATGAAATATTCAAGTGCAATGAAAGAACTGATGAATAGTCATTAAAGTTTTAGGGACCTGGGTATGACAGAACGGCAGCATCTCTCGTAACCTGAGGACTGTGATGCCTTCATTCCCTTTGTAGATCCATGACCCAAGGGCTGGTCACTGCACATGTGGTGGTTACCAACTTATTTTCATACTTAGAGCTAGTGCGCTTTGGCCCCTCCAGATACCTAATTAGCTATTCAAAGCAAGCAAGCAGGGCTGCTACACACCCTGTAATTACCTTAAAGGGCCGTTATACTCTGGTGACAGGTCCTCTGTTTGTTTGCATTTTGTTTTAGGGTCCTTAAGCTGCAGTTAGAAAAGGCTTGTTTGTCCCTCTCATAGAGGAAAGCATTCACTTAGCCTCCTGAATTGAGAATCCCAGCATCTTCAGGAAAATCCCAACAGCTTTAAGAGTTTTGGCATGTAACCTCATGAAAATATCTGCTTAATAACGAGGCCTACTAAGTCAAAAGCTCAGGTTTGGCCTCTATGTAAAGGAGTCGGGCGGCTGGTGAAGTTTCTGTTGGACTGGATGTGTGCCCTCAGGTTTCCAAAGTGGTATATTCATGCTGCACTGTGGATTATTCTAAGTTAGATGAATACACTTGCCACGGATATGTTATACTCTGTATAAAGAAACATAAGCCTCTTATGTATTTATGACTAAATCAGAGGATTCCAAAGAGACATTTTTTTTTCAGCACCATGCTGACATGGAACTCAGGGCCATGCTCTTGCATCAGCCTCTTGAGTGTGGGGGTTACAGGTGTGATCCTTCACACTCAGCAAGAGAGGTTTTAGGTAACATTCACTTCACTACAGTTTGATGCACAATTTCTGGGCCTTTGAAATAAGCCAGTTGCAAATGTTAAGCGCTTGGAGAGTAGCGTTTGCCTTGTCTGTCATGCGCAGAGCCTCAAGAACACAATTTGGAGCTCCAGAGTGATGGTGTTCACATTAAAAAGCTTTCAGAGTTTTGTCTTGAAACTCAAGGCATCATAAACAGAGAAAGGTCACGTTCTGAGGTGCCTTAGAACAGAGCCTGCAAACCTAGGCCTACTGGCTCCAATAACGAAGAGGACAGCCTGGCCACAGATGCCTCCAGGCTCATCAGCGTCTCCAAGTGGGGTGTATTCGATGGTTGCCTGAGTGGCAAGCAGCCCTCCCACTGCTGCAGATAAAAAGACACTTGATCATGCCCTAACTCAGGGTTCTCTTCAGACACTTGCACACCTCCTGAGTGTCCCCATTTAATTAATTAGCTATGATCATCATCAGAGGCCCAGATGGCCCCTGAATGACAGTTCCTCTCCCTCCCCCTCTTCCCTCACAACTGAGTTTCCGCGATACAGACAGGAGTGACAGCAACAACTAACACTTTCCGTTTTCAGTGCCATAGTCTGGTCCAGCTGAGCACAGAGGACACCAAACCTTCCTGGGGCGTATGCTTTCCGCAGCTTCCATACAGGCGTGGGAACCTCTGCTCTGGAGTCAGGCTGACTTAACTCTCCACTTCGAGTTGTCATAACGTCTCATGAGAGGCCAGACTCCTGGGTCAAGGCTGTTGAGGAAAGGCAGAGTCTCATGCGGCTACCTGAGTACCTTGCAGCTCCTAGGTACCCATCCATCCATTGTCACCTGTCACTCAATGGAGAAGCAGCAGTAGCTAGCTTCCTGAAGAAGGTTCGCAGGCCCTCAGGACCAAACCATCCTTGAGTCTTGGTGTTTGGATAACAGTTGGTCAGCAACTGTGAGAGTGCCACATTTATAATATCTTATTGATGGGGGGTGGGACGGGGAGACCCGGCAAGGATCACTGCTTGTCTGAGTGTCATGCCAAATCAAGGGTGGTGCAGCCCAGCCAGGTCCAGTAAGGTGGCATAACCCAGGAGATGCATTAGAGCTTGCAGCCCGCAGCCAGGCCTGTGCAACCTTCTTAAAAATATAGTATGATACTTTATTAATTCTTTGAGAATTTTATACACGCACACCCTGTATTTTGACCATATTCACCCCTCACTGCTCTACCTAACTCCTCCCAGAGCCACTGTGCCCTCTCCCATCCCCAACCTCACGTCTAGTAACCTACTGTCCAGTTTGTGCCGCCATACACTCAGGGGTGTGGGCCCATCCGCTGGTGCCTGAGTAAACCTTGAAGAAAAACTGACTCTCCCTCCTGCAGAAGCTATAAGCTGCAATCACTTCTCAGCTAGGTGTGGGAGCTCATGAACCTCCCACCCCCACCCCCACCCCCACCCCACCCTCATCCGCTCCAAGCCTCGTTGCTGGACTCACTTGATCTGGTACAGGTATGGCAAAGGCAGCCTTAGCTGCTGTGAATATGGCAGTTCAAGAATCCTGTTGTGTCCAAAAGACATGGATTTGATCCTGTCCTCCATGATCACTGGTTCTTAGACACACACACCACACAACATACACATACACATATGCACACACACAATCACATAGACACAACACACACACACAGACACACATAACACATATTCATACACATACTCTCCGTCTGTGATTGTGATGGTCCTTGAGCCCTATGAGCATACAGATGTCCCGTTTATAGCTCGGTGGTCACTTATTCTCTGCACTTTGACTAGTTTGGAGTTTCCGTTCTATATGCCCTTTGCCCAGCCTTTTGATATTGTTATTATAATCTGCAATACTCACACTCAAGAATGGCACAAGTTGTGTGTGTGTGTGTGTGTGTGTGTGTGTGTGTGTGTGTGTGTGTGTTTAAAAGGTAAGTGTGCAATTCAGTTTTGGGTCATACTCATAACTTTCCCGGAGCGTGTGTAGCCTGTAGACTTGAGCGTGGACACATCACACTGGCATTACTGTAGTGTGTAAGTCCAGGTGCACACGCAGTTGGAAGTGTTACCTTCCTTAGACAACCTTTGCTTGGCCCTCCTTTCAGAGCAGTGTGGCAAGCATCAGCATTTGTTTATGGCTGCACAAACACACGCCAGGCTATCAGCCATCACGCTCCTCAAACCTATGGCTTCTAACCTGCTGTAGCACACATGGGATGTCCAAAGCTCTGTTAATTAGCTATCGCCTGGAGGTAGTGTGGCCTGGTGGGTCCCGTGACAGAGCCTCATTCTCTCACAGGTCTGAAAGCTACACATCAAAGATCACGAATGAGATACAGCCTGCTTCCCCCAAGGCCTCTGTGCTTGGCTTGTAGACAGCATCTTTTTTTTTTCTCCTTTATTAATTTATTCTTGTTACATCTCAATGGTTATCCCATCCCTTGTATCCTCCCATTCTTCCCTCCCTCCCATTTTCCCCTTATTCCCCTCCCCTATGACTGTTCCTGAGGGGGATTACCTCCCTCTGTATATGTTCATAGGGTATCAAGTCTCTTCTCGGTAACCTGCTGTGTAGACAGCATCTTCTCTCTTGGTTCTCACACCATTGTTCCCTCATGGGTACCTCTGTTCTGATCTCTTATAATGATATTAGTACTACCAGATTAGGGCCTATCCTGAGGACCCCACTTTAACCTGACAACCTCTTAAAGATCCTGTCTGCAGATAAGGTCCTGTTCCCGGGTTCTGAGGGTTGTGGGTTCCACGTTTAAGCTGGGATGAGGGAGACATACCCATAGCCGACCCACATGGGGATTTATTAGCTAGTTCAACATTAGTTCTGAAGAGATCGCTGCGTTAGCGGAGCTGGGCTGTGGAGGCACAGGATGGTGAATCTTGCCTGCAATGCCAAGCAGAGACATGCCGCTCAGTCCGAGGGAAGCCAGGGGAGCCTGCATCCTGAATGGTGTCAGCTAGGGTTAGGGTAGCAAGTATGTCTGACTCACCCCCAAGAGACAAGGGTTCTCAAGCCTCTGAGTCACTGTGTCACTTTGTCCTGTGCTGCATGGAAGGAACAGAGATAATCACCAACAACGATGACTCTGCAGCTCAAAGTATCGATATGCTTGACTATTTGGAGAAAAAAAAAATATCTACTTGTTCTCCTATGAAGTAGGGCAGGCCGGACGATGCAGACAGGACTTGGCATCCTAAAAATAGCCCAATACCAACACCAGTACTCTGTCGAGCGCTCCGCCTCCAGCACCTAGCACAGTTAATAATAGGAGCTACCGCCTCTCTTGCCTTTACGAGTCCGGAGAACTGGAGTGTGCTAGGTGGAGATGCTAGTAAGTGTTGGCTTTACCTTTCTGACTTAACTGAGGGGAGGGATTTTCTTTTTCACGTTGAAGAGACAGCTTGTAGTTACTGTTGTGTGATGGGGTACCAAGTTGAAATTCTGACAGGAACATGGCCCGAAGACTCCAGCATCTTCTTCCTTCTCCTCTTTTATCCCCAGGAGTGATTCTCCTGATCCCAAGTTTAGACGTAGAACAGGCACCCTGGTGCCCTACCTCGCTGGGGACAAATATGGAACCAACCAGCCATAGTGGCTTTCTTGTCTGGTGTTTGCACTTTTTTTTTTTTTTGCAATTGTTTAAGGATGTGCATATATATAGAACACCCACAGACCTGGCAATGGACAGTTGCCTGGATGTGCACCAGGAACCTGAATGTGAAGAGTCTCCCACTGCTCTAAATGGCGTTTTCAAAGACAGTGTCCAACTTAAGGTAGCCAAGCCTCAATGGGGGAGCTTACTTGTCCCTATGGTGTGTTTTATTGTTAAGAAGCTGAAAGGTGGATATTTCCAACAACCCATGAAGAACTCGCCATAATAGCAGCTGTACTTCCAGCATGGGGCCACGCTTTCCCACCTGGTGAACGGGCTTAGATGACCAGCTACTCCTACTGTTTAATTGATTAGCTATTTACTCCTTGTCCCCCACATCAGTAAGTCAGCGCCCACTTGCTGAGAGTCTACAATGCTTTGTAGCAACACCACTCTTGACTTTCCTGTGTATCTTGTCTCTACTCTGAGAGCTGCCCCTAGTTCTTTCCCTGGTTTGTTCATCCAGTGAGTCTCAGAAGAAATCCTATGAGCAGAGAGTACCAGTCGAGGGCACCAGTCTCGGGAAGCCAAGGAGGAAGCAAAATTGGGAAAATCCAAGAGGAAAGGCTGGAGGTGAGAGCGGATGTGGCTGTGACAGCGAGGAAGGAGCTTGTGAGGGGTGCCCTTCCCCAAGCAACAAAGACAGCTGTATTTAGGGCACTCACATATAGCAGAGATCGTCATGGCTCTTCCCCCAGGGTCCGATCTCCCTCCCCCACCGCTTGCATGGTGTGTTTAAAATACAGACCTCTTTTGTTTAGATTGAGCATTATGAACCTTCTAGAACACAGAGCCCCCCAGTACTGTCATCACAGTGGCAATCCTCACTTTTCCACTGTGCTCCCACCAGCCCTTCCGCCTGGAGTGCCTTGTGACTTTGTTGGCTAGACCAACCCTGCTCCATCCTTCATGGACATGCTAACATGCCCATGCTAACATGCCCATGCTAACATGCTGCAGGTCTTCCAGCCACAGCAATGGCCTCCTCCTGTGAACCCATCCATAGCCACTGCAAGACACGCCTTTTCTGTGTGTCCTGCTAGGTGCTATGTGTTGACAATTGTGTTTCCTTCTCTTCACAGTGTCCATCTGCCTGAGCAGATGCCCCACACCTTTCACTTCCTCTTTTCTGCAGTAGAACCTAAGGAGAATGTTCGTCCTGTGCTTCTGTTGTCAGTGGAGGGGGTATATGGGTAGGCAAAAGAAACTTTCAACATTGGCAATCCTGGACATTTGTTGCTTGGAGGGTCTGATCCCTGAGAGCCGATGGCCTATTGCTCCAAGCTTTAGAAGCCAGAGTCAAATTAGAGGCTCTCTCTGGACTTTACCTCCCAGTTCCCTGGTATTGACAGCTCCGTGAAGCTGAGCCTCTAGCAGCAGTGAGCAGTGGCAGCAGACATTGGCAAACAGCAGCAGGGGATGCTTTCTGGTGCTTCCGCCCAATGTCGGCCTCAGGTGCTGGGTCCTCAGTGTTAGGATGACAAGTGTGACAGCTCCAAGGTCTAGAGTGTCAGGATGCTCAGCCCTTGACAGTGACTAGTATTGCACTTTCCAGACCTAGGGTGCCTGAGACCTTTAGCCCTTTGGCATCTTCCAGAAGCCCAGTCCTGCAGAGTCTCATCTTCAGCCCTATGTCATTTCTGCCCCCTGCCCCAGAAAATCACTCCAGTGCATCAGCTGTTCCCTCATGACTACAGCTGCTGTAGCCAGCACTGCTACCACCTTCCTTTCTTCATGTTATCAGCTCATCCCATTGAGCTAATGATGATAAAGATCCAATGTAGGCAAGAGAAGGCTGTTGAGAAATGCCTTTTAGGTCCAGATGTTGATTGTCCAGATGTTACAGCACCAGAGGACAGCACAGGAGGCTTCTTCTTGTTGACTTCAAGAGTGAGGAAGCAGCCTTTGTTGATAGCCAGAAAGGGAATTTAGTAAGGGTACCTGACAACGATTATAGTTCTGGATGCAAATGAAAGATCACATTTGCACCAGTCACTGTGGTCCCACATGAAAACCAGTGACTGTTTGTACCAGCCACTGGCCTCCTCCTGGGCCACCAGGGGAAGTGCTCCACCACCTCTAACCTAAGCAAAAGTGGACCGCAGGGTCCTCTAGAGCTCCCCACAGCTTGTGATAGCACGAGAGGTCTCGTGCAAGCTGCTCTGAAATAGTATCCGGCAGCAAGCAGCTGTGGTTGCCGTGTCGCTTCCTCACGGCATCATGGAACGTTCAAAGCAGCCAGTGCTGGCATGAGGACAGTCCAGCTGGCTGCTTGGCTGATAATCTCTGGCTTCAGGCATCTGCATCTGGGACATAAGATAAGTGTCTTAACAGCTCTCGGGAAGTTAAAATGCCCCAGCAATTTTAGTTTACTTAAAGGGGAAAAAATAAAAATAAACATTAGGAGGAGTGCTTACAGTAAAGACTTCTCGTTAACATTAACAGTGTTTTGAGAGTCTAACAGTGCCTCATGCCTACACAGTTACTCCAGGGAGAGTGGGGTCCCTCTAATTGGTCCCACTGCCAGCTGCTTTCGGGATGCTTCCATGGACCGTTTCATTAGATCCTGGCAGGTGGTTGTTTCTATTCTTACTAAGCGGATTTCAGGTGAGGACTCATGTGCCGGAGGCAAAAGAGGAGAAAGGGACAGGGCTCAGCCACCATCAAATGTTTGGGGGCCAGAGCCATCCGTTCTAGCACCTACCCAGTTGGCAGCAAGAGCCACATAACCAAGGACCAGACAAAACTGGTTTGATCACCATGGGCAACTGTGGACGGTATAGTGGACTTGGCACGCAGGATGCCCGTGTTGCTTCCGCTCTCAGTCCTGAATCATAAGAGAGGAGCAGTGTGTCCATCAAGTTGGAGCCACGGTCTAAGGCTTAAGCAAAGCCCAACTTCCATAGAGCTTGTTGTGTCTATTGTGAGAACGGTAAGCATGCTTTAATTCTTTGAAACTGTAAAAGAAAGATAATTATCACCATTTTATTTCTTCTCTATATAAAAGAGAAAGGCATTTTAAAGACTCTGAAAATAACTCAAGAATGGAGTGCTTTTTAAAGATAATTACCACATTGGCAAAATCAGTAAGATTGGAGAAATTACTACTTTAAATATAATTTCTGTAAAATAAATACCAATTCCCCGTCACAATATTTGGCAAGCATTTCCTCTCACCACCAGAAAAAATTGTTACGTTTTTGATGAGGGAGATAAGGAAATGCTGTCCCTATATTGATAAGATCACACTTCACACTAAAATGTGCTTAGCCCTTTTAGGAATAACAGAAAATCTCTGGATAAATGCTATTAAGGGTACTTTCTACTTTTAATCTTGAAAACCAGACCTCTCCGATATTCAGAATATAGAGTTACAACTTTTCCTTTATCGTGGCCAGTGGTAACTAACAGCTTTTTGGAGGGTGGCCTTTGGACCTGCTGGGAGCACAGGGTGTCAGAACCCTGCTTCTACCCTTATGGTGTCTAGTGTGACTTCTGAGAGTAAGGGCGATGGGATATGACTTCCCAGGAGAAGTCAACTGGGAAGTGGATGCAACTGTGTCAAATACATGCTGATTGCCCCAAGCATCGCTTGTCTGGGATCCTGGGAAGTTAGTGGCACACCAGATTAACGTGCCTTCCTTGGCAAGGGGGAGAAGAGATTTTACAGGAAAGCCTACCAAGAATGAAGTTGCTACAAGTGTTAATTGTAGGTGACTAATAGACATTATAAGCCTATGAAACATAGCTTTTAAAGAACCATCAGAATATCTCTTTGTAATACTATATTCTGTTTCCCCTTCCTTGGAAGATACACAGATAGTATATGAATCATAATTTGCCTGGTTGGTTGGTTTTGGTAGGGTGAGGGGGTGCCTGCATTGCGGGGAGAGTCAGAAAACAACCTTGAGTGTCATCCTTCATGGACCATTAACAAGAACAAAAAGTAAACATGAATAAAATACAGTCTTTTGTCACCAGCCTAGATCTCACCAAATAGTTACCAAATAGGCTAGGCTGGCTGGCTGGCAAATGAGCCCTAGGGAACTCGCCATCTCTTGCTCCCCAGTGCTGGGCTTTAGAGCCCCAACTCAGGTCTCAGGATTGTAAAATCCAGCACAGTGCCACCAATCGACCTCCTCAGCCTCTTGTGATGTGAAGCCATCTCTACAGCTCATGCCTGCAGGGGTCTGAGGGCTGGTCCTGTAGTAAGTGCCTGCCAGCCTCTTCCCATCTCCTCTCCTGTCCTCTCTTTCCTTTCCCTGGAGGTTAGCCCAGAAGAGGGAGATGCCAAAGAGGAAGTTTCTAGCCCACAGTAGCAAGGCGTGTTCCCCAGGGACAGCACCTGCATTCCAAGCGCATGCAGGCAAGCAGGACACCAAGGGCTTCTGAACCTAGCCCTGTGCTCCATGCCCTTTGACCGCCTTTCTGGTGAGTGCTATATATAAAGCATGGCAATCTGAGAGAACTCAGATCAGAAAATTTTTCTGACTATATCAACCCATAAAATTACATTAAGCTTTAAGGACATTATCTTAATTCATAAATAAATCTAACCTGATTTTTTTAAAAAGCGAGCTTGAAGTCTACTGAATTGAATTAGGGTGATGATTTTATTAGTAATTTTGTTTGAAAGGGATCCTGGCATCGGCCATTTCATTAACAGTAGGGATGGAGGGGTCCTGGTTATTCCTGAGAATCAGGCAAGGAAAACTAGAGATCCCAGGGGACCTGTCCCCAGAGCACACTGGCCATGCCAGGTCACCTCCACAGAATAATGCCTGTAGAAGCACAAGACAAAATACATGAGAAAGCTGTCATGGTTGAGATCAGCTAGCAGTTTTTAATATGAGGAGCTGTGTCATGAGGTTAAATGGCACTCTCCTAACCCACTCTCAGGACTGAGAGGCGCAGCTAGCAGACCCCTCACCCAGCAGTCATGCGCCTCTGTGACAGTCGGAACTGTGGACAATTCTAATGTGACTTTTTTTTTTCTTTCTTTCTTTCTTTCTTTCTTTCTTTCTTTCTTTCTTTTTTTTGTTGTTGTTGTTTTGTTTTTTGAGACAGGGTTTCTCTGTGCATCCCTGGCTATCCTGGACACATCTTGTAGACCAGGTCGGCCTCGAACTCACGGTGATCCACCTGCCTCTGCCTCCCGAGTGCTGGGATTAAAGGCGTGCGCCACCACACCCAGCTAATGTGACTTCTTTTTTTAACGTGGAATTCCTTTTTTTGTTTGTTCTATTGTTTGCATTGGGGTCTCGCCCTTACTCCAAGCTAGCCTGGAACTCATTGTGTGACACAGGCTGGCATGAAACCCATGACAATCCCCCTGCCTCAGCCTGCCAAGTGCCGAGGGTTTCTGTCGATGACAAAGTTGTGGTACTGTTGTTGTGGTTTAATTCAAATGAGTTAGTGAAGGTCGTCGCCATCCCTGCGAGCACGGCCGGGGGGGGGGGGGGGCGGGTATTAAGCTTCAGAGGACATGTGCACTGGGATGGTGGCAATCTCGGGGACATTCTTACAACTTATTCTATGGCTCATAGCCAGAACCACTGGGAGAGAGATTTAAGAGCCACGCCTGTCTTGCTCCTACCGAGAGTTACTTTTGGGTGTGGTTAAGATTAAACCCCTGGATCCGGTGGCAGACACGGGTGCACCAATCACGTTTTTTCCTCCCGACCACACTTTCCCACTGGGCTTAAGCTGCTTCCCCTAAAGATGAAAACCCCGCTCGCCCCACTGCACAGGGAACCATAGGCTTAATGGATGTTCCTTCTAGGATGGACTAGAACTTGCTGAAATTGTCACAATAAAACTGTAGCCACTGGTCCAGCCACGCATCTGCACGCAACACTCACTAAGCAAAGTTGTTGGTAGTGGCTCCTGGTCCCACTTAGCCCCAACTTAAGCTGAGCGCCCACCGCCTTTTTTTTTTTTTTGTTCTCTAACCGCCACAGCCTCTCAGGATGGGCCCTTGTCAGGGGCTTTGTGGGCTTCACCTCATAAAGCATGATACACTGACGTCTGACAGAGACCTATGACATCTGACAGCTGAGGCTGGCTGGTCTCCACTGCCCAGCTGTCTCCTGTTGCACTCACTGCACTAAACTTTGCTTTCTATTGGAAGTTGGGAGTTTTGAACCTTTATGACTCTATTTGACTCTGGCCTCCTAAGAAGCTCCATTCTGTGCCTGGAAGATGGCCTGGTGGCTGAGAGCGCTTGCTGAACAAGCAGGAGGTCCTGAGTTCAAATCCAAGCACTCATGTAAAAATCCAGTATGGCTGCTCGTGATGTAATGCCAGTGCCTTGGTGGCATCAGAGTGGGGGAGTGTGCAGAGATAGAAAGGTCACTGGGGTTAGGTGCCCCGCAGACTAGCTCTAGGAAAGGATTTCATCTTTCCATGGTAGTCGGGTCTACAGGGATAACTGAGCCAAAAACGGGGCCTGGGTGTGTTGCCGTAACTACCATCGTAGGCATGATGTAGTTTTGAGCATCATGGTCAGCGAGTAGAAGCAGCATCCCAGACTGCTTCCTCCTGTTTAATTTTTGTTTTTCCTTTGTGTTTAGCACTTCTTTCACTGAATCTAATCTCGCTTGGGAGCTTTTCAGACGTCCTTTCCTACTTGACTCTCGAGAGTGTCCCATGTCCACCTTTGCTCCAGAACACACACAAGTCTTAGCGTCGTGCCACCCAACACCATCTCATGTCCCTGGAAATCAGCCAGAGCCCTCCCTGGCACTAGGGAGCCACACTTGGATGGAAGGGCAGACCCAGCAGGATTTGCAGTTGCTTGTAGTCAGTGATAATGTTCTGGTCCCAGACGGGAGCAGTGGCTTAATGGACAGAAGCAAGGGTGACTTTGGGTTGACCTTCTTGGGCCTGTTGATGACCCCATGCCATCTCTGTGAGCTGAAGAAATGCAGAGCGTTCGGAACTGTTTCATTAGTGTAGTGGTATGAACGAGAATGACCCCCCCCCCCCCGCGACCCAGGTTCATATAGTTGACTGTTTGGTCCTTACTTTGCAGAACTATTTGGGGAAGGATTAAAAGCTATGGTCTTGTTGGAAAAGGTATGTCACTGAGTGTGGGCTTGGAACGTTCAAAAGCCCAGGTCACTCTGGTCAGCTCGTGTGGTTTATTTCCATTGGCCTGCCTGCCTACCGTCCCCCCTCCTCTCTCTGCCCCCTTCCCATCTCCTTCTCCCCCTCCCTCCCTCCCTCCATCCCTCCCTCCCTCCATCCATCCCTCCCTTCCTTCCTCCCTCCCTCTGTCTGCCTCCAACTTGGAGATAAGATGTAGGCTGTCAGCTACTGCCCCAGCCCTGTGCCTGTCTGCTGCCATGCTCCCTGCCATGATAGCTGTGAAGCCGCCCCCCCCCCACTTTGAACCTGTAAACAAGCCTCCAAACTAAACGCTTTCTTTTGCAAGTTGCCTTGTTCGTGGTGTCTCTTCGCAGAAATAGAACAGTAGCTAACACAATCAGTACCCAGCTGCAAAACACTCCTACCTCCTAGTGCCCTCTAACCAGAGTGTGGGAGGAATTGCATAAAGGACATCTAGCAGGCTTCCCTCAGATGTCAGCAAAGGAGTAGGGGCTTGACCCACCAGTGCCGGCGTCTATGGCTGAGGTACCGGAGACCAAGTCTCTAATTTGTGTTCAGCTTTAGAATAAACAGAGTGTGTGGGAGTCTCTGAAAGGTGGAAAACTGGAAGGGATTCTAATATGAGAAAAAAAAAAAAAGAGGCCATCAGTTGTGAAAAGCAAGACAGGTTCACTGTTTTTATGGGCTCCTAAGGGTGTGACATGACTTGAGCCATGATAGACCAGGCTCTCAGAGGGCACCCTAGCGCCCTGGCTCACTTTTATTTCCTGTGTAGCACAAATCATAGGGGCTTCATCATATATGTAGGACTTGCCAAGGGTCTGTGACTGACAGACTTCTATTTAGAAAAACAGCTACCCAGCATGCAGACAGAGCAAGTGAGCCCATCGGGGGATTCAGAAAGCAGAAGACCACCCAGCCTCACTCAGCTGCAGCCAGGCCAGGCCAAGCTGCTCTCCAGTTATGGGACAGTGGCTCTCAATCTGATGGGAAGGCCCATATTTCACCATCAAGACTCCCAGCAAAGCTGAGGGAAATGTTAGAGTCGATGCTGTGGGGAGATGGCTGAATTTTCCAGCTGTGAAATACATTGTGAAAGACTATTTGGTAACCATTGCGTCTCAGTAAAGATAACACATTGGCATGAACTGGTCCTGTAAGTCAAGCCCAATGAAATGGTGCGAAGGAGGGCCGTAGGCCATCTTGTCCCCCAGAAGCATATGCCTGAGTGTGGTGCAATGTTTGCCTTTTTAACTTTGCCTGTGCATGTTTTCCTTTCTACATAATTGTAGTTAAAATTGGTACAATCTTAATTGTGTACCCAATCTTAATTTTCTTCACCTCCCTCCAGTTTCCTTTATTTTTCTGTCTCCTGCTGTTCTTTTAAATGAGAAAGCCATAACGTTCAGGGATGGATAATGTCATAGAAAAGCAGTGCAGAATATTCAAAAAGGTTTTACTTTGAAATTGGATGAGTAAATCCTTTATACTTTTTCAAACCACATTTTAAATGTGGCATATATGTAGGGGAAGATTATGAGTTTGGAGAACAGAAATTACTAGAAGAAAATGAGCCACAGGAGTAGCTATAGAGGCGCATAATGTGTGTTCAGGACAGACTTGGGGAGCAGGGCATATGACACGTGGCACCCTCCATTTCTCCTCATTGGCTCACAGTGTGGTGCTGCAGATCTGTGGGGGGGATTTTATACCAGAGTTTCATTCTAGAATATTCTTAGGACTTTTAAAAGCAAATGCCTTGACTCACACACTAAGCAAAGTTAGAAAAGGAGGCAAGGTGACCTCCAAGGCTTGCAAGTCAAGGTCGCCGTTTTCATTGCACTAAGACACTTCTCTTAGTGCAAGCCCAAGACCTCAGTGACTTGTGCTAAGCTGAGACGGGTCTTAGCACTATCTCCCTGTTCTGGGAAGATTCTTTTCCTTGTGCAATATTGAGTTTTGCATATGAGCAACAAATTCCACCTTGGACAAAATTCCAAATACAGTGTGATGAGATGCAGCTTCTAGGCCAGGGAGAACTGAGAAGGAACTTGTCTTGCTTTCTTCAGGCTACCACACGCACACCTCCCGGGTATTTCTCCACCTGTCTGCTTAGGGTTCCAAGGCCTCATCAGAAGTGGTTGCTTCAGTGGTGTGATGGAGGGTGCTCGCTCACTCCTGGCTGCGTTCCCTAGCTAGAGAAGGCCTTGGACGGGAGGACATGGAGGTCAGCAAGAGGACAGGATAGCTGTTGCTTTTGCGTTGTCCCTTCGGGATCTCAGAGCTGCTGAGCGCTGGCAGCAGGTGGTTTGACTCCAGAAGCCATGACAGGAGAGGCTGCCGTAGCCCTGGGGCCTTCACTGGCTGCACCCAAAGCATCCCAGGGAAGCCCAGTGCAAAGCTACAACACACTAATGACCTTTTGAGAATGGATCCATTCTGATTCAAGGGGCAGATCTTTTTACCTTCCAGCTGTTTTAAGCCCTCCCAGATGGGCATTCAGAGCGTTGAAGGAACAATGGTCCTACTGCCCAGAGAGAAGCTGCAGCTTGGAGGGATAAAGAGCAGGACCTGTAAAAAATTAATTAATTAATTAATTAATTAATTAATTAATTAAAATAATAAAATTAAAAAATAATGAAAATAAAATAAAATAAAAAGAGTAAGACCTGTGAGGCCATGTAACAAGAATCAGGACACTTCTTTCTTTCTTTTGTTTTTGGTTTTTTTTTTTTTCAGATTTCTTTATTTGTTTATATAAGCACTCTATTTGCATGTATGACTGTATGCCAGAAGAGAACATCAGACAAAAGAGGGCATCAGATCACAGTATAGGTGGTTGTGAGCCACCATGGGGTTGCTGGGAATTGAACTCAGGACCTCTGGCTGAACAGTCTGTGCTCTTAACCTCTGAGCCACCTCTCCAGCCCCCAGGACACTTCTTAAATGTAACTGCCAATGCTCCTTTCGTAGGCTCTCCAAGTTTCAGAGCTGAGGACAATGTCTGTCCATGATGAACTGGTGTCTCCATGAGAGAAGATAACTTTAGTTTCATAGCAGGAAGTCAGGAGGGGAGGTAAAGTTGGGGGTCACCGGGTCATTTGTGCCAGGTGTCCGGGCTTCTCAAGTTTGGTTAGTGCCTTCTGGTCCCTAGGGATCTCTGCACCATGTTAAGACAGACTCCCTGACAGCAGGCAGCTTTTTTGCTTGCCTACTTACCCTGAGGATGCTTCTGGAGACCAAAATGTGGGCAACACACAGAGCTGGCTTGGTGTTAAGGAGGCACATCTCACAGTCTTAGCGGACTTTCCTGTTTCCACTTCCAAACATCTGAGCAACAGTCTTCCTGCCATCTTCATTAGGGTCCAGGGGTTTGTGATGGGAAACATTTTGCTTGGTACCAAGCAAAGCTTGGTACTAAGCAGTCATCATCATCTTCCAGCATCCTAAAAGCCCCCTGCTGCATCCCAGTCATGCACCGGGGCTGCCTCACTGTCCTACTCTCCATGAAGCCTGTCCGCTTCTTTCCTTCCAGGCTCCCTCTGAGTGAGTGATTCCCTTCCGTCCCCCAGACCCCTCTCTTGCAGTTTCCTTGACTAGCCAAGCCATGTATGAATGGTGGTACCCACAAGCCATTGCAAGGTGCGTCTGCGAAAGTTGCCCAGCCATCTATGGTTTGGGTTCCATTCTTATTCCTCAAATGAAGAGAAATTCATGAAAATATGCCTTAGAAGAAAGGCTGGCAGGATCATGGGACTCCTTGGACAAGCCCAGGCCTGCAGCTAGAGGACACACAGTAGATGTCACTGAAGGAAAGCAGAGCAGGTGCCCTTGGGGTACAGCAAGATTATGATTCATTAGGGCAAGCTGGTGGGGTGGGGGTGGTGCTGGGTGGCTGGTAATTGCAGTGTCAGAAGAGTGGACATTTTTAGCAACAAAGCCACACTCCATGCAAGGACATTCTCTGGTTGACACCAAGGACAGAACAGTTTCACTCCTGGCACCATGAGCATTCCATGCGATTTGAAGTTCCTGCTTTTCTCTTAGCATCACATTTGCCTGTGGTGATGTTTCAGCCAATGTGAACTGGCTCTGTGAGGTTCTGTTTGTGACCGGTAGGTAGCCTTTGAAGTGTTGGTTTGCTCTTTGCCTGGAAATCGGCAGACAGACACTGGAGGAGTGAGAGAACGGCTCACCGCCCTGCACACCTGCCAGGCAGCATGTTCAGTGTGGTATTTATTTTATGGAGAAATTCAGTATGAAATTTAGTAATGTTTGGAGATCTCTGTACCTATCTTTTGTTTGTTCTTTGAATTATATGATTTTACTATAAATAAAATTATATTAAAAATATATAATATATATAAATATATAAAAATATAAACATAAAATATTATATAATTATAGTCATATAATCATATAGTTATAGTCACAGCCGAGAACAATTAGCAAACACTGAACAATGGAGAGCAGCGCCCCAGACCACTGCGACGTGTGTCAGGGAGAACAGCTTTGCCTGTTGGGCTGCAGTTTGTGTCTGTTCTTACTTTACTCAAAACTAAAGGCAAGTAGATTATCCCCAACCATCACCAGCAGTCTGCCGCCAAGGCCCAAGAACAGGCTGGGATCCCTCTTCCTTCCTTCTGGCTTCCAGCAGACACTGCTAGAGTTCACGCCTCCAGCCACCCCAGACTTCCTCTGCGTCCTTTTGACAACCTCTGCCTTGTGCATCCTGGTAACTTTGAACACTGCAAGAATGATGCAGGCTTCGTCTCATCCACTTGAGTCCATGGAGGTAGCAAAGCTACCAGAGGCCTGGCTACATCTCCTAGGTCCAGCTGCTCAGCTGCCCAGATGGCCCTAGGTGTGTTTCCTCGCTGGGTTGCCAAGGCCGGCCAGTCCCAGACATTTAGAAGATTCTCCAAAAACCTCAGGAGTCATAACCTGTCACAATAGCTAAGGTTTGGTCCTCCATGTGTGCATCCATACATATGTATAATATGTATGAGTAAATATAGGTGTATGTGTATATGTGTGAGTATCTAAGATGTATATAAAGTTTAAATGAATATTTAAAATACATAAATTTGATTTCAAATAGAATGCATGTAGATATTTACATCTTAACTTCAGGGTGATATCCCCAGTGCTTGCAATATAACAATTAAAATGATCTTTAGGTTTTCTTCACCTAAATGTACCTAACCTTAAAAGGCAACTACATCGCAAACAGCATGAATAGGTTTTTGTCTGTTGCTGCTAACTTTGGTCGTTTTTTCCTTGTGGTGGTAACTGTTTACTAGAGAGATAGACGGCTCTCCAATTCCCTCTTTCAATGCTGCTCTGTGATAAAGCTTAAGTGGGCCCCTGTCTCAGTGTATAACAAGGAAGGCCGTGGTGGCACACACCTTTAATCCTCACATTTGGGAGGCAGACGCAGGCACATTCCCGTGAGTTCCAGGCCAGCCAGGGCTACATAGCATGATACTGCATTTGAAGGGGAAAAAAAATAGTGCAGATTGAGGAAGCAGGTGGTAGGGGCTGTGTGGCTGTTCCCGTGCGGTGGGTGGACAGTAGTGAGCACGGGGTTTCTCCAAAGACTCAGAATTACCCAGGTAACATCTTATCAGTGACCTCTCAGAAGGCCTGTCCCTCCCAGGGACCTTCTCCAAGAAGCTGCCTCTGTCCCCCTTCATTGACACACAACTGTCCAGGCACCAACAAGCCAACTCTAGTCTGCAACGTACAGCGGTCAGTATTGCTCTATAGTTCTTTCTGTGGCTTTCAGGGGTTTGTTTCTTCCTGAAAGGGCCAGGACGACCTTGGGCAGGATAAGCGTGTGAGATTATGGCCGCATGGTGGCTATCTAACTAGAAACATCCTAGATTATTGCACGAAAAGTATACAGCAACACAGCATCAAAGGAGAAAACGGACTTTCTGAGATCCCACTTGTCAGAAGTTGTGGGCTTTCTCAGCATTCTCATGTGCTCACACAGGAACACAGGGCCACGCCTGCACAGTGGTCCAAAGCTCACACATCTGTCTGCGCATACCCACCATCCTTCTTTCTGATTGGTTACCTCATTGAGGACTGCTATCCTCCTCCTCCTCCTCCTCCACCACCACCACCATCACCACCACCACCACCACCACCACCACCACCACCCCGTTCCCATCCCACTGAAAGAAACAAGGTGCCCTACATGTCATGTTTCCTCATGGGTTTTGAATACTGTAAAGGAAGCCTCAGGAGTGAGGTGCTGGGTCAAAGGGTGGGGTCACACTGCACACCAACTGGGTACATATTAGCAAACAGCCATGAGCAGTTGGCGTGAGCACCACTTTAGGAACAAGAGGCTCTTCGCCCCACAAGCATGGCCCTCCTGCTCTCCTTGGTAAGTGTGGCTTGTTTCTTAGCATCTTTTCTTACACTATTGAGACTTGGTGTCTGTGCATTAAGTTTCCTGGTGGCACGGCTTTTGTTAGCAGTTTCTTAGAATTTCTTCATTTCCCCTGTTCCTGCATTTTCTCCAACCATCTCCTCTAGTGTTTTAAGGGAAAACAAACTCTAGTTGGAAGTAGTTGCATCCTCCATCTCTCTTTGGAGGTGGATGAGCCTTCCCTCTCAGAGCTCATCAAATGCACTCTGTCTGCACCGATGGCCTTCGGCCTCCCTCCACTTGGAGTGGCCTGTACCACGTGGGCTAAGATCAGCTTCACTTTCCTGCGCACACAACGAATGGCTTTCTTGTCCAAGTTTTTGTGGCTCACGAAAACATTTCAGTTATTGCCAAGAAATTTACCCCTAGCAGAAAACTCTGGTCCCCACAGGTAAACAGAGCCAAGTGTGATGCAGGACTGGCTCCTGGGTCAAATTCCCACCTCAACCTGAAGCTCATGGACATCAGGTGCACAGCATGTGGGCGGAGAGATCGCCACAGCCTCTCACCAGCTGTACCCACAAGGCACTCACCCCTTGGCGTCCGTCCCACTTGAGGCACACACACACAAGCAGCCAGTTGTAGAGGAGACAGACCTATACGAATCACACAGCTGTTTGGGGGTGGGGGGAGTGGCCACCAATCTTCCCTATCGTATCGCATTCCTCAAAAATAGCCTGGCCCTTACTACGCCTGCGTACTCTACTCTGCTATCTACAAATAGCAAAGTAAGTGTAATAGAGTGTCTCAGTGACATGGAAACCCTCAATGACCCAAGCAGCAAGTGAAACGCAGCCAGAGGGAAACTGACTGGGTCACTTCAAATACGAAGACTGAATAGTTTCGGGCTGCATAAACCTTCAAATCACAAAGCAAGCCAAAGGCAGTACCACAGAAACAGGCCTGAGGGCAATTCATTTCTTTTGCCGGGGTACAACACCCACCTGATGCCCCATCGTGAGGAAAAGGGCAGTTTGGGTGGCTCACTCCTTAACTCCTTCTGACGTCTCCTAGTGCTTGCCACATGGTAGCTCCTCCTCGGCGTCACCAGCAAACAGCCACAGTATATTTCCCACTTTCAGCCAAGTCGGTAGATTTTTCCACTGTGGCACTCCAGTGTTCAGACATTGCTTGCCTTGACAAGAGTATTCACAGGGAAGCTGTGATCAGAACTTGAGTGTGGTTGAAGGTCAGGCTGTGGGCTTGAAATGGCATGCGTGTGCGACCTAATAGTACATGAGGTGAGATAGCAATAACTTCTGGGTTTCTGTCGACTCCCTGGGCAGCACAAATCCTGGGCTCTCAGGATGTTAGTAGTGACAACATGTCTGGTATGGTGAGAGCTGGCTGTTCTGTAGCTCAGTGAGGCTGGCAGGCCCTGGCCCATGAGAGAGATGGTGAATAATTCCAGGAGTCCAGCAGGGGCTGACATTTCTGGTGAATGTTCAAGCATTCAAGGGTATAGCCCTAATTCTAAAACTAAACAAGGGTTTGGGGTGCTGGCTGCCCTTCTATCACAGAGAACATATCTGCCCCCACTCCACCCCATTCTTCAGTTGTTCACTTGTACAAGTACAACTGCACGTAAAATTAGCCCAGCTACCATATGGGACACATTGAGAAAGGTAATGTGTGCACCATCCTTCTAACTGTGGGCTACACTTCCAGCAATGGGGCAGGGGGATGGTTGAACAACAGCCATCATGCACTGCTCTACCCTGAGCACCGCTGGATGCTTGTGCAGGCCTTGCAGTGCAGAACTCAATACATGAGCTGTGAGTGCAGGGTCAGGGTCAGGGTCAGGGTCAGGGTCAGGGTCAGGGTCAGGGCGTTTACTGCAACACGGAGTGAAAAGTTGAGTGTGACCATGAACTCTTAACTCAGCATTGCACAGTCTACAGCTGGATTGTGACCTCGTGCCCCATAAGCCCTGCCTCAGTTTCCTCCTCACCAGAAGAAAGGATGGAATTCTCACCTGGATGAGGACTGGAAAGTTCATACACGTCCCCAGAGCAGGAACTGGCACAAGGTTCACCTGTGCCAGAGTACACAGTGGGCATCGTTCAAAGGTTTTCAGGCATGGAATTCTTTCATCTTTGTATGTAATTCTTACTCAGAAAGCAAAGCTATATTGCCACATACTTATACAGATTAAGCAACTGTCAGAATATACTCCCAGAAATGCCTTGGAAGTACTAACAGCCATCCTAGTTACTTATGGAGAAAATCTTTTCTAATTTTATTAGGTCAGACAAAAATCAGCTCCTCAATTTTCTAAGCTTTTCAAAAGAGACTAGACACTGGAATTTAGAATCAGCTTCCTCGTTTGATTAAAGTCTTGTGTCTATTTTATGGTAATAGAACACTATGTTTTAGACTGAGGTCCTCAACTTGTTTTCGCAACACTCACTAAGATGTCTCATGCTGTATCTTGACCCTGTTTCATCTGGCAGCATAAAAAAAAAAGTGTGTTTTAGTTCTCACTCACTCTGGAGCCAGCCCCAGTTGTGCATATTACCTGTGATGATTTGCAAGCGTTCAGAAATATACGGCACGGCCCTCACGTCATATGGAGCATTTCTTCTCCTCCAGCTGGTTGCAGCACACTGTGCGGTTGGTGTTTTCTGTGTCCTTGGGGCTCTGCATTGCACAAGACATCATGCTAGCAGACAGTGGGGAGTAGGAAGGCAGCGGGGGGTGGGGGGTGGGGGAGGGCGGGTAGAAGTGAAGGAACAACTGGAGGAGGCTGGAGTCGGGTGGGGAGAGAGCATCACACTCAGACCGTAATGTCCTGGTCATTGCTGAGTTAGGACTTGGAATCCCCCAGCTTCACAAGAGGCGCGTCCTCTGAAGGTGTGGGAGTGCAGGCAGAATAATCTAGAACTGCTGAGGTTCCAGGAGGAGGTGCACAGGCCTCTGGGGAGTTAGCTTCTGCTGGTGGGGGCTGCATTTCACAGCCAGGCCAGCCATGGAGCAGGCTTTTGGAAATGGAGTAGATCCCATGAAGTGTATTGAGATGACTGTGTTAAGGGTGTCACACGCACTGCAGCGACTCAAAACTAGCACTCTAGAGCCTCTGAAATCAGGGTGGTAAGCAATCTGCTGAGTCATCTGGGATGCCAGGATTCTGAGACTGTGGGTTCCCCCCCCCCCCTCACAGCCCTAGCAGGGAGGGGAGGAGACTTCCTTCTTGCTGAGTGGATGTTTGCTTCTGCACCTACAGCCTGCCACCTCATTAGTGCCTCATTAGCAGACACCTCACAAAACAATCCAAAGGGTGTTGTGGGGCAAATGTATCCAGTGGTTACAGCTTCTTATAGGGAGTTTGGCCATTAAAAGTTTTTCCTGGGCCCTAAAGGTCCAATTTTGCACAGAGGGAGGCATCACATTTTAAGGCGATGTTCAGGGCCTGCCCACTGGGTCACAGAGTGACTGAATTCTTGCTGCCTCAGACAGATAGAGCACCGCTCTGCTTGCTCATTAGGGAAATGGGCTGTTGACCAGAATAGTCTAGGGATGTGGTTCAAGGCCAAGGGCAGAGGCTGAGGACAAGTGTGCTCCTGAGGTCAGCCAGTTTTTGATAAAGGGCTGCAGGAAACAGAAGGACCCGTGAACACACAGCATGTTTGTGGCAAGGTTCTTTGTTCCTTTATGGCATAGTGTTGCCTTTAATGCACCTGCTAATGGCATTGTTTCCTCAGCAGCAAAACAGAGTTGGGCTTTTTAAGAGTCACTAATAGGGACTGGAGAGATGGCTCAGTGGTTAAAAGCACTGTCTCCTTTTCCAGAAGGTCCTGAGTTCAATTCCCAGCAACCACATGGTGGCTCATAACCACCTATAATGAGATCTGGTGTCCTCTTCTGGCATGCAGGTGTACACACAAACAAAGCACTCATCTATATAAGATAAATAAATCTTTTTTAAAAAGGGGTCACTAATAGTTTGACACCCCCTGCCATCAATAGATAAACCTGTGGCACACCCCCAACTCCAAGAATTACAAATTGTCACCTCATGTCTATGCCTGTAGAACAGTGGCCAGATTGACACTGAAGTTCTTGACCGTTTAGGCTCTTCTGGGACACCACGGGACATCAAGAGGGATCCACCTCACATTCCCACAGCCACACAGCCACCACATCGCTCATGAGAGGCGATAATCTCAGCCCTTCCCCTCAGCACAAGTTCAGAGTTTACCTGATACTCTATGAAGCAGGCTCACCTGGGGCACTGTGCTCTGTCCCTGGAGACTATGCCACAGAACCTGGTGGACTTGTGTCCAGCAAGTGTGTGAATATGTGTAGAGATCAAAATTCAGCTTCCTGTCTTCATGAACATATTTGGTAAAATAGAGGAAGTAGACATCCACATAGTCGTGTTTCTGTGTTTTTATACCAAGAACTATTCTAAAGAGTAATATATAGTTTATGTAGTATGTGCCTAAATCATAACATTCTCTCACTTGAATTTTCCAGAAAACATATGTCAAGTCGCTTTTATTTGTTTAATGCCATAGCTCTTTCCCCAACAGCAAATGCCAGTTGCTGTGATATGCAATGTGAACTTTCTCTATCATTACAAGTCCTGTCGCTTAAGGAACAAACCACAGCCGTGAAATGGCACAGCAAGCGCAAAGGCAGACGGCCTGTGCCTCAAGGTTAGAAACCGTCTGTAGAGTGAGCTCCAGGGCTGATTCTCTGGCTGCCTGCGAAATCCTGCCCTCCTTCTTTTAAAGCAGTTCTCCAGAACAAATAATTTCCCTTCAAATCGTGGCATTCTGCTAGCAGGGGCAGGTACCAGAGCGTGGCTGCCCTCTCTTCTGGCATTCCAATCCCCTGGCGCGCTCTGATGTCACATTGTCTAGTACCGTCTTGGTCCCCCTCATTTGGGAAGAGTGTCTCTTCAAAGGCGTTGCCTGTTATGTGTACTAAGGTAACCAAATAATGGGATCTGTGAGAAAAAAAATGTTCCGATTGCTTGATTGTGGAGAGTGGCCAGATCAACGCAGGTGACAGGGAAGAGTTTGTGGTCATTGGAGGAGAATGGGACTTCGGAGGTGAGCTTTCTGTAGGGAAAGCGCAGAAGGCAGGAAGTGGGCAGGGTGCGTAACTTCTATCACGTCTTGTCTCCCTGGAAGCCATCTGCTCTGCTGCATGCATCGCTCAGGAGTGTGTCCTTTCTGGGGACAAAGAAAGTGTAGCCTCTTTCACAGTGTGGCTAGCCAATGGGACCATCCATTTTTATGTCAGGCATTATGGGGCAGCCCCTAGTGAGACAAGGACTGCATGAGCAGATGGGGACAGTCATGGCACCGCGGGCTTGCAGCAAGTGGGTGGCCACAGACTGTGGAGTGAGTAACAACAGGACAGAAATGAGAATGGGGGAGTGCAAACTGCTGCAGCGCTGAGGGATGCAAGCTTGGTTCTATTTTCTAAATGTGTCCCAAGGAGAGGGAAAATGGTGGGACCGAGGGGAAATCTACAGGTAGGGAAGAAAGTGGGCCAAGATCTGAACCAAGAGGTCAAATTGGCTGGGGAAATACCACTGTTCCTTAAAAGTCACTGGCAGAGTAAACATCAGACCAAGCCCTCTTCAACTAGGGGGCCAGTATTGCTGAGAGCATTCGCACACACTCTCATGGCGCTAAGACCTTGTCAGATGTTTAAGTAAATGCATGAATACCAGTGGAGCATAGTGTGCAGGTCTCCCTGTGACAGTGAGGTGGGCATATAAGGAAGGATATTTCCAGAACTGCCCATTATAGAATCTAGAAGTATTAAAAAAAGAAAATACCGGAGTGTCCGTGTCCCAGCTTGGCCCATGTAAAGTAGTATCTAAAAATAAAATAAAATAAAACGAACAAGGGCCGGGAATGTGGGTCAGTTGGTACAGTGCTTGCCTGTCAGGCCCTGGGTCTGATCTCCAGAGTGCATAAGCCAGGTGTGATGGCGCATACCTGTGGTCCCAGCACTTGGGAGGAGGAAGCAGGAAGATCAGTCAGGGTCATTCTTTACTTTGTATTGAGGTTGGGGCTAGCCTGGGATACATGGAGCTCAATCAATCAATCCATGCCCAGGAATATAGGTCAGTTGTAGAGTGTGTGCCCATCATGTCTGAAGCCCTGGGTTCAATTCCTAGCTCAGCACAAAAATAAAGATTCAAAACAGTGTTGTTTCCTCCTCATCTTGGAATAAGACTACCCTAGTACCACATCAACTGTCAGCATGCTGCCGCCTAGAATCACCTGATGTCTCAGCAGAGCACCAAACTGGCTTGAGGCTTGATTGTGAATTGATGCTTTGGGGGGAAGGGTCCAGCCTATTGTGACATCATCACTCCCCAGCAAGCGGTGCTGGGCTGTATAAAAGAGCTCTCTCAGCATGAACTGGGAGCAAGCCAGCAAGCACTTCCTCATGATTCCTGCTTCAAGTTCCTGCTGGCATTCCTGCCCTCACTTCTTCAGTGATGGAGTGTGACAGAAGCGTGAGCCAAGTAAACTGTTTCCTTCTCTCAAGTTGCTTGTAGAGAGTGTTTGATCACAGGGACACAAAGGAAGCTAGAGCAAGTGACGTAAACAGATCCAGTCTTGGGGAAGATGGAGAAGGCCAGAAATGGCAATAGGGTGGAGTTGAGGCCTTGACAAACTCGAGGTAATTATGAGGAAGAGACTTGGAGGCCCAGACTAAAAAAATAAGATTGCCAATGGCAGGAGAGAGCTCCCTGGGAAGGGAGCACCTTGGGTCACCAAGAAGCCATGGCAGGAAGTATGCAGGGAGTGAGAGCCACTTCCTTGCTTCTCTGTCCTATGGGTCACCATTCTTTCTGTGCTGCTGAGAGCTGAGCTGGCCTTGAGCTTCAGAGAACGATTCACAGCCAGAGATTTTTTGTTGTTGTTGTTAGAGCCTGTTGTGAGTGCCCTGAGCTTTGAGCTTTAAGAACCTCACTAATCTTTCTGTGTCTCAGTTACTTCATGTGTGTAGAAGGTTTGAGGGCCACTGAGCCCACCTGTATCATGAGGACCGTCCTAGCCTGACAACAGTGCCTGGCGCACGGGAGGCCGTGTCTACCTTCCCTGAAGTCTTGCTGTCTCTCTGCCATGTTAAATTGCTCTGATAGACCCCCCCCCCCGGAACGTGACTGCTCAAACAGCAGTGTGCTAGTGATTCTCAAAAACAGCAATTTTAAAATGATCATCCGATACCACACACATTTTTAGCAAAAATGTTGCTTTTTCTGTGCTCGATTCCTTCAACAAAATACCATCTGTTTCAATGCAGACTCAACAATTGCTAGAACTTTCTTGAGGCTGGGGAGGGAAGTGATGTTCTGTGTTTGTGAGAATCTGTGAAGTGTGCCTTTGGCATTGCCAGTGGCTGGGGAATATCTATGGCATCGTTAAGCAAAGTGCCTTTCACTTTAAAAGGTAACTCGATTAACACCATCAGAATGTGCGCAAAACCAATGGTGGTTTCACAAAATCAAGAGTATACCCGAGTCCATAAATTGTGTTAAGAACTGGGAAAATATTTGAGATTGGGTTAGAAGATCTGTGATCACATAAGATTTCTCTTCAAGGTTCTAGTAAGGAAATGTTTCCTGTTGAGTGGAGGGGCTTTGCATCAGGATATTGTTCCCTTGTGGCTGGAGAGATGGCTCAGCAGTTAAGAGCACTGGCTGTTCTTCCAGAGGACCCAGGTTCAATTCCCAGGGCCCACGTGGCAGCTCATAAATGTCTGTAGCTCCAGTTCTGGAGGATCATGTCTTTGTGGTGCCCTCACACAAACGTGAATACAGGCAAGACACCAATGCACATAGAGACAAAAAAAATTACTCTATTACCTTGCACCAAAGAAAGGCAGATTTTTTCAAAAATGGTCCATGATCCTCCCATCAGGGGGATTTTTAATCTGCCTATTGCATTCATTCATTCGTTCATTCATTCATTCATTCATTCATTATTCCCTGTACTAAGTCAGTTGTCTGGCTTGCCTTCACTTGCCTTGCCAACTTGCATCTTGCCTTCCCAGTGTCTCTTGCAGTCACAGGACACTCTTCAAATGACAGTTACTTTAACAGGCCTTGGGAACTCTAGGCTGCCCCCTTATGGGTCATGTATAACCTTCACTTTCTGTTAAAGAAACATTTTCCCCAAACGCAACAACTATTAAAACAATAAAAGCAAGAGAGTCCTCAATTTTTGAAGCTTCGTAGCTCAAGAAGTCATCCGCAATGGTTAAACATTTCTTGCCTCTATGGTCAGATACCTGGCACAAGAAGCCACTACAGGGAATAAGGATTTGTTCCAGCTCCTGGCTTGTAGTCCACCATGGCAGGAAAGGCGTGGGAAGTGGCTCCTTGGAGGAAGCAGAGACGGACCTTGGTCCAGAATGCGGGCCAAGTTATTTCCTTCGGGGTTTGACCCCAGCAAGCTACTTCCAACTAAACCTGTTTCCCATTCCACCAGGTGGGGACAGGTACTCAAATGCATGAGCTACAGAAGACAATTCATATTCAAAGAACCCTTCACACATCCAAGGCACCTTAGAAGCTGGCCCGGTGGGTGATTTGGGGCCGTCTGACCTGTGTGTCCTCACTTGCTCTTCCCATGGACCACAGCAGATGCTCATTATATTGATACAGATGTTCAACCCTACAGGGGTTGTTGTCACACATGGCATAGGGAGGATACTGGGACAGGGGAGAGTGGTGGCTTCTTCCACTACAGAGGGAAGGACGACTCGTTCCCTCCTCACACCTGACCTGTGTACCCTCTTCACAGTAATTGTTTGTATTTTTTTATTGTTGTTGAGAGCTCCAACACAGTCAGCCATCTCTCCCCCTTCAGCCTGAAGTTCTGATGTACCTCCCAGACCCAACCAGCACCAATTTAGCACCTAGACCTGGAAATCTGTTTTCTCCTTTAGCCGTCCTGGTCTCCTGTCCTTGCTGAGTCTTCCCCCAACCCCCTGCTCACATGTGCCTCGTTGGACTGACACAGTGTTGCCTCTGCCAGGGCTTCACCCTTCTCTGCCCTGTGACAGTAGCTGATCTGGCTAAAACCCCAAACCCACTGAACCACTCCCCCAGGGCTGTCTAACCTTGTGCCCTTCCTGGCCTGATGCGGTACACCCACTGGGATCACATGCTGCTTGGCTTGGAGAGCAGTCACTCTATTCCTCTGAAAACATGTAAGTGATTATTCTTACCCAGAATGCTTGGGACATGAACTGTCTGGAGCATCCTGCCAGAGGAGGTTAAGTGAATCTGTTATGGGCTGTCTATGTCATGAAAGGAATCCTGAGCCACAATGGGCAGGAACTGTTTGACAAAGTCCCATCTGAGAAGACAGGAACCTGAATCCCAGGTGCTGGTACCCACAACTGAGCGGGTGGGCCGAGTGGTATCAGTGGTCACTGGAACACCTCGGATCCCCAAAAGTGGCTCACCATGCTCAGTAAATCTTCCTGTAGCCTTTCCAAGAAGCGCTTCTCCACCCTGAGGCACCCTGGGCCTCTGCAGGGCCTGACCATGATAGTCTTTCCCAGGTCTTGCCAAGGGCTCACAGGATATCTGGCCTCTGTCTCTGTAGCCTCAGCTCTTCTGTAGCCTTTGGCAAGTCGCAGAATAGAGTATCTGGTTCCACACAAGTCCTGAGGATCGTGTAAAGTCGTTGTGGTGGCCTGTGTGAAAACAGGCGAACAGCAGCTGATCGCCAGTAACTATGGATCTGTGACCATCCCCTACAGCGGCATGAGGGAAGTTAGCACCCTGGGCTTTTCACTTCAGACAACCCCCGCCTGGCATTCCAAAGCAGATCATCTGCTCCGAGGGCATCCTCCTGCCAGCTAAGGCTCCTCAGCCTCTTTCCTCCTGGCCCCCCAGTGTTGATTGCAAGTAGAAAGAGTGACTAGGCCTAGCCACAGAACTACCAGGCCTCCAGGCTGCTCCATGGGGCTGCGGGTTCCCTCTGTTCAGGGAGAAGCTGCCCTCGAGGTCACTGCTGGGCTCTAGTCAGTAGTTACATTCCTGTAGGGAACTTTCTCCTGCACCCACAGTTTGAATGCCACCACTGTGGTATTACACTTGCACACACACTAACACAGGCTCACATATGACAAGCTGTGTGTGCGTGCATTTACCCAAATGTAGATACTCATATGAATGACATACATGCACTTACACATGCATGCATACATACTCAGGTCATGCTGAAGGCTGTGTGTGCTTCAAGTCCTTCCATCTGACGCCTCACCTTACCCCACCCAGCAAGGTCTCCTTCCTATGGATTTAGTGTCCTTTGCTGTGACTTGGTTTCTTTGAAGACACCTTTTCTGTGTTTTGTCTTGCCTGCCCCTTTTTGGAAACTTACAAATGCATTTTGCTTGGGATTTGCTTTGAATTTCCAACCTTAAGAGAAAGTCTACCCCAGGTGGGCCTCCTTTCAAGTTTCCAGGCACCCGGTGGTGTCTGCTTTCTTGAAGCCAGGAGCCTGTGAGCTTTATGTGTCTCCCCAGGGAGCAGTGTGACAGAAAAGAAGGCTGGGCAAGTGCTACCTGGGTATGGAACCTGTGCTGCAGTACAAGGTTTGTAGCTCCTTTAAACTAACAATCGTGCTTGCAAAGGTTCTGAAAGTAAATCTCAACCCTAATTGGGGCTCTGAAAAATGTTCCGGAGCCCGGAAACTCCACAGGAGGACTCTGGAGACAATAATGTAGACTCACACCCCACAGGCAAAGGGGACACAAACACCAAAAAGGGTTATTTATAAGTAAAAACCTGTGGAAGTAAGCAATACAGAACTGACGTGTTAATGCCAAACAGTTACAATGGACAAAGGGCTGAGAAATGTGATAATGTGGTGCTCCCAGGCTGCTTAAAGGCAGTTTTATAACAAACAAACAAAGAAAACAACAACAAACCTAAATAATAATATTCACTTTAAATGGTAGAATTTGTGTGACTTTTTAAATGGAGACAAACCAATGAGGACCTCACGATAACTTGCCAGTAAGACCCCGTTTGCTGCTTTGCATACTCAGTCCTTTTGGAAGCTGGGCATTTTCTAATATAGCCACGATGCCTGTTTTACAGACAATGAAAGTGAGAACATGTAAGTTGCCCAACATCATATATGGAGGGAGTACTGCAATCGGTTGGGTTCTGCAGCTCCTCCCCCACTCTGTGCATGCGTGCATGCGTAAGCATACACACATGTGTGCACCACAGAAGATTCCATGTCTAAGCCCATAGAGCATCTGGCCATGGCTCTCAGAATACAGCGATCTACTTCGAGCCTTTACTTGGGGCTACATTTCAGAGCTAACGCCAGCACCATCCAGATCGTTGGGGGACACAAGCACCTTCAAACCTCTTCTCCAAGCTCCTGCCTTCCCTGCCCCTTTCCTAAGGTAGGCTGGAAGGTGTTCAGGACCTGATGCAGCCCAGCAGCCAGCACTGTTCCCACTGCAGGGACACAGCCATGTGCCATCTGCTGAGTAGTAGGGATGGGTCCAGGCCCCTCTGCTTGACCCTACAGCATGCATCAGTTGGGAGTGACTGTCCTCTGGACAAGTACACTGTCACAATGAACACCCTAGTGTGCTTAACCTACTCTGTACAGAGTAACCTACAGCAGCCTTACCTCCCTCAACCATCACCAACGCCAACAAGGCCACAGCACACTTACGCCCACATCATGTCTACATGATGGCTCCAAAGCTCTCAAAGGCAGCATCATTTTTTATTTTTCTTTTTTTTTTTTAACCCAATGCCAAACACACTAAATGAATGAGGCCACAGGGCAAATGATAGTGACGTGACAGGAGAAAGTCACTGTGCTGGTGGGGACACTAGAGACCATGCAATGTCAGAGAGGACCAGTCTTTGGATTCACCTATTAGCCTATTGGCTACATGGAGATGTCTCTATGTTTAGTCATGTGGCTGCCCTGCCCCCAAAGCCAGAGCTCTCAGTAGGTAAAGCATTTGCTAAGGCACTGAACTAGACTCCCAGAATCCTGGTAGAAAAACGCGGTGGTGGATGCTTACAACCCCACTACTGGGGAGGCAAAGAGAGGAGGGTGCCTGGGGCTCACCAGCCAGGCAGCTTAGCCTAACCAGTGAGTTCTAGATAAAGTGAGAGGTCATGTGTCAAAGCATGAGGTGGATCATGCCTGAAGAGTGATTCCTGAGTTTGACCTCTGGCCTCCACACAGGCACATGTATGTATGTGCATTCACATTCACACAAGCATACACACCACATCTGTAATTTTACACACACACACCACATCTGTATTTCTACACACACACACCACATCTGTATTTCTACACACACCCCACATCTGTATTTCTACACACACACACCACATCTGTATTTTTACACACACACACCACATCTGTATTTTTACACACACACACCACATCTGTATTTTTACACATACCACTTCTGTATTTTTATATACACACACACCACATCTGTATTTTTACACACACACACACCACATCTGTGTTTTTACACACACACACCACATCTGTATTTTTACACCCATACACATATACACTACATCTGTAATTTTTAAAGCCTGCGGCAAAACCAGACCAAACAATAACACACACACACACACACACACACACACACACACACACACACACGGTTTGGTTCCGCAGGTACCAGCCCAGCTCCTGTATTCTTGTTAACACTCTTTGTCAGTGTTGGTCTGAGCCCTTAAAGGTTGGGGAGGCAAATACTATGTTCCCATGGTACCACATCAACAGCCTGTAGCTCCAGAGAAAGAGAGGGCATCAATGTTGTCACAGACACCAAGCTCTGGTAGTGAAGCAGAAAGAGTGTCACACCTAGGTCTTTCCTCATGAAATACAAGTAAAGACAGTTGAGAAGAAGTGAGAGGTATTTAAAGGAAATATCAGAGGCTGGACGGACATTGGTTATTATATGGAGACAGACAGGGAAGACAGGGGCTCCGAGAATAATACAGTAGTCAGCCCTCTGCTGTGTCACTTTCGCCACCATCACTCAGCCTTTCCGCCTCAGTTTCTTGTCTCGGTGCGTCTGTAACATGTGCTTAGTTAGTTTTCTTGTTGCTGCTACAAAGGTTCTGGCAAAAGTAATTTAAGGAAAAGGTGGGTTTGTTTGAGCTCACAGACCCAGGTACTGTGGTCTGTGACCGCAGGGAAGTGGCGCCTGTGGGAGTGGGAGGAGCAGAATTACAGCCTGTCCTCTGTTAGGGAGCAGAGACAAATTCTGGGTGCTCTAACTCAGCCTGGGACCCCATTCGTGGAATGTTGCCAGCCCGATTTAGTCTGAGTCTTAGCACTCAGCTAATGGAATCTGGAAGTTTCCACGCATGCTCAGCAGTGGCCACAGGACAAGTGGGAGCGGGGTCCCCTCTCCCTGTCTCGAGGCGTTGCCAGACGCACCGGGGAAAACAACAACTTAGCCCCTTGACAGAACTGGAAAAGGAAGTGCTCGTTCCAGAAGTCTAATGTTGATCTGTGTAATACTGAAGTGGTCAATCCAGAGAGGGCAGGCAGTGTGTGCTCACTGCAAGGATCCACGCCTGTGAATTGCTGAGAGCTAAGAGCCTCTCGCTGTCTAGCTTAGTGGGGAGAAGGCGCTGAGCTACTGGCTCCTGGCAGCCTCTCCCCTGCTATCAAATGGACTTCGCACTGGACTCTATGTTCATGATCCTGCCCCCCAGGGGGGGGAGGAAAAAAACAACAACGGGCCGCTTGTTCCTCGGGGGTTTGTTGGTTGTATCTTGTAACACTTGGGACTTTCACAAAGAATAGACCCAAGTTTGTTCATGACAAAAGCCACAGAACATTCCAAAATTACTGCAAGCCTGTTTGTCTGGGTTCTTTAATTCAGAATCCTCAGTCAGACTATCAGTCGTGAGTACCGTGAGAAGGAATCAAAGAGATGGTTAAAATAGTCACATCGGCCAAAGCTACCTGCTCCCACTGGATGTATAAACTCAACTTCCGCTACGTCCGATGACAAAGCTTTGGACTATGACCTCGGCCAGGGCTGTGTGAGTTTTAAATCTTGATGGCCCCTTGCCTTCGAGTATAATCACCCTTCATAAAAGTATGAAACCCTATAAATAAGTATGGGGCTCACCCTGGCAAGGCTTGGGGGCATTACCACAGCCGTCAGGCAGCTGCTTCCTCCCCTCAAATGCTCTTTCTCTCTTTGCTCCGACTAGAAAGAAGCCTTTATAAAGGGTGTCAAGTGTCCTGGGTAGTAGAGAGCCAAGCAAGCCAGAGGGCCATGAGATGTGCAGAGCCTTCCTCCCTGGGTTTCTGCCTTGTGACTGAGAAGACTCCCATTGGACAGGAAGTGCAAGCTCTGAATCCATTGGCCGTAGACTCAGAACCCAGTCCAGCGCTTCCCACATGGCTTATCATGTGGGGGTGCTGCGAGCTGGCAGCCTCTGGTCCCGTAGCCTGGGCATTGCATATGTGGAACAGGGCTGTGGTGTGGCATAGAGGACTGACTCCAGTTCAAGGCCCAGCACAGGCACGCTGTGGTTATCAGTGTAGTCTCCCGGAAACTCAGTTACCGTGGTCAGTTACCGCGAAACCACGGAAGCAGTGAGCAACTAGATGCAGGTGCCGGCTAGCTGATGGAAGGCAGCCACGACTTTGGGGTTCTTTGGGCCCCATCTGTGCATGGCTGCTCAAAGAGAGAAGTTAACCCCAGGAACGCATGAGCTTGGTCAGGTGAGCTGTCCCTTAAGAAGCTGAAAGACTAAGAGCCACAGCAGGCTACCCAGTAAGGACCCAACGCCACCCCAAATTCCAGTAGCTCTTACATATATGTTCATATCTATTGTGACGCCTCTTTTCTCATGGCCTAGCAGGCATGTCCACCTCTCAGCCTTCCCCCTGCGTGTGGCTGAGGATAGCTGTTGCATTTAGCCCAATGTGAAAGCATAAACTTACTGAAAATGTTCAGAGGGTTGTTTGGGTTTTGGTTTGATTTGGTTTGCCTTTTTTTGTTTGTTTGTTTTTTACATTCTTTTTGTCACTCGGTTGTGTGGTTTTCAAGAGTGAACTTTGTAGATGCGAACATCTTGTCCCAGTATCAGTGGTGGGACACACCTCGCTTCTTCTCAGAGTTGACTCAGCCACCTTAAGATGGCGCAGGTCCTCTTGTCCCCTGTAGGATCCAGGTTTCATCCTTCAGAACACACAGTCTATTTGAAGGGGTAGTTCTGACCACTGACCCCACCACCACCTGCCTCTCAAGGTATATAATGCGAGGAATGACAGGAATTCAGTAATTGCTCCTAAATAAATCCTACATTTGTGTTTTAAACCTTAGTTTTTACTAAGGTACCAGCCAAGGACAATACAGGCCGTAAAACTTTAAACCCCTACCCAGATCTAGCCAATGGACAGAACATTCTCCACAGTAGAGTGGAGAGTGGGATATGACTTTCTCACGTGCTCTGGTGCCTCACCTTTGACCATGTCCCCTGGAGGGGGAGACCTGGTGGCACTCAGAGGAAGGACAGCAGGCTACCAAGAAGAGACTTGATACCCTATGAGCATATACAGGGGGAGGAAATCCCCCTCAGGAACAGTCATAGGGGAGGGGAATAAGGGGAAAATGGGAGAGAGGGAAGAATGGGAGGATACAAGGGATGGGATAACCACTGAGATGTAACAAGAATAAATTAATTAAAAAAAGGGACAAAAAGAATAAAAAATAAAATAAACCTTAGTTTTTCATTGCATTGTAAATACATACTACACACACACACACACACACACACACACACACACACACACACACACCACACACACTTCTCTCTATGACTAGCAAAGAAAACCCGGGAATTACACTTGAAGCATCCCCGTGACAAAGCTGTTTGCTTCTGTCTGGACTGATGCTCTTCTCCTAAAAGGACCCTTCAACTGTATCTCAGAAATACAGGAACACTGCCTCCCAGCCTCACAAATCGAGCCAGTTCAGACAAAGCAAAGGCTGCCCTGCACCCCAAAAGGTTTCCAGCCCTTGGCTCCCCGATGGGCTGCCTACCAAAGCCGTAACACCCACATCTGTTCCAGGAGTGCCCACCCTTGCTTGTGCCAACGCATCCTGGTTCAGATGTCAGAAATGCCTTACCACCTTATGTGCCTTTGGCAACCCTATCAGGAGACAGATCGTCTGCTGAGCCTCTAACCTTGAGTCTCTCTCCATCTCAACACAGGGACGGATCTGCAGAAAAGCCGGCAAGTCAAAAAAGTCCTTCAGCCGAAAGGAAGCCGAAGCAACCTTTAAGAGTCTGGTGAAAACACATGAGAAGTACGGCTGGGTCACCCCGCCCGTGTCTGATGGCTGATGCCTGCACGAACCCCAGATGCTTGAGCCGCCCGTCCACACTCCACCCTGCCATCTCCTCCCACCGCTGCGCATCTTCTACCCTTTTCTACTCCAGCCAGAACTGTGCCCTGAATGCAAAGGACACACCTAAGTTATTTATGAACTGACGTGTTTACGGAGAGAAAGAGCAAACTGCTCAGGATTGTGTTTCCATAATAAATGACCGTCTCTAAGTCACTTTAGAACAAATGTCCGAGAGATGATGGCGTTTCCCAAGCCCGCCCCCCTCTTCCCACCTGTTGCATTGCCCTTAGCTTCTTTCCATGACAGCAGCTCTGAGCAGCCAGTGGGAATTCAGTGCCCTGCCCACTCCATGTCCACGTACAAGGCGCTGTTCCCAAGCCAGGAGCACTGCACACCACTGGGCCCTCCAGCCCCTGTTCGCTGTTCTCTGTATCTGTCTCTCTTCCTGGCAGGTCAGCCTAACTTGGAGACGTCTCTTTCTTTTCTGTGGCCTGTGGTCTGCTGTGATGACATTTAGATCCTCATTCATGCTATGACCTTTGGCTCATGAAACCCCAAATCCAACATTGCCAGGTTCTAGTGCTGACTGAAAACTACAACTGCCCACTTGATGAAAATGTGCTCCCATGCTTATCCTGTGCTGCGCTGCTGTTCACAGATAAGTCAGTGCCATTTGGTGAGATGCAGGGGGTGCTGCGGCCATCAGGGGGGGTTCAGGACATGAGGTGCCCCTCCCTGGGGCTCAGAGCAGCACATGGCCAGAGGGAACAATTCTATTCAGACATTAGGAAGTGCTCCACCAGTGCATCCGTGTCCATCTCCTCTCAGCCACCAAAAGACAGTTTCCCATTTGCTGAGGTCACTGGACTCATTTTTGTCTTCCGTGCTAGTGACAGGAGACACCAGAACTGCCAAAGGACACCAAGTGACACAAGGAGGACTTGCATGACCCGGTCTGTTACTTCACCCACTAGTCACTTGTGTGTCCCTGAGGTTGAGGCAAGAGCACCCTCGCTGTGGTGTGAATTTCCTGTTATTTAATCTCCCCACACCTTCATTTTGCTCTTTTGTTAGAACTTTCTAAGAAACCTCCATGAGATGAGGAGATGATGTTTATGATAACATGCAGAAAGAGGTCAAATGTTCATTCCAAGTGGAAAATCTTATTGGACACATTTTAAATAAAACCATGCATACCTGACACCCAGCCTTGTGAATCAGTCATGGTGGTCTGGTGGTCTGGCTTTCCACTGGATCTCTCTCTCTCTCTCTCTCTCTCTCTCTCTCTCTCTCTCTCTCTCTCTCTCTCTCTCTCTCTCTCTCTCTCTCTCTCTCTCTCTCTCTCTCTCTCCTCTCTCTTTCTCTCCTCTCTCTCTCTCTCTCTGCACCTCTCTCTCTATTTCTTCTGCCTGCCTACCTTTATTTCTTTCCTTTCTAATGAATATAGATGTTCTGCATACGTGTGTGTCTGTGTAGTACATGCATGCCTGGTGCCTTCAGAAACCAATAGAGGACATCGAATCCCCTGAAACCAGACTCACAGAAGGTTATGAGCCACTGTGTGGGTGCTGAGAATGGAACCCAGGTCCCCTGGAAAAGAATTCAGTGCTGTTAACCACAGAACCAACTCTCCAGCCCCAGTGGAAGTGAATTCATCTGCATTTAAAGTGTTACTGTTTCAGACACCAACAGTCACCGAAACACACATGCCAGAAGCATCGTTTTACAGTCAGGAGACAGATCTTGGGAGGCCATACTCTTGCAAACACCTGTTTCCTAAAATGGTTCCGGGAGGCACGGCTGCGTGGGTTGGGCCATGCTCAAATGGTGTCACTTTGGTTTTCCAACTAGGAAGGGCAGAGCCAGCATCTTCACGGGTTCCATGCAAGTCCTTGGGCAGTTATGGCTTCTCATTGTTCAAAGATTAAACAACTCATCTCAAAGGACAGGGATTGGCTCTTCCTAGTGTGTCTGGAGGACAACCAGATATATCCAGTATGGTTACTTGGCTTCTTACCTCTTCTTTTGAGGCAGGATCTCATGTGTTCTTAGCTGGCTTCAGTCCCATCACATACAGTGAGGAGATTAGCCTTGAACTCCTCATCTTTCCTGCCTCCACTGCCGAGTGCTAAAAGTGTAGACGTGCATCATTTTGCCCAGTGTATTCTGAACTGAGACTTGGGCACAACTTCATGGTTCCTAGGCCAGCACTCTACCAGCTCAGCTACATGCCCAGCCTTCTTACCACTTTCTTGCCCTCTCCCCACTCCCCCGAGACACACAAAACAGCTGCTGGGCTAAAATGACAAGATACTAAAAGGGATTTGCTTGCTCGTGGTGTCTAGAATTCAGATGGCAGTAAGCGTATGGAATTCTCCATCCTGAATACTGACTGGCCTTTGTACCTGTGGCTGTCAGCTATCAGGGCGGCCCTGCAGCTGGGGACCTTAAGGACTCCAGACACAAATGGTTCCTCAGGTATCTAGGGAGCCAATCTCCTGTTCCGACCAACGCTTTCAGGAGAAAAGATGTCCATGCGAAGCTGTGTCCATTGGCTGAATGAGGAGCTTTGTCTGATCAGCCCATGGTGGGCTACACCAGAGGACGCCCAGGAGACATGATGTCACCACATTGGCCCCTGTGATTGCCAGCCACCAAGTGGGAAGGTGTTACACTCTATTTTACTCTGTTTTATTTTGTTCTGTTTTTTTTTTTTCAAGACAGGGTTTCTCTGTGTATCTTTGGCTGTCCTGGACATGTTTTGTAGACCAGGCTGACCTCAAACTCACAGTTATCCTCCTGCCTCTGCTTCCCCAAGTGCTGGGGTTACAGGCATATGCCACCATGCCCAGCTATTTCATTCTCTCTAGCACCTAGAGTTTATTTTGTATGGCATTTGTCTTGTTTTATATACATTTATGCAGTAAACCAATTATTTGCTTTAAGAAGTGTGATTTTTTCAGCTAGGGAGATGGTTTACTCGTCTGCCTGCCTTGCAAGCTGGAAGACCTCATCCAGATCCTCAGAGCCCATGTAAAAAAGCCGTGCACAGTAGTGTGCACCTATAGCTACACCCTAGGGGGGGTAGTGGGGGTGAAACAGGCAGGTCCACAAAGCTCATTGGCCAGCATCATTGAGCCGTAGGTCTACTGAGAGACCCTGTCACAAAACAATAAGGTGTACGTCAATCAAGGACAGACACCAAACACTAGCCTCTGGATTCCACACACATGTGTAATGTTGCACACACACCAAAAGGAGCTTTGCATTAAAAACTGAAAAGACTGAAATGGATAAATTTTCAGATTTTAAAACCAGTAGGAGATCATTTAAAGCAAAAATATGGCTATGAGCCAGGCGTGGTGGTCCACGCCTTTAATCCCACCACTTGGGAGGCAGAGGCAGGTGGATTGCTGTGAGTTTGAGGCCAGCCTGGTCTACAAAGTGAGTCCAGGACAGCCAAGGCTACACGGAGAAACTCTGTCTCGAGAAACAAACAAACAAACAAAAAATATTGTTATGACTCTGCCAACCGAAGCCACCTTCCACATGGTCTGTGCCATGAAAGGCCAGTGTAGATGCACCCTGCCCACGGCATGCTGACCACAACCATCGTGTCCTGATGGGGCCTCACTGTGCCCCTCAGAAGATCATGCCTGTTATGGATCCTAGTGCAAGAAGGAAGTTCACTCTGGGCCCAGCCTGTTCCTGGAATCTTATTTCCACAAATCTAAGATCTCCCTTCAGGCTAAAAGAAAGGGACTGGACAGTGGGCAAAGATACTCATATCCCGCCATCTCCCCTTACCAGCTAGAAGTCAAATTAAGCCACAGGTCACAAAGCCACAAGAACAAAACACACAAACCAGGGAGATTCCTCAGTATAGAACAGTTCCCCCCAGCAGAGCATCCTGGATACCTACCACAGCTGCAGAGGAGTGCCGGGACCTCATGTGGTCCTCCAGGTAACTTTAGAGAAGATAGAGAATCACTGATATCTTAGAAAGCCCCGAGTGAACCCTCTGTCACTATACCCACCATCACCCCGGCTACACACATGATACTCCTGAAAGAGTCACAGTCACAAACATTGATTATTTTATGATCCAAGATTTAGCTCCCAACTTTCCAGTTTCCATGGTAACATCATTATTAAAACTGGACCTCATTGCTTCTGAAGAAACAGGCCTATTAACCAGTGGAAAAAGACCTTAGGTTGCAAGAGAAAATGGACATGCAATTCTGATGGGTCCATTCACCTGCCTAAACCTGGGTTTTCATTGGATACAATCTCTTAACTAGATCTGTGTCCCACGGACACAAAGTTTGGAAGGAAAGCACTTCTGAGACCAAGGGCTGGCGTGTAAGCTTGACAGATTCATTTCCCTACACTGGTAAGTTGTAGTACAGTAACATGTGTAAACAGACCATGAGTAGCAAGTACAGCAATTAAACTGTAACTATCCTGTAATCACATATCCTTCCTTTTTTTATACCCAATCCTGTGCATTAGATCAGCCAACCTTTGCGCCTTTCCATGGCATCAGTGTTCTCTTCTCACACATAGGAGACCTGGGAGTTTGAGAGGCAGCAGTGAGGGTCACTCCTAGGAACAGGTGGAGCGAGCACAAATCGCATCACTCAAGTTCTAGCTATCTGTCCAGACACTTCCTCAACAGGCCACTTTGACTGAGTGACTGAGGCTGAGTGAAGGAGAGAAGAAGGCTGCGCCCCTCCCCTTCAAGACTGTGGTCCATGCTCTCACTGCCCCCGTGGTGGGTACCGATGCTTCCCTCCTCCCTCTTCTCATCTTCAGAGACTGTGCTCGTAGGCCTCATCTCAGAGGAAGGGCACAGCCTAACCCAACTGCCCAGCATGGCAAGGAAAGCTGCCCTGTGTGTAGAAATTACACGCCAGCCTTTCAGCACAGCCTTTCTGACACCATGAAGAATTTTAGTGAACTTAGCTCTGTGAAGAACTAGAGCTCATGTCCCAACTGTATGAGTACAGCCATTGCATCTCCCTGATGCGCACTACAGAGAAGGGATCAAGGCCAGAGAATCAGTGGCTTGGCCAAAATCAACTGGGTCAAAGCTCAGGCCACCCCGCTGTGGCTTTCGGCCACTCTGGTACTTCTCATGATACCACAGACAGTCCACCTGGGCACACACTTTTCTCCTAACATTAAATCAATACACTCACCAGTCCTCCATGGTGTCTGGGAAATACCCAAGACAATCTACTTCTCTCTAAAGCAGTAGGGTGCGTAGATAGTTTCCACTACTATAGTTTTAGGAAGCTGCAGTGAGGGGCTTATAAACACAGTCCTTTACTTACTTGCTTGCTTACTTACTTACTTACTAACTTACTTATTTTTATTATATTCTGCCTTGCTTACTAATTTTTACAGCCTTTTGTTCTCACAGTATTAAGTATCATTAACCCCTAGGATCCTGATGACTCACAGTATGTGGCCAATGAACTAAACAAGCGAAAAGATGTTGACACTTGAGAAAGCAATGAGTGAGGTAAGCTTGCTTCTTGAGCAAACATGGAAGTTTAAGTGTGCTGATCAAACAGATGAAATCACAGCCTTCAAAGAGAAGGTCAGATCCAAGAAGAAACAAGACAAAAGCAGAATGGACTGAGGGGTGGTGCTGGCTAGTTTTATGTCAACTTGACACAAGCTAAAGTCATCTGACAGGAGGGAACCTCAGTCTTCAAAATATCTCAAATAAGATCAAGCTGTATGCAAGCCTGTAAGAGATTTTCTTAATTAGTGATTGAAAAGGGAGGCTCAGGTCTATTGTTGGTGGGGTCATCCATGGGTTCTATAAGAAAGTGGGCTGAGTAAGCCATGAGGAGCAAGGCAGTAAACAGCACCCCTCCATGGCCTCTGCATCAGCTCCTGCCTCCGGGTTCCTGCCCTGCTTGAGTTCCTGTCCTGACTTCCATTGATGATGAACAGCGATGTGGAAGTGTAAGCCAAATAAGCCCTCTCCTCCCCAACTTGCTCTTTGGTCATGGTGTTTTGCTGCTGCAATAGTAACCCTAACTAAGGACAGAATAATGTCAGGCACAGTGTTGTCCTCTTGGGTCTCTGAGGAACGTACAATTAGAGGGAGACCCCTTTGCCACATCCCCTGCAAAGGTGGGATGGCCTCCTTGGCAGACCTGCAGCCTTTCTGTGCCTCCAGCTCTCGGGGCAATGGTTGGCTGAGATCAGAGCTGCCATACCCTTGCTGCTTGGTTTGAGACTATGTGACTTTACTTTGTAAACAGTGTTGCCATTGTAACAGTGGTAAGATGGGCTGCTGGATAAATGTCCAGGGTTCCTGTAAGCTTTCTAAGCAGCCCTATAATTCACTCTGACATTTTAGTTGATTATTGTTTTCCAACATATTCTGTAGTCCTCAGAAAAACGAAATGCATGCAATCGTGAACCACAGAGGAAGGAAGTGTTTGTCACTGGGAAGTGTCTTTGCAGAGAGCATCTGCTGCGGCCCTGGTGGTCTCCGCCTGGCGAGAGTTGGGGTTTCCCTGAGCTAGGTGGGGGTGCTTTTTGTCTGTTAATGCCCTTGAGGGTTTCTGTGCTTTGACTTCCTTGTGGCTTGCTAAACAGAAGCTCTGAGGCATGCATGTATGGGTCGGCACCCTACAAATCGATGAAGCGTAACTGAACCAAATCTAATCACGGTGTTGGATGGAAGGATTTTCCTGACACTGCACTCCAATTGTAAAGATGTGGAGACGTTTCTGCTGAAGAGCTTGGTACAGTTTCCCTACGTAATTGAACTACTGTGCTTAGCACAAGACGTAGCCCACAACAGCACCGAATTACACAGACATTGCTTCGGGAGACTTAAGGGAGCAAGTAATTCTGAAAGTGGCAATTTAAAAATACCTTAAGCATAATTTATTTAAAGGCACTTCAGCTCCTGTTTTACATTGGCATGTAAGTCAAGTAAGTTTTTATTTTAATTTCTTAAATGGAGGGGTTTCTCCATCCTTGACAATATTCATGTTAGCTTTTTTTTTTTTCTTCCTCTAACAATGAGCACTTTTAAGCTCTGAAAGCATGGCTTTCGGATCAGCTGCGCATGCGCTACAGAGTCACACAGCCTGCCTTTGCCTTTCTCCTCTCTGCACAGATGCTGGGAACGGACGCCCCGATGCTCAGATTCATGCTTTCCAAACTGAAAAATTGGCGTGAGCGTCTTCTCTTTAGGACTGTTGTGACAAAATCGGCACTCTGTGGGACGTGGCATGCTCACTGCCTGGGGTGTAAGTCCAATGACTTTGCAATGAAATAGACTTGGTGCAGGCAAGGAAGTGCCCATGGTGGCTGTTAGAACCAGGCTGTGCTTTCCTTTTTGGTGCCTCTAAGGCATGAGAAACACAGATCAGCAAGTGCTGGCAGTGCTCCCCAAGTGGGTGGAGGGGTGGGCAGAGGATGAGTGTGAAATATCACACACATCAGAGTCCAGTCTGCCGTGGTTCTATCTGATAGTTAGCAGGTGGTAGCCGGCATCCTGTGTCCAGAGACATCATTTTCTTGAGGCAAGAGTGTGGAATCTGGACCCTGACATCAGTGTCAGGTGTGTTCAGTGTCATCTTGGTGCAGGAAGTGATATAATATTGATGTTCTAGACCTTTCCTTGACTGCCGCCGATGTGTTTATAAAAGAAGCCTGTTCCCATATCAGAGTGCGTGCCACGTCTTGTTAATAACAAAAAGGAGGAGGAGGAAGAAGAAGACATATCTACACTCAAACTGCTCACCAAATGGAGTTAAGGTGTGGCTCTTTCTTTGCTCAGGGGAAGAGGTTATGTGTGTGACATGAACCCATGGCCTGAGCAGAGGCCTCAAGGTGGCAACCTGGACAGTTCTGAAACTGTGTCTGATACTGAGTCAATCCTCAGTCTGTAGCTGCCTGACTGTGGCAGAGGCTGGACTTGAACTTGATGCAGCCCTCCTGCCGTGGACTCCTGGGTAAAGAATAACTTTAACACCTGTTTCTGCTTACTTACAAAAGGCTTTTTGAGTGATTACTTCCTATAATTTTGAGTGTCAAGTATTTATTTGAGTGCCCCAGTATTTATTCTCAGCAGCATGTGTGAGGTTTTTTTTTTCTTTTCCTGTGTTTGCTCCTATCTCAGAACCATCTTTTCTCACCTCTACAGACAGCACAGTGAGGGAGCTATGGTCACAGTACCACGCAGTCTTATAGACAGGAAGAGACACTAAGTGTAATTGATTTTTCTAATCTGATTTTACTTAAACACAATCAATTACTTTCTCTTGTCACTAAAACATTACATTGTGCCAATCCAAAAGCCTCTATGTCTGACTCTAACTTTAGGGGACACGTCAAGCTAAAACTTTCCCGAGTTAGACTACTCCTTTTCAAATGGCATCAGCAATTTGCCACTAGTAGTTCTTACTTTGACCAAATTCTATGTGTTACATGGTGCCTCTTCCCTCAGTGATGGGGGAAGGGAAGGAGAGAAGAGGAGCAGAAAAAAGAGAAAAGAAAGGGGAGGGGAGGGGAGAGGAGATGAGGGAAAGGCAGGGAAGGGAGGGGAGGGGAAGGGGGGAAAGGAGGGGAGGAGAGATGAGGGAAAAGAGGGGAGGGGAGAAGAAAGGGAAAGCATCTCTTCTGTTCCAGAGGAATCCCCTCTGAATCTTACTACAGTACTTCAGAAGTGTCACTCACACCAGGATCTTGTCAGATAATGTCACTTCCTGAAGCAGCCCACATGCTAAGTGCCAGATGATATCGAGGGACCACCCACCTTACCGGGAAGGAATATTAGTAATGGGAAATATGGATTATTGTAAAGTCCCCTGGTCATAGTGAGCACTGTGCCTTTGGCAGTGTGCTAGTTTTCTGAAGACACCCTAACAAACACCACTGGATGAATTCAAAACACAAAAACTGGCTCAATGTGGCTCAGTAGTACAAACTTTGCCTAGCACAGACAAGACCTGAGTCCAATCCACAACATACTCCTCTCCCCTCTTTAAAAAAAAAAAGAAGAAAGAAAATGTAGGGGCTGGAGAGGTGTCTTGTAGGTAAAGCATCTGCTGCAATAGTACAAAGACAACAGTTCAGATCCCCAGCTCCCACATAAGAAGCCGACTGTGACAGTGCACCTGAAACTCCAGCAATGGCGTAGAAGGACGAGGAGGATGCTGAGGGCTTGCTGGCCAGACAGTCCAACCAAAAGGGTGACCTCTAGGCTTAAGGAAAGACCCTGTCTCAGAAACTAAGTAGGGAACTAACAGAAGTTGACACCCAATGTTGAGAGGGACTGCCCAGATCAGGCTAGTATGTGGGGAACTAACTATCTTGGTCATTAATTGATGTCAAAGAGTCGGCCCACTGTGGGCAGCAAAATTCTCTAAGCAGAGACCTGAACAGTGTAAGAGAAGAGAAAGCTGGCTAAGAGCAAGCAAGGATGCATTTGTTCCCTTTCTGGGTCTCGTTTGTCCTCAGCTGTGGGTGTGATGTGACTAGCTGCCTTGACCTCCCCGCAACAACAGACTACAACTAGAACTGAAGATAAACACACACACACACACACACACACACACACACACACACATACACACACACATACACACACACATACATACACACACACATACACATACACACACATACACACACACATACACACACACATATACACACACATACACACACACATACACACACACATACACACACATATACACACACACACACACACATATACACACACACACACACACACCTGTGTAGCCTCTTCTCACAGCAGCAGAAGTGGATCTACAACACTTGACTTGTGTCTTCGCCGCTTGCACACCTGCCTTGTCCTCATACAGCTTCTGCTCCGCCCTTCCTCAGTCCCGGCACACTCTAGTCACTGCTGTTGGCATGGAAATTTGTTCCCGCATCCACATCTGGCTTCATCTGTAGAGAAATGCCCTCCCCTGCTCTGAGATGTGCAGAATACCCTCTCACCAGAGCACTGTCCATTCTCAGGGTTCCACCAGCCTCTCACCTGCACTCCCAGGAGCCAACCTGGTTCTACCCTCCAAAGCAGGCCTGTGTTGGGAGAGGCGGGGTGCCGGAGGCAACCTTTGCAACAGTTCATGGCCAGTCCTCAGACCTGGAAATGACAGGCATTGTCAGCGGGTCAGCAACAGGACTACCATACTGACTATTTGTCTTTGTCTGGGGCAGCCCACACCCAGCATTTCACTAGAAAACTAGCTGACTCTTTGGGGAGTTAGTTCCCAGCTGCTAAAGAGCATCTTTCTCTGATAATTGGTTTTCCCCCATCTTGTTTGCTCTAAGCAATTAAATATTTGCCAAGTCACCGGCTGATGGCCCCAAGCCTGCCACTCTGTGCTGAAGATGCTCCTGGGCCGTGACTCAATCTGCCTATTGTGTTCCCAGTCTCCTCCTGGCTTCCAACGTCGTCTTGTTGCACTTAATAGCATCAAGAGAAAGGGACAGAAAATAAAACCAGTTTGGGCGTACAAAGATCAGTGTTCTCCATAAAGGAAATGATCAAGGGACCATGTGTCCAAACCCTGAGGGGGTGGTGCAGTGTTTGGGGGTACCACGCCTTCCTGTTGTCCCACCTTGACTCTGGATCAAATACACTGACACTCAGAAAATCCAGGAAGCAAAGACCTCCATCTTCCCAGGTTGGTGTTCTGAACCGTAGGAGCTCAAAGTTCACTCAGCACAAATTATCACTGTAGCACGTGCAGAGTTTGCCTGAGGCTAAGAAGCCCTAGATTCGTCTCATCTACCTGGTGGAATCCAGTAGGCACGCTCCCTGCTGCGTCCAGTCTACCTGCTCTAATCCAGCAGGTGCACAGACCTGCTGCGTCCTGTCTTTCACATGCTTTGTAGATTCAGTAAGGCTTTGCTGAAGGGTTAGGTGCAAAGTCAATGGGACAGCTTAACCTGAGGGAAGCAGGAAACAGCCACCAAGGGAGAAAATCTGAGAAGCCAGACACCGCCCCCTTGTGGCCATCAGCCTCTGGCTGCCTAAGCATGCTTGGGGCTGCTGAAGGACGGCACTGCCAATTGTCTCCTAAGACAGAGGATTCCCAGAAGGAGGACACCTGCTTGGGGACCCAGGAGAGGCGACACTTGGTTTGTCACTGGGATTCAAGGCTTCACTGCTAAACAAGAGTTCTGGAGTCTTCCAACCCTGGGTCCAAAGAGAGACCCAGAATTTTGAACCACAGCAGAACCCGGGCCACCCAAGCAAGACCTGGGTAAAAACATCCACCTAGGTAGGACCCACCCTATAATTTATTTTCTTTTTCATTTATGTCTTTCCCAAGCTCCCTTTCTTTCTAGTCTTTGTGAGCAGTGGGCTGAAATAAGGGACGCATCAATAAAAGATGTTTGGTCCTACCTTGGGGTCACTCAGCCTGCATCTACATTTTACGTGGGACCCAGCAGGGACCTTGGAAATAAAGAATCCCTGTCAGGGAGTGGGCTGTGTGGGCCCAAAAATGAGAGCGTTCACACTAAATGGGCCCAAATTACCCATTTGAGCTTCCTAACATCTTATTTGTGTGGGTTCTTTTTTTCTTCCCACTTCAGTAGGGGGCAAAGCAGTATATTTTCTGTAATTTTTTTTTCTCAAAAAGAAAAGGGTGAAGGGGACAAAGAAAAAGCAGAAATGAAAGGGAGAGAGGTGGTCAAGCGACTGTGGTGGGGAGGCTTAAAATAGCCAAGAAGCTGGTGCTTCCGGAGAATAAAGAGCTGGCGGGGGGGGGGGGGGGTGTGACCTGCTTTCCCCAGGGCTGGTCTTGGTGCAAGGATAAAGGAAGGAAGGAAGCAACCTCAGGATGGGCTAAAATGGCTGCAAGTGTGAGGTGTGTAGGAGTTCACATCAAGTAGCTTGGAGCCGGTCTGGGGACTGCCAGCTGGGGAACCTACTAGAGATTCTAGGAAGTGGTGTCACCCGCAGGCAATCAAGGTCCAGACTACCCAATGGTGGGGAGTGATCTGAAGAGATACCTTACGAACTCCACTTGGAACCAATAGCAATGTACAGATCAGATCTGTACACTGTGGCTGTCACACGTGGAGGTCCAAAGACATATCTGCCTGGCGTTCCTGAGGATGACCTAGTAGACGCCATCCCACCTCACTTGCAAAGGGAAACATCATGGGTTGGATGAAATCTAGACCATTGAGATGGAGCCTTTTGCGGGATGTTCAACTGTCACCTCAGGGTCATTAGAAGAGGGTGAGAGTCAGAGTTGGGGAGGGTGTGGAGACAAGAGAGCTGGAACCAGTCCTTGCCATCAGCATACAGGAGGGACCCAGCAGGGAATCGGTGGGCTACTGGAGCCTGAGGGGAAGGCTCTGTCCTCCCCTAGACTACAGAGCTCTGGCCTCTAGCCCTATATGATGAAAAATGCTGGCTTTTCTATACTGCCATATTCATGGTCTCTGTGCTGCCACAGAAAACCAACATATCTGCCTCCTGAGTGGGTGAAATAACATGTTTAACTTCCCTAGGTTCCTGAGCTCGCCTGTTGAAGGGCCTTAGACAGCCACAAATGTCCAGCTGCTCTCAGGTCCGCGATGTGCCTGGGCTCCTCATGCGTTGCTGTCATCCAGCAGTGCAGTCAGCAAACAGGTGAAGGTTTTCAAAACCCTATTAAACAGGAAAGGCCATTTCAAAGGCCCACACCTGGCTATGGGAAATTGGAAAAGGAAGAGGAAGCTGTCGGGCTGTTGCTGAAGCGTTGTGGGTGCAGGAGCCCACTGTTCTACTCCTGAGGGACACAGCCACGGAAAGGGCATGCAGAAGGCATCTGTGTTTCATCTGATGACTGAAAGCAGATTCCTTCTCACCCAGTGCCTTCTCCTCGAGGTCTGGATTATGCCACTCTCTGCATCCAGGCTATTTTTACCCCTGCTTTTGTTGTTGTTGTTGTTGGTGGTGGTGGTGTTTTGTCCAAAATACTAGGAAGATTAGACAGTGCTGCCCGTACTGAGAGTGGGTCTTCTGCACTCTTCCTGCTGATGGTGGCACTACAGCGTCTGAGTCCCAGATTGCAAGATTGGGAAGGACATATGTCTACTGTATAAGCCACAGTCTGGTTGGCACATTGTCATGGTAGCCAGGGTGACTAGATGCAGTGAGAATTTTAGTTTCTTTTAAAACACAGAAATGTTATGTTAATGTTTTTGTTTTAATCCCAGGTATGGGATCTGAGGCTGATTTTGATTGTCCATAGCAGCTGATTATAATTTACCTCATGCTGTATCAGGGGTGTGATTTTTTTTCCAGCTGAAGATAGTTTACATTTGGAATCCTGGGGACTCTTGAAAGGGTATAAATGCTAGAGCCCTGACAGAGCCTGGGGCAGCTGCTGCTCTGCCTGTTGCTTTTTGCCACCCTCCCCTTCCTGCTAGGTAGAAGAGAAAGAAGGTTAGTAGGGACAAGGGATATAAACCTTTTTAGACTCAGTTGCTTGGGGCAACTCCACTCTATGTTGTCCACATTGCAGCAGTCTAGCAAAGCAACAGCAAACACAGCAGCAGGAACCAGCAGTGGAAGCAATAGCAGGAACTATCAGCAGCCTCTTTAAAGTTTTCTCTGGAGCCTTTCTTTCTAGGAGCATCTTGAAGCAAAGCTGATCGAAGTGAAACACTGCAAAGCCAAGTGATAGAAAGTGATGCAAAGCGCTCTCTCTCTCTCTCTCTCTCTCTCTCTCTCTCTCTCTCTCTCTCTCTCTCTCTCTCTCTCTCTCTCCCTCTCTCTCTGATCTTATTTATACCCTCTCATAGTCCTCAACAGGACTGCCAAAAAACCACTCCCCGCCCCAAACTAGCCAGTTCCCAGCTGTCAAAGATCATGTACCCTCTCACCAGTCTGTTTCCAGCTGGCAAACATCACATGCCCTCTCATGAGGCTGTTATCAGCTGTGGGCAAACTAAAGGCAGTTTCACCTCCCACACTTGGGATCAGAAAAAAAAACACACCCACACAATGTGACCAAATCTTCCCCTACAGTTACTGATTGCTGTTTGCTCCTGCTTCTGTTGCTGGTTGCAGTTTGTTGTCCTTTGTTGGACTGCCGGTTGGTTGCAGGTTGGAGATACCCTGCCTGTGAAGATCAACCTGGCCCCCAAGGAACCGGACACCCCGAATCAACAGGATCTAGTCTAACAATATCAAGCCCCCCCCTCTCCCCTTCTAGCCTTCTTTCTCTCCTACCTAGTGCTGGTTGGTTAGAAGGGATAGAGATGGTGTAGGGAGATACGAAAAAGAATCCAATAAAGTATCCAAAAAAAAAAATGTCCAGCTACAACAAAGTCTTCCAAAGTACTCTCTACCCTTTGCAAATATACTGGGCACTTGTCCTCGTGCCCTGCTTGTACAGCTACTGTCACAGGAAAGGGACCTGTGCTGCAATCCCCTTCTGGGCATATCCTAAAGGAGGAAGTGCTGGCTGTGGCAGTGAACAGCTGCTCATACCTGCATGAGCGAGAGGCTGGCTGAGTCCTTTCTGGGACTCTAGCCAGTTCTAGTCTATGTGGGCCACCTGGAGGCCAGCCCTGGAGGCAGGGGAACCAATAAGCAGGCCCAAATCAGTCAGCTTCTTAGAGAATAGAGGGTCAAGACGCATATGATGTTGGAACCACCGAAGGCCAGTTACTCACTGCTCAGCAAGAACCCCTCTGTCCTTCTATGTGGCGGGGAGAGGGGCATCAACTTACGCCAAGGGCTGGTACTCAACTCCAAAGTGTTCAAGTTGAACTGTATAAACTTTCTTGTCATGCACGTACTGGCAGCAGATGCCTGCCCACCACGGAGTATAGTATCTGCCTCTGTGCTGGATCCACTTGTCCTACGGTTTGGTCCCAGTGAGTCGGTGTGCACTGTTTACCCTACAGCAAACTGGCCTTGGTGAGAAGAATGCTAACCGACAGCTGAGCTCCATTTTGTACCCTTGGTTTTGTTTCCTCACGGGGCTGTAATCCCACGTAGAGCAGGGCTTCCTGGAAGTCTTTGCTCATGGAAAGGCTGTGTCTGCTGACTCAGTTGGCAGCCCTTGAGAGTGAGGTGAAAAGCAAAAGAAAAAAGATTAGACCCCTTAGCCTCTTTCCTGGTGCTCAGCCTCTGCAACCACCAAGCCCCCACCCCCACCCACCCCCACCCCCGCGCTTTCCCCTCCCCCCACTCCCAGCAGAAGGCAGCAACTGCAGCAGGCACAAGCTCCTCCCTCCCCAGGTCAGACCAACAGGTGCATCACCTTTATGAAGGCATCATTGGGAATCTGGCACTTCCCCTTTCTTGTTCAGTACCCTTCTCAACTCCTGAGATCCAAGAGGGGTTGGTTCCAAGGCTTCTGCCTTCCCCAGGAGACTGGGGCCCATTTATCAGCATCCAACCATCTGTATCCATGGCTTCCACTCCTGGGTCTCCATTTTGGGTTGTGCTGACCATTTGTAGACATCCTAAGAAAACAGGCGAGATGCTCTGGGAAGGCAGAAGAGGCCAGCAAACGCGGCATAGAGTGGTCCCCAGAATGTTCTCTTTCATTGCTTGCCTATTTGTGGCGTGCTTTGCAGTTAGGCTAATCCAGACTGTTAGCAGGTCAGCAATCCTAAGCGGTCATAAACCTCCCTGCCTTGCCTAATCTACATCAGGGTTTTATATATCACTTCTGCCTTTATTGTCACCTAGAACATTAAGAATCGATATTGGATGTGGCCCACAGCAAGGCTGGGGCAGACAGCATCTGCTCAGCCTCAAAGGATCTAATCTCCTATTCCTAGGGGGTTGGCTCTGCTGTTTTCCCGTCTTCCTTGGCACCATGAGGATCCAATACACCCATTAATCACTACCTCAATGTAAAAAGGTGGGAGAGAAAGCAGCTCAGATCTGAAGCAAGCTCAGCTTTTCCAGAAAGAAAGATCCCCACATGACTGACAGCACCTTGTCTCCATAGGAACAGTTGCAAAGTAGGAAACACTACGGGGGGGGGGGGTCCCAGTCTGCTCCTTCCAATGTCCTCTTTATGGGTTGGGTTTTCCATCAACACTTTCTTCCACTGGAAAGTGTATGGTGAGAGAAGAGCCCTCTGGGGCCTCAGCATAGCCATTTCAGCAGCATCCAGCATTTGCCAAAGGCTCGACAGGCCTGACAGCTTCACAGTAATTTTTTTGTTGCTTTCTAAGCACAAGTGTTTCTAAAGAAATCCATGCTGCTGGTGACCTCTGATGTGTAGCTGAGAGTGGGGAGTGAAAGACCAAGCTACCATCCCAAGGCAGACAGGCTGGGCGCTCTGTTCCTTTTCTGCTCTTCAATGCACTACCCCTTTCAAAGCTTGAACCTACCCAGATACAGAGAGAAGCACCCATGGGACCTTGGGAGAAGGCACTGGGTGGGAAAGAACCTGCTCCCAATCAAAGGAATCCCAATCTTCAAAGGAAGCACAGATGCCCCTCCCTTTCCTTGGCTGTGCTCTCAACCTGGGCCTCCTGCTATGGCCCCTCTGGAACAGAACAGTGGGCTCTCGCACCCACAATGCATCAGGAACAGCCCAGCAGCTTTATCTTCCCTTTTTCATCTCCCATACCCAGGCCCGTGCTTTTGAAATGGCTTTTCTCAAACAGCTTGGAGCTGTTAACTCTCAAGTACACATTCTTCCCTTTGGAAGTGAATAATTCTGTATTTGTTTTTTAATGTTCAGATAATGTGCTCGCACAGACAGTTTTAGAACACTTCACTGCTTCCAGAAGCAAACCTCATGCCTTCAGCCATGTCCCTCAATCTGTGGATAACACCCCCCCACCACCACATGTGCCTGGTATTCTGGAATCTACTTTCATTTCTACAGAGAGCCCTGCTTGTGGATTCATTCCCTGTAAGTGAATCATAACATCGGCCCCTTGTGAATGGTTTTTCCAGGGAGCATCACAACTCCTGCTCACCTCTGCTGGAGCATGCATGAATGCATCATTCCTTTCCATGGCCGAGACCATTTCCTGCGCGGGACATTCTACTTTGCTTTCTACGTCTTCTTTCAGTTGATGGACATCTGGGGGGAGTCCCCACCTTCTGGTGATAGTGAAGGATGCCTCCGCAAACGTTCATGGACAGTTTTGAGTAGGCAGAGTTTTCATTCCTCCGGAGCCAGTGTCTAGGCGTGGCATAATTGATTGAGAGGATAAGCCTGTATTATATAGCTGTCTGGGTAGTTATAATTCTAATTCATGGGCATCTTGCTATATTCCCACCAGCAGGGAGGATCTGGTTTGTCCATCACATGGCTTTTCCTGTTGCCAACATGGAGGTTCAGGTCATGTAGCGCCATGCACTGGTGATGCTCTGCTCCCTGCGGGCTGCCATCACTTCACAACAGTCCATACCACCTCCTGCCTTTCTGTCATCAGAGAGTTTGTCACCCCCCCCTTGCCCGGCCCTTGCAGGAACTCTGACAGGCAGAATGATGGCTTACCAATCATGAGCCACCATGACCCAAATAGGACTCAGCAACAGCCCGACGCCTACCCTTCTTTAAGTCCTTCTTTCCCAGCATGCACCTGCACCTCCACGAGGTACAGCACCTGAGGAGCTCCTGTTGTGTATCACGGTTCCCACATCCCTGCTCCCCAGAGTAAGCACTGGGCTTCTCTGATGCTGCCCCAGTGATGAAGAACACACACACACAAGTGTGTTCTTCTGGTCACTCTGCCTCCTCTGTGCTAGGCCCCTAAAGTGCCCCAGGGGACAGATCCCATCTACGACTCTTAAAGGTAATTCCGTTCTATGTCCCCATTCTCACCGTCCCTCATCCATGAGACCTCATGAAACCCCCGCCAATGACCCTTGCCCTACTGAATTTTTAATTGAGTACCTGCTAATAGCGACCCCCCCCCCGCAATGTCTCGTGACCTCTTCTAGACTATGGCAAGTGCCATGAAGCTAAATACTGTGCCCTGCTGTGGGATGTAGCACATTTGTCAGAGTGCCTGCCTACCATGCAGGCGGTGGCAGCTTCAGTCCCCAGAGCCCTGCATAAGCCGGACATGAGTGTTCACACCTGTAGCCCAGCACTGAAAGGTAGAAGAGGCAATATGATCAGAAGCTCATCACATCCTCTACACAACAAGTTCCAGGCCAGCTTGGGATGCACGAGACCACGTCTCAGAAGCAAATGGCTGCCTCTTATGAAAGCTTCTCTCCTCCCATGGTACAGAAACTAAGCACAGATCACGTACAGGTCAGGACACACTCGGGCACTAAGGACGACTCCATCTCAGCCCCAGAAACTCATAGAGCAGGTCTGAGACTGACGCCAAAGCCTTGATGGGTCTTCACTGTCTCACATCATGGGATACCGAGGTCGGATTGGACATAGGCTTGCGTGGTTATAGCACTCATGGCCCAGTCTCCTGCGGGCCTCTTGGGAGACAACGCTGTTCTCAGCCCTAGCCTGGCTTTCACCTACTTCTGAGAAGTTTAACTAACTCCTTGATTTCAGGCGGCTCACCACTTGATGAGTCACCTTTGCGTGGATTGTGCTCTGCCTGGCCTTGCAGAGTGGTCACCTCTTCAGAGGGTCCCTGAACTCACTGGTTACCACCCACCAGCCTGGTAGGCCCTCCTCCTCCAGGCCCTTACTTAAGCCTTTGTCTGTTTATTCTTTTAATCCCTTCCCCTCCCTCCAGGACTTATCCCCTGTCTCCACTTGTCTGGCATCTTCCTCCTCCTTTGTAGAATCAGTGAAGGCATTAAAAAGTTTTTTATGCATCCTAGCCTTCATTTCGGTCCCAGCAACATCATCCAATTATACACTGTGAATTCTGCACCCTTCTGTGGCTCTGGAGCCACGGTGGCAACAGATGCGCTGCAGTCTGGTCTAACGCAAGCCAGCCTGACTGCCACCTCCCCTACCTGACACGCTGACCTTGCTCTGTCATGCTGTACCTGTTGTCCCAAGCCACCACAGGCTTGGACCTTACTTGCCCTCTCTGCTGGCAGCTCCTATTCAGAAACTCAATCAGCCCTGCCATACAACCTGTCACAAGCACCTGGGCTCCAGTGCCCGTCCAGGTCCTTACTTATATGCTTTGCTGGGTTTTCCATCCAGAAAATAAAGACACTCCCCTAAACAGTCAGATCTTATCCAGCAAGGAGAAAGACCAATTTATTACACAAATATTCCTCAGCCAGCTGCTCTCTACAAAGCCCTGTGCTGGGCACAGGGTGAGAAGATGAAACCGGAGCCTATCCAGAACCCTCACGCCCAGCACGCTGCCTGGCCTTCAGCAGGAGCCCGTGACAGCTCTGATGAGGGAGGGCAGGACTCAACATCACTTACCCAGAAGCCACATCTCTGTCATCAGGATGAGCTGTAGGAAATCCTGACCCAGTGAACAGCGTAGAGAACTTCAGGAAGCGGGGTCGAATGGGCTTGGCAGCCGCAACATCCTACAGAGACAAGGCAGGCCCAGAGATGGACAGATCCTTGGCTCAGCAGTGGAGTGGGGGCTCAGAGATGAATGAGGAGGAGGAGGAGGAGATAGGGAGCCATATGCTCACTGGTCCTGTCCTAAGATTAACAGTGATGCCAGGCACAGACACCAAGGATTCCTTACTTGGCAAGAATGGCTGTTTGTCATGATGATGATGATGGTGATGATGGTGGGGCGGGTGGTAATACAATATGATGATAATTAAGATGAGGGTGGTGGTGGTGGTGGTCTGTGTGCGCATCTTTATGTGTACTCTGTGGGGATACAGACATGCATTGTGTATGTGTGTGTGTGTGTGTGTGTGTGTGTGCGCACACTCGCGGTGCTTGTACATGCATATGTACATGACCACGTGCTGCACTGGGTGAGAGGGGAGGTTTTCAGTTTCTGTTGATGGCCATCAGTTGTAGAGGCGCTGGGTCTGGAAGGAGCAGCGCCCACCTGTCAACTGTAAGCAGTCCAGGACCATCAGAGACAGGACAGAAAGGAGGCCAGCGTCACAGTGCTCTCTGCTCTGCTGTGGACTCTGCGCCTGACTAGACTCTCACCAAGCAGCCTCTTTCTCCACCCACAGTGAAAAGGGCTCGATTTCTGAGCGTTGGCTCTAGTTTTAGAACCCCATCTCCCATGAGCAGCCGCCATTAGCACACTGACCGGCCTTTGCTGAAGCGATCACACAGCCACAGACAGGCAAGGTAGGGATCCTCATGAATGGGCTGCAGAGCTCACAGATAGCACCCACACACCTCAGGGAGGCATGGCAGAGTCTTTTTAAAAATTTTTAAAGATTTGTTTTATTTTATTTAAATGAGGAGTTTGCCAGCATGCATATATGCACTCCTATGTACACCATGTGCATGCCTGAACAGTTGTGAGCCACCTTGTAGGTGCTGGAAACTGAACTTGGCTCCTTTGTAGGACCCACTGAGCCATCTCTCCAGCTCCCTGGGTGGGACTTCTCATGAATGGTCACTATAAAAATCTAGGTTGGCCTTGAACTCTCAGTCTTCCTGCCATGGCCTCCTAAATGCTGAGTTTACAAGCATGTGCCACCCCCTCATGTGGATTCCTGCTTTTCCTCCATGTAATTGCACTGTTTATTCCCACATTGTCGATTCACAGGCATGCCCTTGTTAGCTACTTGTCTCAAGATGGAGACCAAATCCTTGGCAAAGGCAGCTTACAGAAGGGTTTGTTCTGGCTTGCCGATGGAAGGTGCTGTCCGTCGATACAGTAGTGTGATGGTGGGAGCTTCAGGCAGCCAGCCACACCGATGCTGCCGCCAGGAAGCGCTGGTGCTCAGCTCACTTTCCCCTCGTTCTTTTCAGCTCAGGACCACAGCCCACGGGATAGTGTTGTCCACATTCGGGTGGGTCTTCTCACGTCAGTAACCCAGTCTATAACTTCTGTAATGTTCCGAACGAGAAATATCCACCACAGTCTCTGGCATCTGGATGTTTGGTCCCCAGCCGATGGTGCTGATTGGGGAGGCTTGGGAAGCGTGGCCTTGCTGGAGGAAGCATGTCACTGGGGGCAGGCTCTGAGATGTCAAAATCTATGCTCCATTCCAGTTTGCTTTCTCTTCCTGCTTCCTGGACTGAAGATGTAAGCTTTTAGCTGTCCCCGCAGCCGTGCCACATCCCCCTCTGTGATGGCGACGGACTCTCATCCCTCTGCAACTGCAACCCTGGAGAAGTGTTTCCTTCTGTACATTGCCGTGGTCCTGCTGTGATGCTGCAAGAGTAGAAAAGTAACTGAGGTCAACACAAGCCCAAATAAGCCCTGTCTTCGGTAAGTTGACTTGGCCGTGGTGTTTTATGACAGCAACAGGGAAGTGATACAGATCCCCTCCCCCTAACGAATATGTGTCCCAGGTGACCCTACGTCTTGTGAGGCTTACAGTTCTAACGAACCATCACATGGCTTTAATAGGAATATGCTGGAATTGCTTTTATATGGTAAGTTTGTTTCAGAGTGTTAGAATCACCAAATGGGGTCTTTCAGGCTAAAAAAGAAATCTGTAAGTATTTTTCAATTTTGTAGTCAATAAAGTGGTAGAAAGTTTACCTTTTCCATGGCAATGTACCAGCACACCTCATCCTGCAAGGGGTAGGCGTGCCATCTCATATTCCGTTATCTTTCTCATTACTACCCATCTCCTTACTATTGCCGAATTAGCACGTCTTTTTAGACTGTTCATGCCCAATTGGGTTTCATCTTTTAATAATCTTTACCCATTTAAAATATTACATGAGTTTTATTTTTTTAGTTTTTGCACTGTAGACATTTGCCTTCTGTCATCTGCCTTACAAAACGTTTTGTGAGGGAGCTGCCATCTGAACTCTATTGGCGGCTTTTTCCATTGTATGTAGGTACTCAAATTGCTATAACTGATGTATTAAATTCAAACGACTGTTAGATTTCTGTATAAGACTGTGTTTATTAGTATGTCTCTATTCCATCTAGAATTTACTATTGTCTTTTGAGTAAGATGCTTGACCTTGTCTTCTGTCAGCCATCGGCCCCACCAGCTCAGTGCATCCTGGTGTCAGTGGTCCAGGCTTTGTCTCTGTCTGTCTCGCTCTTCACTGGAGTCTCTGCTGTGATGAGAAGTTTTATTTGGTAACTTGACACCATCAAGAATCATCTGGAAAGAGTCTCCATGGAAGATTGTCCGTAGCTGTTCGGCCTATGAGTATGTCTGTGGAGATTGTCTTGATCACATTAACTAAGCTGGAAGGCCTGACCATCCAGGTAGCACTAGTCCTTGGGTTCATATCCCAGACTGTGTAAGAACAGAGAAACTGAGCTGAGCAAAGCAGCCATGCACTGATCCTCTCTCTGCTCTCAGCTGCCCCTGTTTTAAGTTCCCGCCACCCTGATGTCCCTGCTGTGCTGGTGTATAACTTGGAATTGTGAGCGAAGATAAACCCGTCTTCTCTAAATTGCTTTTCAACACAGCAACGTATCATAGCAACAGAAATGAAGATAGGACAATTCTTTTCCCTCCTTTCCGCTCTTGACATTGGGTTTAAGCCCCCACTATGTTCACAGTCATCTTGAGACTCTAAACGCCCTGCCATTTACAAAGATCCATTTTCTAATGAAGTCACATTTACAGGTCCTGTAACACACACATACACACAGAGAGAGGGGAGGAAGGGAGGGAGGGAGGGAGAGAGAAAGAGAGAGAGAGAGAGAGAGAGAGAGAGAGAGAGAGAGAGAGAGAGAGAGATTTATAGACTAAAAGAACAAGATTCCTGTGGTAGAATAAGAAGTTCCAGTGCTGAGCTGAGACTCCTATGTGGCAATGCTGCAGTGGCCTGTCGTGTTCTGAAGAGTTGGAAGTTTGAATAGTAACTCTGAGAAAGGACCACAAATTCACAACCCTATTTGGGCCAACATCCCACTGAGGTGAGAGAGAGGCCGTGCCAGGTTACCAGGTGCTCTTCATGGAAATCACTGAAGAAGGAGACTCTCGGGTGTTGACAGCACCTGGGCTGAGCTGGCGATGTTTGTTTGTGCAAAGTCTGTGTGAGGATGCATCATATCCTTGCTCACCGAGAACCCGTGAAAAAATAACTGTAGGGGAATTTCTATAAATCCTACGACTTCACTGCAAGAGTTATGATTGGGAGAAGAGAAGGGAGGAAGCACATGTGCTCCAAATCTCACCGTGGGATGAGGAAAAAAACAATTTAAAAGTTACAGTAAAAGGACAGGGACAGGCCAGGCACACAAGGAGGCAGAGGCAGGCGGATCTCTGTGCGTTCAAGGCTGATCTGGTCTACAAAGTGAGTCCAGGACAGCCAAGGCTACACAGAGAAACCCTGTCAAGGGAGAGAGAGAGAGACAGAGACAGAGACAGAGAGAGACAGAGATCAAAACAGCAATATGAGTGAAAATTAAAATGAAAAATAATTAAACCTTAAGGGACTGAAAGAAAAATCAATACAGAGATGACATTAATGAGGCAGAGGACAAGAATAATTCCCAAAGCTGAGTCAGACATATGTCTGGAGGAGAGGCAAGGGGTGTGGGCGGAGAAGAGAGCTGGGGTAAAGAGTGACTAGAAAAACTATCTCCAAAGACTAGAAAACTGAAAGTCCAGACACCATTGATTGGACTGCTGCTGCAAGAGGACCCAGGACCTCTTGGATTCAAAACTGAGTTTATAAAATCTTTGAATGCTAAAAAGGTTCCCTTGTTTTGTCTGGGACATGTAGAAAACATGCATATTTCCTCAATTTATTTTAAAATCTTAATACTTGTATTTTAATGCAATAGTATCAGGACATCTATAATCTCCTTATGTATCAATGTAGCTAACATCTATCAGTCATCTATATTTATTATCTATCTTTATATCCATCTATCATCTACCTATTTGTCATCTATCCAACTTATCTATCATCTTTCTACTTATTACCAATATGTCATCTTTCTAATTTCAAACAGGAGTGTCTGAGCACCTAGATGTCTGTCAAAATGTGTAATTTTGTATTAATACATTATGGAGGAAAATTTTAATAATAAAGCAAAAGACATTCAACACATCTAGCATGCCTACATGCCATTCTTACTGTTATCTTTTAGGCAATCTTTTAGGCAAGATACTGCTATCTTTTAGGGATAGAATGGGAAAAAAACTCTCCTTAACCACAGATTCTTAGTGAAAGTCACTGTCATTTTTAAATGGCAAAACATCACCGGTATTTTAATTAAAACCAGAAATTATGTGCAGAACTGATTGCTTTTGTGATTTTTGTTTAACATAGTCTGGGTGATTCTAAAGCACAGTAAAGACTAATCAGCACCAACCAACCCTGAGAAAAAGTGATATAATCACAACTTATTTGCTAAAGTTATTAAGCATTAGAAAGCCCAAGAGGCTTTAGAATTAATATGAAAACACTTACATACAAAATAAAATGCAATTATCAACAGCATTCCTCTGCATCTACAACATGTTCCTAGAAATGAAAACAATAAGAGCCAGAAATAGTGAAGAAAATTATAAAATCTTATTAAAAGACATAAAGCAAGATAAGGCATTCTGTAGTTTCTGATGGGAAAGCTTCCTATCGCCGTCACAAAGTTAGTCATTTTAATACAGTTGCGATTAGTGTCACAACAGGAGTTTGCTTGGATTGGTCCTGAAAGGTAGGAAGAAGAAGACCTGAGAAGAGCTGAGGGATTGAAGAGCCGAGGCAAAGCATTGTGGGGCGATAATACATCCTGCTGTGAAGACACCTGGACACAAGGGTGCGCTGTGAACCACGTATCAGCTGAAGAGTGGCACCTGGGAAGCCCACAGTAGCCCCCTGTCTACTTGAGACGTTAGTATTTGGCAACAGTGGTAAACTGTAGCTCCAGGGGCTGCCTGATTGCTCCTGTGATGGCTGAACACACACGGAGCCCCTCAGAATTCTGACTCCCTCTGGCTCTGAACTAGTCTCTAGGGCAATGGACGGAAGGTGACAGTCTCTGAATGGAGAACTCTTCGCAGGTGAGGAAGTCAGGAATGAGCCCATAACTCGGCCAGCTCCATGAGCCGGCAGCCCAAGAGCGCAGCCTCCTCCGTCACTTAATATGGGCTCTTGATCTTGGTGACCTGGTTGTCTGGACACTCAAGCCCTGGCCGAGAGAAATGTTTTGGGAACGTTTTCCCAAGCGAGATCGTGGCTTTCTCAGTGGAATGGAGAGCAATGGTCTTTCTCCAGCCTGGCCTATAATGTCTTAGTGCACCTGAAATTAGGATTTCCCAGACAAAGGTCCTTCCTTCTGCTAAGTACCCAGAGCCTAGAGAACTTTGGAACTGTACCTTAGTTCACACAGTCCTTAGTGGCCACAGATGGGGGAAGCAAGCTTTAGTGGGTTTCCATCACGCTCTGTGATGGTGCCCCATGGAGGAGGGGGGATGCCATCCCAGGGAGCTGCTGCATCAGGCTCTCTGGGCTGAAGCTTCTAGTCAGCCAGGACTCAGGTGACTTCCAGTGGTACTCACCAGGAACTCAGCGCCCCCTGCTTCTCCCCAGGACACAGGTGGAGCAGCCAGTATCACTAGATTCTTAGTCACAAGGGGAACGCCTGTATCTCAAAGGACATGTTTTGCCTTAAAAGAAACAGTGTGTATTGGTAAGGACAGGGGAGTTGACACTGGACAGACCAGCAGCGAGGTCTTTCCAAATGCTGTGCAGGCCCATAAGGAGTGAGCAGAGGTCATGGACCACAACCATGGAGGGGGTGGGGCTATCAGGCTTTCCATGAGCTAAGGAGCAAATGAACCAGGAGGGCACCGTGGCTTCCGGTGGCACAGGGGAGTGGAGGAAAAGCAAGTGGGTCAGACACAGGACACTTGCCCTGGAGGACAACCAAGAGCCAAAGTCAGAATGTGGGGATCGCAAGGGAACTGGAGAAGGTCGAGGAGGTGACCTTGTGATGAGTACAAACTCAGGACCAGAAAACCGTAGAGACCACACCCACAGGAGGAGCAACAGGGACTGCCAGGGAGTATTGCCCATCAACCTCCAATTCCTGCCTAGGCGCATGTGTGTCATGCCTGCCCTGAAGCTGGACCCCCACTCCGTTCTGTCCTCTGCAGCCATAGTTTGGGGTCATGCTTTGGTGCTGAGAAGTTTGAGTTTTGTTTTGTTTTGTTTTGTTTTAACCTAAAACCTTACATGTGATAAGCAATTTGCCTGGTGAGAGGCTCCCGCTAGATGCAAACTGGGCTTGGGGCATGTCGGATGCTCTGCAATCTCTGGAAAGAACTTCAGTAAAAAGGGCAGAGATGTTCCCATCTCTGTGTTTGTCTTTCCAGCCTCATCCTGGTGTGAGATAGTCTACCTATTTTGATTTCTCGGCTCTGGTACCTGCCATCCTCACTGGGGCCATCACGGAGGCCCTTCCTCCACACAGACTGTACTGCCCATTCCTCCTCCTGTCTGGGACACAGGCCTCACTAAGAGGCAAGAGCCTGTGGTTCTCCTAAGCGATGAGGTAATGGCCCATCTGCATCTTATCTGGTGTTGGTCCATGAGAAGAAAATGTCACCCTGGGAGCCAGTGCCTGCAAGGGCAAGCGAATGAAGGACAGATTGCTACTTTGAGTTTGGTACATGCCCTGAAGGCACGTCCACCTTGACTGCTCTAATGTCCTTGTCTGTCACTACGGTCTGGAGGACAGTGAGTGAAATCCTTTGGGGGGGGGCGCGGGAGAATGAGAGACAGCTGGAAAGAATTCACTAGCCACTAGCTTCCAAGGAGGCAGGCATATTGCAGCAACTCTTCTCCCTGAAGAACCTCAGCAAAGTTTGCCAACCCCCACTAAAAGCCCCCCTGCTGCAGGCTTGGAGGGTAGATGAGGCTGGCCTCACCTGTGTGGCTTGTATCTCATAGGCACAGTTGTTCAGACCTGCTGGCAGCCAGCACGTCTTTCTTCCCAGGCAACACTCTGGGCAGCTGAGAGGCTCACGAACCAGCTTTATATTAAATCATGCACCCGGAAGCATAGCACCCGGGTTTTAGTATGGTTTCTGTTGCTGGGATAAAATACCATGACCAAAAGCAACGTGGGGGGAAAAAGGAGTCCTTTCAGCTTACAGCTCCACATCACAGTCCATCACTGAAGGAAGTCAGGGCAAAAACTCAAGCAGAACAGGAATGTGGGGAAACTAAGGCCAAAGCCACAGGGGAATGCTGTTTACTGGTTTTCTGGCTCAACTTGCTTTTTTCTTTCATTGATTGATTGATTTTATTGATTTATCCAGATTACATCTAAATTGTTATCCCCTCACTTGTATCCTGCCATTCCTCCCTCCCTCCCTCTTTCACCCTCTTCCCTTCCCCTAGGTCTGTGACAGAAGGGGACCTCTTCCCCCACCATATGGTCACAGCCTATCAAGGCTCATCTTGGTAGCCTGTTCATCCTTTCTCTGAGTGCCAGCAGACCTCCCCATCAAGGGGAGGTGCTCAAATATGGGGCACCAGAGTTCATGTCAGAGTCATTCCCTGCTCTCCACGTAACTGTGGAGAATGTCCTGTTCATTGGCTAGATCTCAATAGGGGTTCAATGCTTACTGCATGCATTGTCCTTAGTTGCTGCAGTAGTTCGAGCAGAGCCCCCTGCGCATCATGTTGTTCTTCTTATAGGTTTCTAGGACCCTTTGGATCCCTCTGTTTCCCAATCTCCTATATTTCTCTTACCTAGAATCCCAGTGGGATGTGCTCACATATATCCCAATCTCCTGGTAAGTGAAGACTTTCATGGGACATGCCTTTTGGGCTAGTGTCCAATTATAAGTGAGTATATACCATGTGAGTCTTTCTGGGTCTGGGTTAACTCACTCATTAGGACCATTTCTAGTTCCATCCATTTGCCTGCAAATTTTGGGATTTCCTTGTTTTTAATAACTGAGTAGTATTTCATAGTGTAAATGTACCACAGTTTCTTTATCCATTCTTTGACTAAGGGACCTTTAGGTTGTTTCCAGGTTCTGGCTTTTATGAATAAAGCTGCTCTGAACATGGTTGAGCATATGTCCTTGTTGTGTGATTGCGCATCTTCTGGATATATTCCAAGGAGTTGAATATATCTGGGTCATGAGGTAGCCCTATTCCCAGTTTTCTGAGAAAGTGTCAGATTGATTTCCAAAGTGGTTTTACAAGTTTGCACTCCCCCAGCATTGTCTACAAAGTGAGTCCAGGACAGCCAAGGCTAACACAGAGAGACCCTGTCTCGAAAAACCAAAAAAAAAACAAGTTTGCACTCCCACCAGCAATGAAGGAGTGTTCCCCTTTCTCCACATCCTCACCAGCATGTGCTATCACTTGGGTTTTTGATCTTAGCCATTCTGATGGGTGTAAGATGGAATCTCAGAGTTCTTTTGATTTGCATTTCTCTGATGACTAAGGTCATTGAGCATTTCTTTAAGTGTTTCTCAGTCGTTCAATATTGCTCTGTTGCGAATTCTCTGTTTAATTCTGAGCCCCATTTCTTAATTGGGTTATTTGGTTTGGTGGTGTTTAATTTCTTGAGCTCTTTATATATTTTGGATATTAGACCTTTGTTAGATGTAGGGTTGGTGAAGATCTTTTCCCAGTCTGTAGGCTGTTGCTTTGTTCTGTTGCAGTGTCTTCTGCCTTATAGAAGCTTCTCAGCCTTATGAGGTACCATTTATTCATTGTTGACCCTAAGGCCTGGGATGTTGGAGTTCTGTTCAGGAAATTGTCCCCTGTGCCAATGAGTTCCAGGCTCTTCCCCACCTTTTCTTCTAACAGATTTAATGTCTCTGGTTTTATGTTGAGGTCTTTAATCCACTTGGACTGGAGTTTTGTGCATGGTGACAAATATGGCTCTACTTGCATTTTTCTACATGTAGATATCCAGTTAGACCACTACGATTTGTTGAAGATGCTATCCTTTTTCCATTGAATAGATTTGGCTTCTTTGTCAAAAATCAAGTGTCCATATGTGTGTGTGGATTTATTTCTGGGTCTTTGATTTGATTCCACTGATCAACCATCCTATTGCTATGCCAGTACCGTGCTGTTTTAATTACTGTTGCTTTATAGTACAGCTTGAGATCAGGTATGAAGATTCCTCCGGAGGATCTTTTATTGTACAAGATTGTTTTAGCTATTCTGGGTTTTTTGTTTTTCCATATGAAGTTGAGAATTGATCTTTCAATGTCTTTAAAATATTGTGTAGGTATTTTTATAGGGATTGCATTGAATCTGTAAATTGCTTTTGGTAAGATGGCCATTTTTACTATGTTAATTCTCCCAATCCACAAGCAAGGGAGATCCTTCCATCTTCTGATGTCATCGTCAATCTCCTTCAGAGATTGGAAGTTTTTTTCAAACAAGTCCTTCACTTGCTTGGTTAGAGTAACTCCTAGATATTTTATATTGCTTGAGGCTATCGTAAAGAATGTAGTTTTCCCAATTTCTTCCTCTGTATGATTGTCATTTGTATACAGGAAGATTACTGACTTTTTTGAGTTAATTTTGTATCCTGCCATTTTGCTGAAGGTGTTTATCAGCAGTAGGAGTTCTCTAGTGGAATTTTGGGGTCACTTATGTACACTATCATATCATCTGCAAATAGGGATAATTTGACTTCCTCCTTTCCCATTTGGATCCCCTTGATCTCCTTTTGTTGTCTTATTGCTCTAGCTAGAACTTCAAGAGCTATACTGAAGAAATATGAATAAAATGGGCAGCCTTGTCTGGTTCCCAATTTTAGAGGAATTTCCTTGAGTATCTCTCCATTTCATTTGATGTTGGCAATTGGCTTGCTGTATATAGCCTTTATTATGTTTAGGTATGTGCTTTGTATCCCTGATCTCTCCAAAACTTTAAACACGAATGGGTGTTGGATTTTCTCAAATGCTTTTACTGCATCTAAGGAGATGATCATGTGTCAACCTGACTTCTTACAGTTCCTGGGACCACCAGCCCAGGGATGGTACTGCTCACAGTGAGCTGGAGGCTCCCACATCAATCATCAGTCAAGAAAACTGACCCCAAACCCCTGCCACCAACTTTTCTACAAGCCAGTCCTATGGAGGCATTTTATCAGCTAAGATTCCTTCTTCCCATATAATCTAACTGTGGTGATTTGAACAAGTATGGTCCCCATAGATTCATCTGTCTGAATGCTAGGTCATAGGGAGCGGCACTAGTAAGAGATGTGGCCTTGTTGGAGTAGGTGTGGCCTTCCGGGAGGAAGTATATCACTAAGGGGCCAGGCTTTGTGGTCATATATGCTCAAGCTATGCCCAGTGTGACACAGTCTCCTTCTGCTGAATGCAAGTCAAGATGTAGAACTCTCAGCTCCCTCCCCAGCACCATGTCTGCCTGCACGCTGCCATGCTTCCCGCCATGATGATAATGCACTAAGCCTCTGAATCTGTAAGCCAGCTCAATTAATTGATTCCTTTCTAAGAGTTCCTGTGGTCACAGTTATCTCTTCACAGCAATAAAACCCAAACTAACACACCAAGCTTATGTCAAGTTGACATAAAAACTAGCCAACACAACATGTAATCATGGCACAGTGACTGAAAGGATAAGAGAACGGATGAAGCCTTCAGGTCTTGCTGCTACATACTGCTCATGCTTTCTTCAGTCAGGTCTCTGAAGAGATAAGGCGCTTCTGCTATCCTGCTCATGTCTTCCTCAGTCCAAGCAGCATGAAGTTGCTCAGCTAATAGAAGCAGAATTATTTCCATCTTCACTCCCATACCCAGACTCAGTGAAAAATGCCTCCTTCCCTTGAGTGCCCCTGTTGCTTTCCCTCTGAGTGTTCACTGTGTCCTGGCGCACAGCAGACCTTGAGGAGAAGGAAGCTCCAGCTTCCGATCTCTTGAAGCTTGCTCTTACTCAGCTGTTCTGCTACAAAGACCCATAAGCCACATGGATAAGGCCCAAGTCCCAGACAAGGTTCTGGCAGGTGTTAGCAACACGGAGGTGGTGTGTGAGTGAGGACATCACCATCACTATTGCAACAAAAGCTGCAAGAGACCCCAAGCCCAAACCACCCAACCGAGCCTAGCAAACACCTACAGGAGTAGGAAAAAACAGCATGAGAAATAATACAATTTTAAAAAAATGATTGTTTTGCCTTAAGTTGCTAAGTTTTGGGTGAATAGATAAATATTCAACATAAATGATAGAACAAGCAAAGGAGTATTAAGGGTTGTCGAAACAGATTCAAGCACCTGTCAATCCTCCTGTAAGCCTTCACCTCTATCCATCCGACTTTAGTACAAATGAGCCTCTGCTAAGCAGAGCCACACCACTCTTTTACATCACTTTGAGCCCTTTGAGAGACAGATGTCACTAGGCATTGTAAGCACCATATACCAAAGAAAGAGGAGAAGGTGTCTGTTTAGAGGGTCTTTAAAATGTTCACTTGCAAAACATGTCTTCTGGTCATTTCAACTGTCAGCTTGATGAAACCTAGAAGAACCTAGAAGATGGGCATGCCCGTGGGGCATTACCTTGATTGGCTAATGAAGTTCAGAAGATCTGCCCACTGTGGGTGATGACACTCCCCAGACTGGGATCTTGAATTGCAAAATAAATGGAAAAATTGAGTTGAGCATTAACATTCATCTCTCTAAGCCTCTTGACTGTGGATGCAATATAACCAGCTGTGCTGAGCCCCTGTCACTGTCATTTCTGCTACATGAGGGACAGCTGTGAGGAAACAAACCTTCCCCCCTGGCTGATCATCAGGGAATTTTATCACAGCAACAGAAAAGGAACTAAAATAGTCCCCAAGGCCACTCACACTACAGCCCAAATCCACACAGTTTGCTCATTAATGTAGTATTTTTCTCCCAGGCTCATTCTTTGTCAGTGTAAAACTGTTTGCCCAAAGACTCAATATTTGAGCATGAACATGGTTGTTTAATAATTGATCATTAAATAGCTTCAATGTAGACTATAAGTCAAAGTGAAACCCAAGATTATCATATAAATAAATATAACTGAGTCAAAGGCATCACTATAGTAAACCCCTGGTGTCAAACAGACGGATGTTTGTGTGACAAGAATTTCAGTCACCTGAGACTCATTAGAGAGAGTCAGTATGTGAGTAGAATGCGGTGACCAGCATCGGTAATGCCAGTTCACAGACTATAGAAGCAGGTATGTGAGTGAGGACACAAGAGGATCAAGAATTCAAGGCCAGCCTAGGCTGCCTTCTCTCCACAAAAGGGTCCGAATGTTCTAGCCAAGATCTGAGAGCAAGCTAGAACTCATTGACTGTGTGAATAGAACGCTCTTTGCTGGACAACAATATCTTCTTCAAACAGAGTTTTGACAGTGTAGATTCTGAATCTTGAGAAGGCTAGCATACTTCCTGCACCCAGAAGGACATTAAACAGCCACAGCCTTTTTCATGGAAGTTTTCACAGCTGCCTTAAGGGCTGGGTTAGACTGTGAGTTCAATAGTGGCAGAGAACAAAGAGGCCCTCCCCCGCTGTGGAGCAATCACGACTGTCTGAAAGATCTCAGAGTATTCCACCCCAACCATTTACACATACAGTCTCAGAAAACCCTCTGTGTTTTCTCTCATATGCAGGATCTAGCCAGTAATATATGCATATATAAACAAATGCACATGTGGGAATGGTATACCATGAAGAAAGGCTAAGTCTACGGGATGATGAAGGACTGAATGCAGGTAATGGACACTGAAGGAGGCTGCCCCGCACCCGAGCAATGTCACAGCCGTGTAGGACAGTACACAGTGCTACAGCAGAGCCCTGAAGGCTCAACCACTGGCCCATTTCACAGAATTCATCATGTATTTGTGGACCAAAACACCTAATTAACTTTTATATTTAAAAAGCATTGTCAGTGGTCCTGATACAGCTATCAATATAGGTGTGCCTATTTTACGTGTACTAGTAATCATTCTGAAAGTCTCTTTAAGCTCAGTTTATATTTGAAAACTCAAATATCAAAGACTATTAGGCAACTCTGGTAGTTTTAATGAAATGGCCCCCATAAGTCTATGGGACATGGCACTATTTGAAAGGGTTAGGACGTGTGGTCTTGTTGGAGTAAGTGTGACCTTATCGGAGGAGGTGTGTCACTGGAAGATGGGCTTGGACATTTCAGAAGCTCAAGCCAGGGCCAGTCTCTCTCTCTCTCTGTGTCTCTCTCTGTCTCTGTCTGTCTTTGTCTCTCTGTCTCTGTCTCTCTGTCTCTCTGTCTCTCTGTTTCTGTCTCTCTGTCTCTCTCTGTCTCTGTCTGTCTGTCTGTCTGTCTGTCTGTCTGTCTGTCTCTCTCTCTCTCTCTCTCTCTCTCTCTCTGCTAACTCTCAGCTCCCTCTCCAGTCCCGTGACTATCTGTATGCCACCATGCTTCCCGCCATAAGAATAATGGACTAAACCTCTGAACTGTAAACCGGCCCCAAGTCAATACTTTCCTTTATAAGAGTTGTCTTGGTCACGGTGTCCCTTCACAGCACTAGAACACTGACTAAGACAGTAACTCATATTCTGTTTGAGGGCTACAGATTTCATTAGCGCCTCCAGTTGTACTCCCGTTATAGCCTCCAATTGAAGTGGCTCATGATACATTTTTTTGATTAACTAAATTTTGAATAAATTTGTATAAATACCACCAAAAGGTGGGAGAAAGGGTGTCAACTGATGCAAAGACGTTCTGGATGCAGCTACAAGATGATGGTAAAGTAAACATCATGTCAGGGGGAAAGAATCACAAGATGCACTCCAGTCACTGAGGCAGGGATAAACAGTGGCTCAGCCACAGATAGAGAGCACAGCCAAGCCATGGTCCTAGTGAACAGAGAACAGCTCCTCACTGGCCAAGAATCTGCAAGGAAGGGAAGGCCCTCCCTATGGAAAACAAAGGTGCAGGCTTAAAGGAGAAGAAATCCCCTTTGAGTTTAACTCTCTCACCACAGTCATGTCTGCTCCCATGCTTGTCTAATGGAACCACTGCTCACTTTACAGGGAGAAAACCTTGTGCAGCTACCAATCAGGTGTCATGTCCAAAGATAACACTCAGAGACAAGCCCTCACTTCTCTGCTCCCCGTGGCGGGGAGTCTTTTACCAGCTCCAGACAATGTAGCTGTTTAGTCACAGGCAACTTTTCTTCAGTACTTACGTTCAGTAGACTAGGACTTACCCAAAGCAATATGAAGTTGTTTCTTGCGTTGGATGTTGGTGATGGAGTGCAATTGGTGCCAATGTCTTTCTGTAAATAAACTGTTAGTAAGAAGCCTCCATAGTTTTAAGTACAGAAAGATCATATGGGCCCCAGTACACTATCTTTTTCTAGTGTGTTTCCTGATTCATGCGGCTGTTCTGAGAGCTCCATAGACACAAAAGAAAAATAGTGCATGTCTTCACTGACAGCAAAGAATGCCAAAAGTGCCCCCTGTCAAGACATGGGTATGGACTTGTTATAAATGCAAGACTGCAGAGACTAATGCCTACTGGCATTTATGAATACAACCTGCTGTGCAAGTGTAACTGACCGATGGACAAACTGACTGGTCATCCAACATGGTCCTCCAGTGAGACTGCAGGCATTTAAAAATGAGAAGAAGGGCTGGGGGCTATCCTTCAGGATGATGTTGACAGAGGGATGCTGTGTGCACTCATTCTGGAAGACGGCTAAACAGAGCCACCGCCGCCGCCACCACCAGAAACCTAATAAGCTTGGTGAAAATGAAAAAGAACAAAATACAATGAAAAAAAAACATTTTTCAAAAATGAGGAAAAAAGAACTTCAGATTATGGGAACATCCTACAAGTCCTAAAACAGAGAGTTAAGTTTAGTGATGAACCAAAGGAGCCCATCATGGCGGTGAACTATAGAACCATTTCAGCATCCCTCAGTTATAGAAGTCCCACCTGTTTTCCATTTTAAGGAGAGGAGCGTAGGATTTATTTCCCCAGAGTCTGTTGCCCAAGAAGATAAGGATGGATTTGAACCAGCTCAAGGGCACCTGAACTCTAAAGCCAAGGGAAATCACCAAGTTGCAAGTTCAAACCGAGGCGGAGATTCTGAAGGCAAACAGCTGGTTGAACAAAATATGATGAATCCAACTAGAAGTGAGAGGCACTTCACCAGAGGGCAGAGGTTATCACCAAGCAGCCACACTGGAGCAGGGGAACGCTACCAAGGTGCTTGTAGTGCCAGCTAGAGAGTCTCAAGAGGACACACCTGCAGCACCGCAAACCCAGCAGGGTTCATTGTAATGAGGAGTTGCCAGGTGAGACCAAGTGTAATGTAGTAGACGCTCCAACCGTGCTCAGCAAAGGGACTGTGTTTCCATTGGGTGCTTCAAAAGAAGAAAACGTGTACATTCACTTAGTCTCAGGCGTTGCCTGAATCGTTCAGTAAAGGATGATTTTGTTCTTGTTTTGTACAAAGAGAAGTTTTCCATCAATGGTCTTCCTCACTCACAAGAGTGTGAAATCGAGAACTGAATGAATATGGAATTATTAACATAACAAACCTAGTGTGGGATTGTGGCTGTGATGCTGAGACATGCCTAACAGGGAAATCCTCTGCAAATATGGGTTAATATATGAAGGGGAAAAATAATATAGCTCCGTGTCTAAAGCCTATTCACAAAGTCAACTGATCAGGCAGAAATTACAGCCTCAGTTGCCAATGGAGCTGCGGCTGAACCCTCTGTTTCCCTTATCAGGGAGTTCATATATTATTTTTGATTTTGTGTAACTTAGGCCAGTAGCAAAATAAGAATACTTCCATATGCATCAAGTATTGCTTCCTTCTACTGTCATTTAACTTTACACAAATAGAATGGAAATATACATTTTATATAAATACCACTGTACAATTTATAACTTATTTGCATTTTATATATTAAAGACAAAATTACAATAAAATTTTATGGTCTCAAAAAAAAATCTTAAGACATGTAAGTTTAAGCAAAATGTCTGTGCATCTTAAACAATCTATCTCCCAGTAGGAGGACTTAGCAAGACAGAAAAACAAGGGCATCCAAATCAGAAAGAAATAACATAATTTCTTTTTACAAATGGTATGTTAAAACTCTAAAAAAAAAAATACATGAATTGCTAGAATTCTCAAAACAATTCAGTTAAATTCTAGGGTACAAAAATCGTCGTATGCAGCTGGGCGGTGGTGGGTCACGCCTTTAATTCCAGCACTCGGGAGGCAGAGGCAGGCGGATCGCTGTGAGTTCGAGGCCAGCCTGGTCTACAAAACGAGACCAGGACAGTCAAGACTATACAGAGAAACCCTGTCTCAAAAAAAAAAAAAAAAAAAAAAAAAAAAGAATCACCCTACAAAGTCAGCAGTGTTGTTATACACCAATAATGAGATTTCCGAGCATGGGTAGACACCTCCCCCACAAGAGTTTATAAATGGCTAAAGGAAAGTAAAGCTGGTCAGGACCTCATCAGGGAAATGCAGCTCAAAGCCATGGTGAGCTGCCAGCTCATGCCTGCTGGGATAAAGGTCACTTTATCAATGTTATGAAAGGGAAGCATTGAAGAGGATGCAGAGAAGTGCAGTGGCCTGAGTTTAAAGCCACTGATGAGAATTTAAGAGAACATCCTGAGAACTGAGGAAAACGGAGAGACTGTGTAGTAATGAGAGACACTCCCAAACAAAATGGTCCAGGGGCATCGGTTTGGTGACCTACTCTTATGTTGAAGAGCTGGATGCAGCCATGTGTGCTGGACCACACAAGGTTGATGGGCAAGTGGTGGAACCAAAGGGAGCCATTCCTGGCTGCCAGGACTCTTAACCTCTGAGCTATCTCTCCAGCTCCCATGAAGAATGTTTTGTTAAAAGATAAAATAAATAAATAAAGGAAGAAAGAAAGAAAGAAAGAAAGAAAGAAAGAAAGAATGTTTTGCTGGTGGTATAGAGAAGACACAGAAACATATGGTCTCAGGGAGTACTTTAGAAAGCACGGCAAGATTGAAATCCTGCATGTGTGGGGGACAGGTAGAGTAGAAAGAAGAGGGGATTTGGTTTTGTAAGTTTTGATGATCACAGCACAGTTGACAGAATTGCTCAGAAATACCATAGTATTCATGGGCATAATTGTGAAGTGAAAACGCCCCTTTTTAAATAAGATATGCAGTGTGCTAGATCACAGACAGAGAGGTGGTGGGGGGCGGATATGGCAACTTTATGGGTCAGGGGGAAACGTTGGAGGTGGCGCCGTTGATTTTGGCCATGGTAGAATGGAAGGCTGGGGAAGGCAGTGAGTGCAGTGGCAGCAGAGACGGTACAGCGGCTGTGGTGGTGGATGTAATGAATGTGAGGCTGATGCTGGCGGCTCTGATGGTGGCCCTGGCTTTAGTAATAGAAGAGGCTATGGCAATGGTTGACCAGGAGTTAGAAACTAAGGTGGCGGATAAGGAGGATATAATTCTTACATTAAAGGACGAAATTTGGAGGAGGTAACTATGGTGGTGTTGGGAACTATAATGACTTTGGAAAATATAGTTGACAAAAAGAAATCAAAGTATTGGTCCATGAAGGCAGCAGTGTTGGTGGAGGAAGTTCATGCAGTCCCTATGGAGGTGGCTATGCATCTGGTGGGTAGGGAAGCAGAAGGTTTAATGAGCAGCAGGGAAAGGCTACAGTTGGTAGCAGGAGAGGGAGGGAGCAAGTTGTCAGGACACGCTGCAGGGCACACTGAGACCCTTGGCCCAAATGCATTAGAGGAAGTGTTAAAATCTACCACAGAAGGAATGGTGGTCCATAGTCAGAAACTGTTACTGCAGCTTAAACAGGAAGTCGTCTTCTTGTTTGGGACCGCCACAGTCAAGGTTTGCAAAAAGGGTGACTATTGAACATCCCATGTGGTGTCACTCAGGTCCCTGAGGTCTTTTGTCTGCTGTAGGATTTTCTTTTTCTTTTCATTATATCAGATATAGCCCCCTTATAAGTTGTGCTGATGGTACCAGGAATAAAAGAGCATTAAGGAATTGTTAACTTTACAAACAAAACAACCCAGGCTAACGGTGCCTGTGTAAGGGAGCCTTTTTCTGATCATAGAACCAGAATGCTCAATGCCTAGAACTTCCTCTGAGAACATTGCGCTTTGGTTTGGATAATTCTGTTTTCCTTCCAAATAAAGTTAACTTTTGTGCATGCTGAGAGGTGCTGGTCCAGTTTCCACTTTCCACGTGGGCCTTGGCAAGCTCAGCTTTTCAGCTCCCTTCAATAAAAAGCTTCTCAGCTGTCCTTGCCACGAGGTAGTGGCTGTAGTGTGCAGGCGCACTGCTCCTCTGCCTTCTACAAGAAGATACATCAGTGTTGCACCTTCACGATGAGACTGTCTCATAGAGGGGTGTGTGTGTGTGTGTGTGTGTGTGTGTGTGTGTGTGTATGTGTGTGTGTATGTGTGTGTATGTGTGTGTATGTGTGTGTATGTATGTGTGTGTATGTGTGTGCATGTGTGTGTATGTGTGTGTATGTGTGTGTGTATGTATGTGTGTGTATGTGTGTGCATGTGTGTGTGTATGTGTGTGTATGTGTGTGTATGTATGTGTGTGTATGTGTGTGTGTATGTGTGTGTGTGTGTGTGTGTATGTTCTAAGAAGTTGCCTGGCTATTCCTAGAACTTTCTTTTTTTTCTTATGTGTTATATTCCAGGCATCAAGCTCATAAAATCATTGCAATTCTGTGTGCAGTCACATTAACTACAGAGATTTCTCTCTGTGTGACATTGTGACCACCTCTCCATCTTATGGGGCTTTCTTTAAAACCTCTTTATGTGTGTAAGTTTTTTATCTATTGGTTTCAAAAATGACTTTTTAGATTTATTGTAAGCTAATTTACATGAACTTTTTATGTCATCATTTTTGTCACTGAATTTTCTATATAATCATCTTGCTAAACATGTTTCTAATACTTTATATAATTTAGTATTATCCTTATCATTATGTGCAAATTAATTCTCTTTTAAATCACATGCTACTAAGCTATTTTCTCTTTTAATGTTTTAAAAAGAATTTCATGCGTGAGAACTGTATTTACATCTTTTCCATATTCCTCCCCTCTCCAAAGCCTCTTGTGTCAAATCTTAATTTTTTTCTTCTTTATTATTGTTTCTCTCTCTGTCTCCCTCCCCTCCTCCCTCTCCCCCCTCACCCCCACCACCCCAACCCCCACCCCTCCCTCCCTCCCTCTCTCCCTCCTGAATCCGTTTAGTGCTGTTCCTCTGTATGTGTCTTTAGGACCAACGACGACTTGGAATTAAATAGCCTATGAGGACGTTTGTTCCTGAAGCAGACTGAGTCTCCTGCTCAGCAGTCATGAATTGCCTGTGTAGGTCTTCATCTAGGGGCAGGGGTCTTGTGATATTTCCCTCATCCACATTGGCATGTCAACTTATATTGTCTTGTTTAGTTGACTATATTGATCAGATTTCATAGGTGCAGCTTCCTTGTTATGCATAGGAAAAACTATCTGACAGCAGACATCCTGGTCCTCTGGCTCTTACGCTCTTTGGCTCACCTTGCTTCAATGTTTCCCGGGGAATGGGTATAGAGATTGTACTGAAGATGCGTCCATTGGGGATGATCTCCCTGTGGTCAGTCGTTCTCTGCACTCCGGATTTCTGTGATGGTCTCTGCTGCAAAAAAGAAGCTTCTTTGATGAGGACTGAGATCTGACTTATAGATGGATGAGCATTTAGAATGCAGCTAGAAGGGGCTGGAGAGACGGCTCAGCGGTTAAGAGCACTGTCTGCTCTTCCAGAGGTCCTGAGTTCAATTCCCAGCACCCACATGGTGGCTCACAGCCATCTATAGTGAGATCTGGCGCCCTCTTCTGGCCTGCGGGTGTACATGCAGGTAGAGCACTGTATACATAATAAATAAATAAATATTTAAAAAAAATAGAATGCAGCTAGAGACTGTACTGGTTTGGCAATAATAAAATGGGCCATCTTATCTTGTTGCTCATTTTAAAGCAGATGCTTCAAACATTTCGTGACTAGAAATGTCTTATTAGTATGCTGGCGGTCTTCTTGGATGTGTTACCACAGTCTGCAGGGGTTTTTTTGTGTTTTACATCTCTAGGAAAAGAACCCCAGGATTTTCCTTCCGGTGTGTTTTTGTCTTGCTTCTTTGTGGTCCATGATGCCAGCTGAGGTTGTCAGTACAACGAGCCAAACTGGCCGGGTGGCGGCAGGTTCTTCCGCCATCTTCTTAGACCTTTGAGATGCACTTCAAGCGTGGGGCTGATCGCTCCACACTTGTTCGGCCTCGCTGTGAGGCACGCCTCGGTTTTCCCAGCTCTGTGGTCATCAACGATTTCAGATTCACCAGTGTGGCAGCGCTGCATCGTCACAGTTAGGATCCGAATGACTGCTTGTGCGCGTGGCATGATGGGGACCTGGCATTTGCCTCTCGTCTTGGCACAGCTGACGCTCCTGACAGCGTCTCCAGGGCATTTGTGGCACCATGGTGTCACTGGGGCACGGATGGCAGAAAGAGCGTAGCTAGCTTTTTAAGCTTCGCCAGATGCGGCTGCCTGTGCTGTAGTCCCCACTCGCCGTTTCGAGCTCATGGCAAGGCAGTACCTGATGGCAGGCAGGATGGAAAAGAGAGAGCGGCTTTAGTATGCCCCAGCGCCCCAGGGACCTCAGTTCCTTCCACCAGGCTCCGCCTCCTCAAGGGGCTGAAGCAAGGACTTGACCCTTGATAGGGCTATTTGCCTAGAAGTTAAATATTCTTAGAAAAAAACGTTCACTGCTTCTTAAGTCTTTATTGTAAACATCTCCTGACGCTGTTCCTTTTTTTTGAACTGTCCGCCAGGGGAAGTCTGGCTGCTTTACGGACAGCCTCAGTTTCCAGAGATGAAACTTAGTGACTGCATCAGGACAGGCAGACAGACAGACAGACAGACAAAAAGATTCGATGGGAGCTGCCATTGTTGCCTTTGCGGATCCTGAGTCCACCAAGTCTGTGAGCCATATCCTGCCACTCCCGGAGGACTAGCAGAGGACGCAGTCTCAGCTTCAGCAGCACCGTTCTCAGAGGCCACGGGAGCTGTCCATCAAGCAGCCAGCCACTCCTTCAGCTGTTCCACGAGCTGCCATCAGTCACAACCGGGCACTGGTTTACAAACCCCCTAGGTTGCCCAAGGAAGACTTAAAACCAGCTACTCCCCCAACAACTGTCACAGCCACCTCCCTAACTTTGCCTCGGGAGGTTCTGTTTTGACCGTGACTAGTTCAGATGAGCCTGCGAGGATTCTGCCGAGAGCCACTCCAGGAAACCCCTGCTCATGAGCATGCCAGACCACAGAGCAGCAAGCTTCAATGTTGAGGAGGAAGAGGAGGAGGAGGAGGAGGAAGAGGAGGAGGAGGAGGACTTCTCCCACACATGATAGCTAATGTAAACGTGTGGCTAGTGATGAGTGCAGGTGCGCTCTCACCTTCCAAGCAGTAGTCCCTCACAGTGCAGCTTAAGCTCCAGCAAAGCCCCTCCCAGGTGGTTTTGTCCTGGGCAGGCACTTTGCCATGTGTAGCCAGCCTTAGCGAGCCTAGGAAGAGACAGAAGATGGGTTACCGAGAGCATCCAGATGCAGAAACAGAAAACAGCTGAGCCCATGAAAGACAATAGATGTAAAAAGAAATGAGAGACAATGGAGAACAGAGCACAGAAGGTGAAGGACCACAGAGAGCCAAGAATGCAAGTAAGCATCTCAGATGTAATGGCAAGCTGAGGCCATGGCCGAGCCTTGGATGCTCAAAGAGTTCTGAAAAGCCACGTAGAGTTACTGGCTTCAGCTTGGGTGGTGAGGATTGTGCAGCTGGAGAATAATAAATAATAAACAAAAGTAGGTTTTCAGTGTCTCTTTTTAAACATTTATATAAGGAAAGATATATTTAAACCCAGATGCTGCATATATAGAAAATAATATTTTTAATGTTTTATTTATTATAATGTATTCACATTACAGTCCAATAATTATCCTCCCACTCTTATCTTCCTGTTTCCACCCTTCCTTCCTCTTCTGGCCTATTTCCTTCCTCTAGATCTCTGACTGGAGGGGGCCCTCCTCCCCCACTGTCTGGCCATAACCTATCAGGTCTCCTCAGGATAGCCTGCATCCCCTTCCTCTGTGTGCCAGCAAGGCCACAGAAACTAGAACTCAAAGCAGGACTCTGAGCAGAGCTCTGTGGAAGAGTGGGGGGATGGAAGGACTCGGAGGGGTCAGGAGCTCCACAGGGAGACCATCAAGGCCAGCAGATCTGGACACGGGGGTGGGGGCTGCACAAACTGATACACCAACCAAGGATAATGTATGCAGGGAAGCTAGACCCCGCCCCCCCTTCATATGTAGCCGATGGACAGCTAATTCTCCACGGCTGTAGGGAGAGAGGGGACTGCCATGGAACCTCTGACATGCACTCTGGTGTCCACGAGTTTTCAGTTCTTAAGCCCTGGCTGTAGTACTAGCTGCTGCTGGCCACTGGGCCACTGGCTAAACATCCTAGAGCTGGAAAAAAACCTATAGGAATGATGGGCTCCAAGCACCCCCAGTTCAGAGCTGCTATCACTAAGGAGCTGCACTTTTCCTAGTCAGATTCCCATCTGAGGAGAAAAACAAAGAACAAAACGCACTGGTGAGGGAATAACCCAATCACTGTTGTTATTGAACGTGTCCTGAGTGAGTACAGGATTAACAACACTGCCTCATAAGAAGCCAATTTGTCCTTCCAATAATTCAATTATTTCCAGGCAGAAATCCCACACACTGTCATCTTATAATGAACAAGTCCAGTTTATTAGACAGTATCTGCTCCCCACTTGGCCTGCTATGGAAACATAACAGGCCCGGTGGAACTGACGGTGTACGGTTACCGGCTTGCCACTCCTCTTTTCCAGCCACAGAACAATGTATGGAGGCCTGTGTGGCAACAGTGATGCTGACTCCACAGCTGACACAGGCCACAGCAGACTAGAATGAAGTAGAGCTCATTTTGTTAATGAAATCTACCTAGCAGAAGAAGAAAGTGCCAGGAAGATGTTAATGACCCGATGTCCTTGAAGATTCCAGGACCACAGACGCTGATAAAGGCATTTTGTAACATTTTTACACAGGAAGAAAAGTTGAATGGACAGGCAGCAAATAACTATGTTAATTGCTTTGTGCTGAAAAGAATTGTTAGAGGGTACCAAGTGTCAGGCAGGAGAAATAGATTGTAATGATTTGTTGCGAGACGTGACAGCAATAGGTAATGGCAATCCACTGTGCTGTTTCAAAACCACTAGAGCTTTTAAAGGCTTTCACCAGGAAGGAACAGTAAGCACTGAGGTTACAGATGGGCTAATGACTATTATTTCAGCATTCCACCGTACAGAGGTGTCCTAACGCCACGTGGCACCCTACAGCTACATACAATTATTTGTCAATTAAAAGTAAGGCAAGATCTATTTTGACTTGCTTTTAAGGTTTTATTATAGTCTCTTTGAAATGCATTGGTATTTCTCATATGATAAGGAAAAAGAAACCCATAATATAATGATAGTTGGGTGATGGCTTATATTTTAAGGACATTTTTTTTTTTGCCAGAAAATCGTTGTACATTTTAACTCTAGAATAGGAATCAAGGACTTTTGTATGGAGCTTAAGAACTAAACCTAGGCCTGCTGGTTCAGGCCTGTAATCCCAGCTGCTCCAGACACTGAGGAATAAGGATTCAAGTTCAGCTTACCTGGGTTGTCGAGTGAGGGTAAAGAAAGCCTGGGGAGTTTAACGAGACCTGGCCTCAAATCAGAGTGAAAAGAGACACTTCCTAGCTTGTGTGAGATGCAAGGTCAACCACTGGTCTCTCTCAACCAAAATAATAAGAGAAATAAGGCCAAAGTGTAGAGCCCGGACAAAATTCAGTGAGGCTTTTTCTCTGGGAAACTCTCTTCAAGACCCTACCTACCCCTGTCTCAATCTCCCCAGAATCTGTTGGCTCATGAGGGCTGTGTTTTTCTGTGTAAGGACTCAGACTTCAGCAATGACAACTTGAACTCCTTGAACCTGCTACCCAAGCCTTTAGGAGAGTTCCTAAATCTTGCCAGGTGCCCCTTGAATCAGTAGGGGTAAAACAGAATGACCTCAAACACATATTGAGGAATGAGGTTCCTAGCAAAGCACTCATTGCAAAGGAATGTTCAGTAGGCTGTGTGTGTGATGATGCTTGTGTGTAGCCCACGCAAGGCTGGTAGAGGCCACCTTTGGCTATGTGGTGAGCACAGGGCCAGCCTAGGCCACATAAGATCCAATCTCAAACAAAACAAAACACACTCAGTAGACGAGGCTAGTGATGTGTAGAATTGTAACAACTGTAGCTGCTCAGGAAGCTGAAGTGAGAGGGGGGAAAAAGCTCAGGTTTAAAGGTCAGCTGGGAAAGAATAGAAAGAATGAGGCTAGGAAAGGAGAGGGAGGGAAGGAAGAAAGGAGGAAGGAAAGAAGGAAGGAAGGAAGGAAGGAAGGAAGGAAGGAAGGAAGGAAGGAAGGAAAGCAAGCTTGGGACTGGTATATAGGTTACACACACACACACACACACACCACGTTCATTATAAAACATTTACATCATTTCTTGTTGGAGATTTGTCTGATCAAATCTCCGCATGTCAGCAGAGTGGGGGCCTGGGCTCCTGGTGGAAAAAGATGGGTGGGATGCAGGATGCAGAGAGTCTGTTCCCCCAAGGGCCTGGGAGATCACAACAGGCTTGCAGAGCCCCGCCCCCTGTAGTCAGCAGCCACCTGGAGCAGGCCTGAGATGCAGACAGAGAGCAGCCAGGCTTTATCCTAGGGCTGGAGGCCGTCCTGTGGCACGGGAACCAATGCCCGCAGTTAACGGGCTCCCACTGAAGCCATTTCCAATAATGTGCTTGGGTTTTTGTATTTTGTATTTTGGTTTGCTTGTTGTTGCTTTTCAGTTTCTCAAAAAGAAAATAGGGTGTGATACTACACCACATCACCCAAATTCCATGGTTTAGCACTAAGCCAACCAACCCCCTGTGTGGCTTCTCCTCCT